>NC_079315.1:122919487-123226201 GCF_029931775.1 Euleptes europaea
AGCAAGCCCAGCGGCCCAGGCGGCTGCTGCCGAGAGGCGGCGTGGGGTCGGGGTGGGTGGACTCGGACGCGGAGAGCCGGCTCGGTGGCCCCACTCCCCCCCATGAAGCCAGCTGGGCGACCTGGGGCTAGTCACAGTGCTCTCAGCCTCCCCGAGTGTGCCCTGTTGAGGGGAGGGGGCGTGTGAGGCGGCTCGAGTCCCCCGGAGGTAGGTAGGTAGGTGGGTGGGTGGGTGGGCGGGGCCCAGGTGTCGGGCCCCGCCCCGGCCGCAGGTGGCGATTGGAGCCGGGCGCCCCGCCGGCCCCGCCCCTGCGCCACGGGGTCTCCGGCGGCCGGCCGGCGGCGGTGGGAGCGAGGTGGGGCGGCCGGGGCGTGCGGGCGCGGGGCATGCGGAGGAGCAGCGGCGCCGGCGGGCAGGGGCAGGAAGCGCCGCCGCCCTCGCCATGTCCCTGCTCTGCGTGCGCGGTGAGTCTCGGAGGCACCTGTCCGCCCCCTCCCTCCCCTCCCTCCCCTCCCTCCCCTCCCCTCCCCCGACGGCGCGCCCGGGCCACGGTTGGGCCGGGGAGGCAGGGACTGTGCGGAGCGGCCCCGGACCCAGACCCTGGAGAGCCGCGGCCGGCCACAGCGGGGACCAGACGGGCTTGGGGGGACCCTGGCGGCTCTGGCTCCCTCCGGCTGTGCTGCTGGGGCGCCCCGGCCGGCCGGCCAGCCTCGGGCCCGGAAAGACCCGTCCTCTGCCGGAGACCCCCGGCAGGAAGCCGCTGCCGGCCTGAGTCTTGGTGGGCCAAGGCTTTCCTCCAGGAGGAGGCCACTGCATGGGCGAGGGCGTTGCAGGGGAACAGGGCAGATGACGAGGACTGTGATTGGGGCCCTGGGTTTGCCCCCCACCCCCCCCCCCAAAAATCTACCATCTGATGGTGTTTATTCAATACATGCATACATCTGCCTATTTCTTCTTCTTCAGCATTGGGGTTTTTTGGGGGGGAAATGTTGCACAAAGATGCCGGAGCTGTTTACCGGTTGCCTGCAACCTTGAGTGCTTCTAACTTTTAAAAAGAAGTTGCCGTCTTACACACTAAATCAGTGCCCGGGCCAGTTTTGAATTCAGATCAGATGGCACCAGTACTGGTGGGAGATCCCACTGCTTTGGGAAGGGGGGCATTATCAGTCCTCTCCCCCCACCCCCTGGCAGATTGTACTGGTGGGCAATCCCCTGCCCTGGTGGAAAGGGTGACATTAGCTATACCCCCCCCCCCGCAGCAGATTTGCAATTTCTAGGGGGGTGGGGGCTTCTTAAACACACTTGGTTCCTGAGGTGCAGGCAGCGCCCACACACCAAAGGCAGGAAAGTGAGTGTGCCCCACCCCCTCAAGGAGGCCAGTGGTCTGAAGGGCAGGAACCCTGGAAGGCTGAGTTCTTGAGGTAGTCCAGATGGGCCCCCAAGAACAGCGGGGGGGGGGTAGGAATTTGCCAGCTTATGCTGGTTGGCTCCCCACTTGCCCATCTTTTGGCTAGAACTCCCCCCCCCCCCGTCCTGCCTCCCCCCCTGCAGTCCCTGCCTGCTCCCATTCAGCCTGGTGAACTTTGCCAGTGATGCGGAGGAGCGTGCAGCCAGGAGACCCCCCCCGCCCCTTGCAAGAGTCCCCATGATCACGTTGTGCTTTTAACGCAGTAAAAGAAGTTTAGTTTTCATAGGAAAGTATTGCATATATTTTGGCTCCCCCGCCCCCAGTTCCATTTTTCCCCTTGTAAAATGAATGAACGGCTTTTTATTAAGACAGCTAAAGTGTGTAGCATGGTATTTTTAAATAACACCATCTGTTGTTGTTTTTGTAAGACCATCTACAATATTAGGTAATGATAATTGCTATGTACACAGTAAGACAACACATTTTCAATGATATATTTAAATTTGAATAATTAATTATACCATTATATATACCACCTCAGGAGGTGGTGAGCTCTTCTTCCCTGGAGGTTTTTAGGAAGAAGTTAGATGGCCATCTGTCAGCAATGCTGATTCTATGACCTTAGGCAGATGATGAGAGGGAAGGCACCTTGGCCATCTTCTGGGCACGGAGTAGGGGTCACTGGGGGTGTGGGGGAGGGAGGGAACTGAATTTCCTGCATTGTGCAGGGGGTTGGACTAGATGACCCTGGTGGGCCCTTCCAACTCTATGATTCTATAATGTGTTTAATTATAATACTTTATTAAAGAGTTCAGTGGTTTCAGTATTATAAAGTTAACCTAATATCCCATTATATTGGTAAATGTTTGTACAGAGAGTTACATTTCCTCTTATTTTCTACAGAGCCTATTGGCTACCTTCCGTGTTTACCTTTTCCTTATCTCTCTGATGACAAAAACTGAAGATACACTTGCTATGGTAGCATAGGTTGTGGCGGTTTGCAACTTTTTCTCTGGTCATTGGGTGTACTTGCAGTTCTTACAGAAAGTGTGGGTGCTTATACTTCCATGAATATGCCAGTTAAGTGGAGGCCCACAAGAAACTTGCAGGGAGAGTGCATCCTATCCCCAGACCTTTGCTTCCTTCCCTCTCCCCCCTTCTCAAACAATCTTCCACCTCCTCTTTCTCTTCCCTCCCCTTCTCTGTCAATCTTCCCCGTCTCTCTTCTTCCTTGACTTCCTCTCCAGCTGCAGCTCGGCCCTGGGAGCTGCCACTAAGCAGACATAGGGTAGTTTATTTATTAAAAGACATCTATATGCCACCTTTCTGCATAATTAGTGCCCCCAGGGCAGCAAAAAATTGAGAGAGGTTAAAAATCAACTTCTACGTACATACATACATGTGTATATCTGATAGTTGCATGTGGGTCAATCTGCAGATATCTAAACCCACAGATTGTGTCCGCAGTGACATAAAGGAAAATTTTCTGCAAACATGGGGGACCCCCAGGTTTGCAGAAAAATCTAAAGACACAGAAATAAATGGAGGGTGCGTTTAAATCCCCCCAGCTTTTTGTGTGCATGTTTTTGTGTGGATGCTTCTATGTCGAAGTGGTGGAGCCTCAGTGGGGTGGGAGGAGGAGCTGCGACTGCCACGGCCCATTGCTGCTGCCCCCCCCCCCCGGCCTGATGTGGCTTCTGACATCACCACCGCCCCACAATGGTCCTCCCCACAGTTTAAAAACATGACAGGGAGGTTATAAAGCCCCAAAACACTTGCCCAGATGAGGGGAGGTGGGAAATCCCATGTGCTGGTAGGAGGGAAGCCAGGAGCTGCCGCAACACACACACACCCGCCAAGCAGCAGAGATTAGGATGGGTGGGCAGGGAAAGGAGTTCGAGCCCCCCCCCCCCACACACACACAGCCACTGTGTATACTGCAAGCAGGGAGGAGGGAGCTGCTCATGCCATTCCCCCACCACTGGGAGCTGATCAGTGGGTAAGGGAGGCTCCCTCTCAACCCCCCCCAGTGCCCCTGCCTCAGCTGCCCTCCCCAGATGTTCACCTTGATTTTAATCATTATTGCCATTTTAATTTACTTTCTATTAACTCCTCCAAATCAAAAGTAGTGGTATTTTCCAAAAAATGGTCCTCATACAAATGGCACATTGGGAAGGATTCAATTGAACAAGTTAAAAGCTATAAGTATTTGGGAATTACTTATAACTATAATCTCAATTGGTCTATACATCGACAAAATACTATTAAAGCCACCAGGATTTCCTTAAATCAACTCAAGCAGTTTTTCTATGCGAAGGGGAATCAGTGTGTTCCTGCAGTGATAAAAATCCTGAATTTGAAAATATTCCCCCAACTTCTGTTTGGAGTTCCCTTATGGCTTGGAACTCTTAATCAAGAAGTGGAGAACATCCAGGCCATATTTCTTAGACAAATATTGGGGATACCTAAATGTGTCTCATATTTCACAATTTGTTATGAAACTGGGCAAAACTTGATTGCCACCAAAGCCTGGATTCAAACAATAAGATATTGGCTCAAATTATATTTTCAAACTGAGCCAGGTTCCCTTTTATATTTCTTGAAAAGTGAACTTCATTATTTCTCATGGGACATATTGATTAGATCTAGACTCTGTCAAATTGGAATTGATTTAGATAATCTTGCTCTGGCCAATGAATCTTACATCTTTAAAAGAATCAAGCAACGTCTCCTTGATGTAGAATTGCAGAATTTTAACCCAGCTCTTCCCCCCATCTGCTCTCCGGCGGCCCTAGGCCTTAATAATGGATCGGGTAAAATGGCTAGGTATCTAGATAACCTAGAGATACCTTCTCAACGCCGCACTTTTCTATTAGCTAGGGTTAATGCATTCCCATCTAGGATGCTCTTAGGCCGATACCTCCAGATCCTTAGACATGAACGCTTATGCACATGCGGTTTAAACTTGTTAGATACAATTGACCACATCCTTTTAGATTGCCCCTTCTATGTGACTATGCGGGATAAACTGCTATCTACTTTGCTCCAGTACAAGACATACAGGAGTAATGAAGCGAAATGCAAATTTCTTTTGAGTGACCATGATCCCAAAATTACTGCTACCGTGGCTGAATTTCTTACAGGAGTTCTTAAAGAACAAGAAAAGTTTTATTAACCCGACTGTAACTTATATGTATTGCCCTTTGGAGGTATTTTGTTGTTGTTTTTTCTATCTCTGTCTTTGGTATGCCAATAAAGGTTAATGAAATGAAATGAAATGTTGCCTCCTGGCACTGGGATTCAGGGGTTGACTGCCTCTAAATGTGGAGGTTCGCTTCCTCCGCGAACTCCAAAGGTTGGTGAGGCAGGACTTCCCTTTGCAGAAGCCAGGCTGATTTTCCCCTGGCAGGCTTTGTTCCTCTGGGTGCCTGATCATCTTTGATGACAGTTTCAACTAATTTGCATAGGACAGATGTTTGGCTGACTGGCCTGTAATTGCCTAGTTCCCCTCTGGATCTGTGTAACATTTGCTACTCTTCAACTCTTCAGGTGGCTGAATTTAGTGATAGGTTACATTCTCTCTATAGGTTAGTATACTATATGGGTTGTGTGTGTGTGTTAAGTGCCGTCAAGTAATTTCTGACTCATGGTGACCCTATGGATCAGTGTCCTCAAAAGTGTCCTGTCCTTAACAGCCTTGCTCAGGTCTTGCAAATTGAGGGCCGTGGCTTCCTTTATTGAATCAATCCATCTCTTGTTGGGTCTTCCTCTTTTCCTGCTGCCTTCAACTTTTCCTAATATGATTGTCTTTTCCAGTGACTCTTCTCTTCTCATAATATGTCAAAAGTATGACAGCCTCAGTTGAGTCATTTTAGCTTCTAGGGTCAGTTCAGGCTTGATTTGATCTAAAACCCACTGATTTGTTTTTTTGGCGGTCCAGGGTATCCGAAACACTCTCCTCCAACACCACATTTCAAAGGAATCTACTTTCTTCCTATCAGAGTTCTTCATTGTCCAGCTCTCACACCCATACATAGTAATAGGGAATACGATGGCATGAATTAACCTGATCTTGGTTGCCAGTGGCACATCCTTACACTTAAGATTTTTTTTCTAGCTCCTTCCTGGCTGTCCTTCCCAGTCTCAATCTCCTTCTGATTTCTTGGCTGCAGTCTCCCTTTTGGAGACTATGTGGGTTAGTTGATGAAAACTCTCACATTTGAGTTCCCCAAGAACTCTCGGGTGTCTGCCATCAGGACCTGGAGATTTATCATTTTTTAATTTCTCCAGTAGGCGTAGAACTTCATCTTTTGTCACCTCAATTTGACTCAGTTCTTCAGAATTTCTTCCTGAAAACAGTGGTCGTGGCATAGGTACATGCCCCACACTTTCCACAGCAAACACAGAAGCAAAAATTAATTGAGTTTCTCTGCCATCTCTCCATCTCTCTTTAGCAATCATTCCTTGGTCATCCAAAGGCCCTACTGCTTCTCTGGCTGGTTTCCTGCTCTGGATATATTTAAATAAATGTTTTTTGTTTGTCTTGATGCTTTTAGCAACCTGCTGCTCAGATTCTTTTGTTGCCTGCCTAATTATTAGCTTACCTTTCTTTTTCCAGAGTCTCTGGTCCCTTCTGTTCAATTCATTGGAGCAGACCTTTCAGTTTTCAAAATTAAGCTCTTTACTTTTTATGGCTTCCTTGATTTGCGTTGTTAACCATGCAGGCATTCTTTTAGACTCAGCAGTGCTTTTCTAACCTGAGGAATGCATTCCATCTGGGCTTCAATTAGTGTGTTTTTAAATAGCTTCCAAGCATCCTTTGGGGATCTGACTCTTGTGTTTCCTTTTCAGCTACCTTTTTGTTCTCTTCATTTTTTAAAGTTCCCTCTTTTGTAATCAAATGTTATCGTTTTGGACTCCAGTGGAAACTTTCCATTGATGTGAAGGAATTTAATGGCATTGGCGTCACTGTTCCTAACTGGTGTACCAACATCTCTCTCTCTCACTGGGTCTTTGTTGGCTTTTTGACCAACTGCTCCAGTGCACGGTCATTTATGATGTCTAGGAATCTCATTTCTACAGCATGACCCAAGCGCATGTTTACCCAGTCCGTGCAAGGATAGTTGAAGTCTTCCAGTATCATAACATTGCCTGCTTTAGTCACCTCCCTTATTTCCTTCTCCATCTCAAGAGCAGCCTCAAGGGTTTGATCAGGTGGGTGATAGTACACCTCCACTTTTAAGTAACCCTTTGGGCCCAGTATTTCCACCCATATCACTTCTGTTGGGGAGTCCATTCCCCTGATGTTTTCTAACTTATTTGATTCTATGCCTTCTTTGATGTACAACGCAGCACCTCCCCCAACCCCTCCCCTCCCTGTCCTGCCTATAGAGCTTATACCCTGGAATGACTGTATCCCATAGATTTTCCCCATTCCACCATGTTTCTGAGGTACCCACTATATGTCATCATTGAGCGCCCAAGCACTCCCCCGCTCCCCCATCTTGGCCCAGAGCCTTCTAGCATTGGCCTGGATGCACCTAGAATGTGTTTCCCTCTCCAGCAAGCCTCGCCTCCCTCATCCCCTTTGTCTCCACACATGGCCCTCCTCCGCCATCCTCCCCTCACTCCCAAGTTCTGTTAGGCTCCTATCAATATTGCCCTGGGTGTCTTTGTTTATGGACTGACCTGTCTCAAACTGGAGGGCCCCCCCCCCAGCTCCTGTTGGCTTACTCCCTGATGTTGCCTCCTGGCCCTGGTATTCAGGGGATCCTTAAGGTGTGCAATCCTAGGTAATTTCCCCCCATCAAATAACAGCCGACTTATGGCAACCCCATAGGGTTTTCAAGAGGTGGTTTGCCAATGCTTGCCTCTGCATAGCGACCCTGGTGTTCCTTTGTGGTCTCCCAGCCAAATATTGACAATGGCCAACCCTAGGCTATCCAGGTCAGGGCACACGTGCCACACCGGGCTTTAAAGGCCAATATTAGTCTCTTGAATAGGGCTTGGAAGCAGATTGGAAGCTGGTGCAGGTGGAGCCAGACTCGAGTGATGTGATCCCTACGACCGACTCCAGTCAACACTCTGGCCACACCATTTTGGACCAACTGTAACTTCTGGACAGTCTTCAAGAGCAGCCGCATGTACAGCGCATTGCAGTAATCTAATCTCAGTTTTACCAGGGCATGCATCACAGTGGCAGGAACATTTTTTGCCCCGTAAAGGGCTGAAACTGGTAAAAGGGCACCCTTGGCCACTGCAGCCACCTGTCCAGCAGCATCCCAGACCACAAACCTGCCTCATATCCTGGGCCAGTCCAACCAGCCACTAGTCAAACTCCCATCTTGTCAGGATTAAGCTTCAGTTTCTGAGCCCACATCCACAACTGCCTTTAGGCACCAGTTCAAGCTTTCTACAGCCTCCCTAGAATGGGGCTGTCATTCTTCAACAAGCACAACTACAAATATACGCAGTACGGGCAAAGGGAGTGGCAAAGCGCTGCCTGCTTGTGCCACCTTAACACACACATCTTAATTTTTGCCATCAAAAACAGAAGTTGAAATTAGAAAACAGATTTTTTTCGATTAGGCAATAATACACTCTCTTGTAAAGTCACAACAGGTAAGGTCTGCCAACATATTTGGATATCCAGTTAACCTTCATAACAGGAAAACATCTTTAGTAATGTGTCTTTGTAGGCGTTCTTGCATACTGATGCCAGGATTGTGTGTGTGTGTGTGTGTATGTAAAGTGCCGTCAAGTCGCAGCCGACTTATGGCGACCCCCTTTTGGGGTTTTCATGGCAAGAGACTAACAGAGGTGGTTTGCAAGCGCCTTCCTCTGCACAGCAACCCTGGTGGGCATCCACATTTAAACAATAACATGTTTTCAAGGATATGTTTGTGGTATGTCTGCATAGACTAGAACGTCTGATATCATACTGCCCTTGTACAAATCTATGATGAGACCACACTTGGAATAGTGTGTATAGTTCTGGTCACCACACCTAAAAAAGGATATTACAGAGCTTGAGAAGGTGCAGAAAAGATCAACCAAAATGATTGGGGGACTAGAGCAACTGCCCTATGGGGGGAGGTTAAGACGCTTAGGGCTGTTTAGCTTGGAAAGAAGGCGGCTAGGGGGAGACATGATAGAGGTCTGCACAATTATGCATAGTTTGGAGAGAGTGGACAGGGAGAGGTTTTTCTCCCTCTTCCATAATACTAGAACGCGGGGTCATCTGCTGAAGCTGGAGGGTGAGAGATTCAAAACAGATAAAAGGAAGTATTTTTTCACACAACACATAGTTAAATTGTGGAACTCCCTGCCCCAGGATGTGGTGATGGCTGCCACTTGGAGGGCTTTAAGAGGGGAGTGGACATATTAATGGAGGAGAGGGGTATCCGTGGCTACTAGTTAAAATGGATACTGGTCATGATGCATACCTATTCTCTCCAGGATCAGAGGAGCATGCCTATTATTTTGGGTGGGGTGGAACACAGGCAGGACGGTGCTGCTGCAGTCGTCTTGTTAGTGGCTTCCTAGAGGCACCTGGTTGGCCACTGTGTGAACAGACTGCTGGACTTGATGGGCCTTGGTCTGATCCAGCAGGGCCTTTCTCATGTTCTTATGTACCACTATCTGCCACAATGACCCAGTGCAATGTAGTGAATCCCTGCTCTACCACGGAAGCTTCTGGTTGACCTTGGGCCAGTCACATGCTCTCTAACTAACCTACCTCCCAGGGTTGTTGTGACAATATAGTGGAGGAGAGGAGAACGATGTAAGCTGCTTTGGGTCTCCGTGGGGGAAAAGGTGAAGTTGATGTGATGCAAATAAAGAAGTCTCAAAAGGACACAATGGTGTTTCTTGCCTCCCATTGAGTGTTGGGAGGGGGACACGTGTTTTGTTGATTTTTCTGGCCATGGCAGCAGTTGGCTGGTTCAGCGAGAGATGTTTACTTTGACAGCCCGCCCCCCCATAGTGTGGGGCCTTCATAACTTGGAGAGCTCTGTTCCCCATATAAGCACACTGCTGTGTGTGTCTTGCAAAACAGGGGGTCTCCTGGATTCCATTGCTCTTTGACATATGTGTCTGCAGCGAGGAGCAGATCCTTGGCTGCAATTTACCTCAGCTTGCAGAACGACCCTCTGGATGGGGGCTGTAGCAGTTTTTCTTTTAGCTTTGCAGGGGGGTTGTCAAACTCACTTTGAGGCTTTTGTGACCACTGAATTTTAATGATGCTTTTGCGCCACTGATAAGACTTTCATGGTTCCTTACCTTCTGCTGGAAATCTGTGTGTTTATATTGGACTGCTCTGTGACTTTGTTCTTATTTTTGCTGTAAGCTGCTTCAGGCGTTGCAAAGGTGTCAGTCTCCAGTAGATATTGAAAGGGCAGCACAGATGTCCAGAGCTGGGAGCCCTGGCGGTTGTCTCCGGCCGTTCCTCTCAGCCTTTTCTTTGTAAGATGGTAGTCAAATGAACACACCTGTCCGCTTGTACCTTTGAGGAAAGGTCTCTCACACACAGTGTTGCCAGGAAATAAAGGGGAACTTGGCAGGTGTTTTTATTTGCTTCCCAACACGATACCACACCCTGTTTAGCGACCCTCGGTTTATTTGTAGAGAGAAATGTTGGGGGGTGGGGGGACACCAAGATTGCTCCTGGAAAAGGGAGAAAAATGGAGGGGGAGGTGGAAACACTTCAGTAACTTGTCAGTGGAAATTGGGGGGGGGCTCCAAATCAGGAAGAAATTCATAAACCAGATACTGGAGGGTGAGGGTGAATCATTCTGCAGCCATGGGGAAAATGCAACTCCTATGCACCTTTGCTAAACCATGCATGCATGACACAAATAATCATGGGGTAGGGTGTTGTGCTAGATCTGCAGCCACCCAGCAAGGTCCAAAATATGGTTTGGCGATCACTCGATCCGATTATTGATCAATCAGTCTGGGATCTATTCACAATTGGCAATTATGGTGTGAGCTGCGCCAGGAGGAGTTTGGGTGTCCCTAAAGTGTGCATGGCCTGGAACTTATTGGAGGCAGAGGGGGACCAAATGCAACAAGAAAATATTTTTAATAGTTTGTTTTTGTTTCAGATTCCTTAACTTTATTTTTATCCTACTCTTTCTCCAATGATCTGAAAAACATGTATCCACCATCCTTTCTGGATGCAGCTGACGTGCTGTACAAGGGATGGGTTGTTGCTCTCACGTTTTATTACATCCTCCAAACAGGGGAACAGCCGTCCTGTTGGAAAGGCGAGGTTAAAGACCCTGACTAGGCTGAGACCGCCCCCGGGCTTCATGGTCGAGTGGGGATTTCACTCCTCCCAATTCATCCCTTGCGCTCTCAGAGGAGCAGAGCCTTGTTTGAATGGGTTGTCAACGTCTACTCTTGGGAGAAGCAGCTGCTGTATTTTGCTATGGGGCAAAGAAGAGAGCGGTAGAGAAACTGAACAAAACCACCTCAAACTGTTGCTCCTAAAAAGCCCCACATTGCGCATGAGTGTCAAGGGTGTGTGTTTCTTTGCCATAACTCCATTATCTCCTTTGACCAACGTGTTCATGTTTGGGAGGGCGGTAAATTGTCAGGCTGGCTTGTGGTCCCGGAGTGAAGCACTGAAGTTAAGGAAAGGAAGGTCTTTTTCCTTCTTACTTTCTTTTCATGCCTAGTAGTAGTGGGGTGGGCAGTGCGTGTGCTATTCCAGTTGTTTCTGCCCCAGCTGTTTCCTCTGGGCTTGCCATCACTTGTGTGTGGTTGTTGTGTACAACCCCCAGACTCCTGAAGGGTGTAGAAGGTACCAATTGCAATTTCTTAGGCTTCTCTCTTGGTGTTGTACTTATGGGAGAGGGAGAAAAACTTCTGCAGAATTACTCCAGTCTAAGCTCATTAACTTCTGTGGACCTAGACTGGAGCACCTCTGCATAGCAGTGCACAGTACAGGTTCAAAACCTTCTTCTGGTAAGCCCCCAACCAAAGAAATTAGCCTCCTAAAAAAACTTTTGCCGAGGGAGCATTTTTATGTACACTTTGCCTGGGCTTGTGTTTGTTCAATGAAGGCCTGCCATCTCAGAGGCTGGTGACAAACCATGACGACGGCCGCACCGTCAACGCCCGTGGTGCTTTGCAGCAGGGAAGTCAGCAGAAAAACTAATCAGGTCTCTGCCCCAAGAAGCTTCTAAATTTAGACGGGGGAGGGGGGAGCTGAGAAAAGGATAGAAGGAAAGTTGGAATGAATGGAAATGCAGGCCCCAAATAGCCCTTGAAGTCTGAGAAACAGCATGAACCTTATGAACACTTCAGATTTTAGATTCGTAGGTCTGGCTTTGCTTGAAACTTGGGGGCTCGTTTTCATGGGCTTTTTGGACTGCAATTTAACCGCTGCTAAATATTGTGTGGCAATAAAGGGCCTCAGACACATCTTCAGTAATGTGGGGACTTGAATAGGAACCAAAGGAGTGTTCAGGAAAGAGTTTAGCTTTTTTGGTGAGAGAAATTTAAAATGCTGTGTTTTTAAAAATTGTTCAAGAACAAAAGCCTAAGGCATGCAAATACACTTCATTAATATGAGTAACACCAACCACAATAACCGTGTGCAAGCTTTCGAGCTCTTCAGAATTCTTCAACAGGCTGGATAGAAATGGGCGGAGGATGTCCCTCAGGCAGTCTGATGGGGAAAGAGTGGAGAGGTTTGCAATGCAGTCCTAAGCATGTTATTAACTAGGAACTAAGCCCAATTGAGCACAGTGGGGCTTACTCACTAGTAAGCGTGGTTAGGAGAGCAGACTTTGTGTGTTATATCTGGAGGGAAACTAATTATATGGGAGGGCACACATCCCGCCAGTGAATCGGGTCTCCTGTCCAAGGTTTAGCCACTGGTTAGCTTAGCCTGACTAAGGAGAGTTGTGACCTCACCTTCTCCAAAGCGAGGCCTCGCATGCTTCGAGGTTGCCAGAGCAAATTTAGCCAGGATGGAGTTGGGGCCAACAGCCCACATCGAGGATGGGAAGGGGGGTCAGGGTAACACTTGTTATGGAGCACCCCCAAAGTCTGCCTCAGATAAAAGCTTGAGTCAGGTTATCTTCAACTGTACCTCCTGCTAAGGTCCTTTGCTGTGTCTCTTCCTCATCAGGCTAAATCTAAGAGCTGGGGGGGGGGTGGACTCCTCAGATGAACAACAACAAAAAAAAAACCTTCCAAGAATAATCACCTGACAAGCATTAATTGTCTGAAACAGCCAAATATACTAGTGTATTCATAATAGTATTTTCTACTTGTTTATGTCAAAAAGGGCAAGAGTCCAGTAGCACCTTAAAGACTAACAAGAATATTTTCTGGCAGGGTCTGAGCTTTCGTGAGCCACAGCTCACTTCTTCAGATACAGCTAGAATGTGAATCCATCGGTCTTTAAGTAGAGGAACAGTATGTAAATGTGGATAGCAGGCTTGATTGGATTAGGTGTGATAAGCAAAAGAGTCTGTGCTGTCCAGGGGAGAGATGGGTGTGGAGAAATCAGCATTGGTAACGGGCCATGAATGCAAGGTCTTTATTCAGCCCAGGTAAATGCAAATACTTGTTTATGTTATGTTTCATACTTTATTCAGATTTCTACTTTGTTTCCAACTTCCACAATCCTAGTCCTATTACCTTGCTTATGAGATCTCTCTGCCTGTTGATTTACCCTCTAATCCACCTTCCTCTTGCAAGGCCTGGAGGCCCCAGGAAACAGGATGCGGGGGTGGGGGGAGGCACACTTGGTCAGTGAGGAAGAGACTATGCCAACCCTCACAGTCATGTGACGAGGAGGGGGGCGGTGGTCTGGGCTGCTCCTCATCCCCACAGCTGGAGAGAAAGTGTGAGTATGCACAGGTGGGAAATACATCCTAGCACCAGCAGCCTATCTCCACTATTTAGAGATTAATAATTATAGAAGGGCCTTTATCCTGGCCAGATGTGCAGCCTTACCATCTGCTTTGCTTGAGGGGAAATATAAGAAGACACCCTGGGAAGAGAGATTCTGCCCCTGCAAATCAGGGGACTTAGAAACTGTTGAGCATGCCCTCCTGAACTGCAATTTCTATACATTACCCCGTTCGAAGTTTATTTTTATCGAGATTGAGACCTGACAGGGCAGGTGAAAGGTTTGAGATGCTCCTACAAGGGGGTAATCCTTCAACCACTCTTCAGGTTGCGAAATTTTGTTTAGCAGCAATGAAAATTCATCGCCTTAGAACAGCGCCATTGACAGATGTGTCCCAGCTGTAATTCTTTTTTTAAATGTTTTAAAAATGTTTTAAGACTCGGACTGTAATTCTTTGATTGTAAGAATCTATTAGTCTATGCTTTCCGTTTTATCATGTTTTGACTGGCTAAGTGCCGCAAATAAATATCAGGTGAGAAAGGGGAAGATCCCAGTGGGGATTGAAACCTCCCTTTCCTCCACATGGGAGATGGGGGTGTGTGGAAACTGGCCCCAGAGATCCCGCACCTGCAGAAGACGAAGGCCCTGGTGACGCTTTTACACCCCCCTCCCTCAGCCCTGGGGCAGTTTCAGTCCTGGCAGTGTTTTGACAGCTGACCTTGCTGGCAACAGGCCAATGAAGCCCCCTCCCCTGATAAACAATGAGTCTGTAGAAAGAGAGCGCTTTCCTAAATGAAGCTCTGCAAAATACTTTTCTGCCGGGCGTTTGTTGCTCCAAAGCCTGGCTCTTTATCCCCACGTATCACCAAATGCCCGACGGACCCCAGCTCTGGGGGAAGGGGATCCAGTTCCAGTCGCCTCCGAAACGGAGCTGCTCGCTTCAAAGGCAGAGGGTCGGAGAGGTGCAATTGGTGCTGCTCATGTGGGGCCCAGAGAGCGACGGAGCTGCCGAGGGGGACTCCGTCCCGCCCAGAAAGCCACAGCCAGGGCGTCTCTCCAGGGCAGGTGCGGCGGCCCCCTCCACTCAAGCCTGTTCTCCTGCGGTTTGCAAGGAACTGTCACCTGAGGAGTCATGCTTGTTTGCAGAGCTTTGCGAGCCCTGGGTCTGAGCCATGGGAAGGTGGCATTTCTACAAAAGCAGCGTCCGAGGGTGACATCTCTCTTGACTGGTGGCTGCCCTCAAAATAAACACGCCCTGACCTCAGTTGCCGTAGCTGCTTGTGTGAGTGGAGACTTTATTCTGAAGCAGGCCTGGCTCAACTGCAGCCTCGGGGTGTTGGTTTTGGCACCGGCAGGTGCTTTTGTGTCTGTGCTGATTGGGGCTTGACGTCAGTGGCCGGGGTGGGGTGGGGGTGGGCCTTCGGTGTCACTGGTGCGCCGGCTGAGCAGGCAGGATTTTGCTTTTCCGTTTTAAATCAGCCCACTCGCAGCCCAGTTTCTGTCCAGAGCACCTGTTGAGTGCTTGATGTCTACGGGGGTCGTGGAGGGCAGAGGGGCAGTAGGATGTGGCCATCCCTGGCTCAGTAGTTTTCCATTCATGTCCGAGGTGGGTGACAGAGAAGTTGTGTGAGCTGGCCCACCTCTCCTGCACCCGGCCAGAAGCCCAGGGCAAGCCACATGATGCGCAGAAGGGGTTTGCACCTCTTCTTTACCTTTTTGGCCTTCTGGAGCCTGCTTTGTGCTGAAGGCTGAGGGCCAGACTGGATGTGATGGTGGGACTTGAGAAGGGGCAGAGGAGAGCAACCAAAATGATCACCGGGCAAGAGCAACTGCCCTATGAGGAGCAGTTAAATCGCTTAGGGCTTGGAAAGAAGGCGGTTATGGGGAGAGATTATAGAGGTCTATACAATTATGCATGGTGTGGAGAGAGCGGACAGGGAGGAGCGTTTCTCCCTCTCTCATAATATTAGAACAAGGGGTCATCAGCTGAAGCTGGAGGGTGAGAGATTCAGAACAGATAAAAGGAAGTATTTCTTCACACAACACATAGTTAAATTGTGGAACTCCCTGCCCCAGGATGTGGTGATGGCTGCCAGCTTGGAAGGCTTGAGAAGGGGAGTGGACACGTTCACAGAAGATAGAGCTATTCATGGCTACTAGTCAGAATGGATGCTAGTCATGATGCATGCCTATT
Source organism: Euleptes europaea (assembly GCF_029931775.1). Lineage (NCBI taxonomy): Eukaryota > Metazoa > Chordata > Lepidosauria > Squamata > Sphaerodactylidae > Euleptes > Euleptes europaea. Next base: position 122,934,959 of record NC_079315.1, read on the forward strand.
CTCTCCAGGATCAGAGGAGCAAGCCAAATATATTAGGTGCTGTGGGACACAGGCAGGATGGTGCTGTTGCAGTCGTCTTGTTTGGGGGCACCTGGTTGGCCACTGTGTGAGCAGACTACTGGACTTGATGGGCCTGGGTCTGATCCAGCAGGGCTGTTCTGATGTCTTGATCCATTAATGAACTACCCTTAAAAAAAAAGTGGGAAAAGCATGCCTGCATGTGTAACATAGAAAACATAGTGCACACTCTCATACGTTGTGGATTGAGACTGCACCATGTGTTAAGAGGAAAGGGAGGGCGTTAACGTCTTGTGGTGGTACTCGCTTACAAAGACGTTTGCTGCCTAAATGTTTTCTGGAGGGGCAATGGTGGATTAACATGGGATTAACACTGAAAAATGTCTGGATAAGAGGAGAATGAGCCCCCCCCCACAGTGTAACAACCCTACTGGAATCTCTTCCCACTCCCTGGGGCTGCTTCTAACACTTTGCAAGACCGCAGAAGATCTGTTTGGTCTTTAGAGCCTGAGATGACTGAGGTGGTTTGGCCTCTGATAGTTGGGGGTGGTGGTGAACCATCTGTGCCTTAAACACCCTCCACCCTACTCTGTATTTTCAAGTCACTGCAACCCTGCTTCACTCTCCCATTCTTCCTGACCCATTCTTGCTCATTAATTTGAATCCCACAGATCCTTAAGTATCACAGGTATATTATGGATTAAGTAATAACTGTGTGCACTTCAATGGCTTTGAGAGCAGAGTGTCTGGTCCCTGGGATTTGTAGCAATGCTTGCTTATGTAGCTGTTAGCTCTGCTGAATTGAGGAGGTGGGCTGCCATAAAGACTGTGGCTGATAGAAGGGGACCCAACTGCCCAGTGGAGGAGAGGCCCCACGGCGTCCCTCTGCCTTCTGTCCTCACTGCAACTGCTTGGTAGGATCTGTGGCCCCCACTGAGGGATATATCAGCGGTCAGGGTTCGCTTTCATGTTTATGTCTCCCTGCAGGCAGGTAGATGCCATCCTCTGCCAACAGTGCCCTTCTGGTGCTGACACAGGAAAAAGGGGGCAGGCCCCACACCAAAGGCTGAGGTGGCAAACACTGAGAACAGTCCAATCTACCAGAATGTTTTTTATAATGAGCATAGAGTCGCCAGTTTTCAACAGAAACATCAAAAGGAGATTTCCCCAGAAATTTGTAAATTAGAATTTACCTATGGATTTCATTGTATTAACCCGGGGACTTAACAAATCCGCACATTTTTATAAAACCCCAGCAGGTATTGAATGGCTCTGTAACCACAGATGACAGCCCTGGTGAACGGCCACTGGGCTTATCTTGTCTACTTTTGTGTTCTGCATAGAAAAGTCACCCGGTATTCCTCTTGCGTGTTCCTCTTCCCCGCTCAGAGCTGTTTACAATTGTGCTTGCTGAGGCATCTGATGAAGTGGATGTTAGCATATGTTGACCTCTGGTTCAGTACGTCTGTTTAAGGGACCATAAGGTTCATAAATTGTGGGCAGAAAGGTACTGGCTGGATAGTAGGGTAATTTCTTTTACAGTAAGAGTTGTTGGACAGTGGAATCAGCTACCTCGGGAGGTGGTGAGCTCCCCCTCACTGGCCATCTTTAAGCAGTGGCTGGACAAGCACTTGCCAGGGATGTTCTAGGCTGATCCTGCACTGAGCAGACGGTTGGACCAGATGGCCTCTATGGCCCCTTTCAACTCTGTGATTCTATGTTCTGTCACAAGGCTCCTGTTGGGTAAGATGAAATTCTGTGTTGTGGGGTGATAGGGTAGTGTTGAAACCTCTGGCCAGTTGGCAAATCTGAGCTCTATTCTCTTGTTATAGCAACCAGGCTTGAACCTTGTGGTTGCTGTGTACCTGCTCAGCTGAAGCCGGTGGTAAGTGCTCCTGAGTAGACCTGTGGGGGGGGGGCTCTGGCACAGTTGTCTATGTGCCCTCCTCCCAGGGCTGGCTGACAAAGGTCAGAATTGGCCCCTGTGGCTCTCTTGTCCTCCTTCTCCAAGCCTTTTGCCCCAAGAGGAAGGAGCCGAGCTCACTGCACGCTCAGGCTCAGCCCAGAATGTACTCGGATGCTTTTGATCCTCAGGCTACCTGGGGCTGCCCTGTGAACAAAGTCTGAGTTTTCTTTCTCTTGTGGAAGTTTCCAACTGGGGCATAAAACCAGTGAAGTTTCGAAGAGAACTTCCATCAGCAGAACCGTCTGCCAGGAAGGCTGAGCAGATCGCTTCTCAGTACAAAGGGATTTAACTCTAAACCAAATCTAATCATAAACGTCTCCGAAGGGGAAGTTGCAAATTACAGTGGAATTCATTTTAGCATTAAATGTGCAGATACTTTGATGATGGAGGTAAAGGACCATTTGGATCACGGGCAGTCATGGTTCTGGGCGTGAAATCCTCTTCCTAATTGCCTTTTGAAGAAATAGTTCATCCCCTGGAAAAGTTATCTTGGGACATCCCTGTTCTGAAACATGGCCTAAATTATGGCTTGTTTGGGGAACCAGGTGACAGAGTGGCCTGTTTCTCTTGCCAGCGTCAGCAGGATTAACATCCCATAATCTCAGTGATTGAATTAGAGATTTTGTCCCTGTCCTCACTGTACAGTTCAAACCAGCAGCTGGGCAGAAACTGAAGGATGATTCTTGAATGGGAAACCAACAGAGATCGACAGGCAACCAAAATACTGGTTTTCTCACAAAAGTCCGTTGACCGGGTTGAGGTGTATTGCAATATCAATGGTGTAGCCAGAATTTTTAAAAATTGCAAGGAAACCTGTTTGCCAATTCCAGCAGTGGTTGGAGAGACAAAGTCTGGGCTTGGATGGCTCAGGCTAGCCTGATCTCATCAGCTCTCGGAAGCTGAGGAGGGTTGGGCCCTGGTTAGTACTTGGATGGGAGATCACCCAGGAAGTCCAGGGTCACTGTACAGAGGCAGGCTATATGGCAAACCCACCTCTGTACGTCTTTTATCCTGACCTGGATGGCCCAGGCTAACCTGATCTTGTCACAGCTTAGAAACCGAGCAGGGTCAGCCCTGGTTAGTACTTGGATGGGAGACCTCCAAGAAAGTCCAGGGTCACAAGGCAGAGGCGGGCTACGGCAAACCACTTCTGCTCTTCTCATCTTGAAAACCCCATGAGGGGTTGCCTTAAGTTGGCTGTAACTTAATGGCACTTTCCAATACCGCCCCGAAAGACAAAAACATCCAGGGTACCCGTGACCCTATAAAGTTATCAAGAGATTTATTATGATAAGAAAAGTAAGGCATCTTTTTGTTTTGTTTTTTGTCTTCTTGAGTGAACACTGTCTGTTTGGGCACATTTGGCAAAAGAAGGTACAGTATTTTTGAGACAGTGTAAGATATCTTGGCTTCTTCCAGCTGTGAGGTGGGCTAGGTTGGGAGAATGGCCGCCTATCGGGGACTGGCCCCAACGCCTGCTGCTGGCCCCGATGTCACGACTGCTGCCCAGCTGGCTGCTGCTGCTGTGGCTCGAGCCAGAGGCAACTGCAGATGTTGGCTGGCCGGCGGGGACCTGCCCCCATGGTGGCCTGGCATGGCCAAGCAGAGAGGCACTGGAAGAGAAGCTGGCCCACTAGGGGGTATTGGCTGGGCGTCTCCCTGGCTGGGAGGGCAGGAAGGTGGGTGGCAGGGCATGGAAAGGCTGCGAGGAGCTATTGAAGCCGGATGCCAAGGAGGGTGGCATCGGGGCTGCTCCTCTATTCAGGGCTGAGGCAGCTCAGAGCAGGGAGAAAGAGCCAGGTGTGCTGGAACCTCCTTCCCGCCCTACCTGAGGACTCTGAGGGATGGGGAAAGAGGAGGAGGACCCAGGTGCTGACGCAGACCCCTCCCCTCTTGCCCCCTGCCTAGTGTGAATTTGAGTCTGTACAGCCGGCCTTTGCTCTGGCAGGCCAGCACCGGCCTAAGGGTCATGGTGGAATGGGAATTTGAACCCGGGTCTCCAAGATCCTACTGTAAGCTGCCTTGAGCTCTGTGAGAAAGAAAGGCAGCGAATAGTGTTTTAAATAAAGAATTCGTTACTCTGACCGATAAACTCTGCTTTTGGGTGTGCTTTTCTGAAGAATTTCCTAAAGGGCTACTTGCACATTCTCTTTGACGCTGTTTGCTTGCTTTGGCTGTTAATGATTTTGGTCTGATGCAGCGCATGGCCTTCATGCTGTGGGATGCTCTGTGCAGGGAAAACATCCTCCAAAGTGCGCTGAGGGAGGAGCCATGGCTCAGTGGAAGAGCCTTTGCTTTGCATTGCATGCAGAAGGTCCCAGGTTCAACCCCTGGCATCTCCAGTTGAAAGGACCAGGCAGGAGTTGATGGGAAAGACTTTTCACTGCCTGGGGAGCTGCTGCCAGTCTGAGTAGACAATGCTGACCTTGATGGACCAAGGGGGGGGGGTCTGACTCAGTAGAAGGCAGTTCCATGTGTCCACTGTAGCTGTGGCCCACACTACAAATTACCATAGAACGGGGGGGGGGGGCCTGCTGCCAAAATGCCAGCTGCACATCCCCTTGCTTCCCCATCTATAATTTCTACTCCAGTTTACCTGGGATATTTATTTGCTTTCTCCTTGGTCTGCCTTTCTCCCTCGGACTGGCCTGGTGACGAGCCCAGTTTCTGATGCACCCAGGCTAGGAATTCTTCCCCACTTGTTGCTGGCTGGCTCAGTTTTTTCTTCTTGGATGAGGCTCAGGTGGACCCCTATCTTGCGTGGGAAAAGCGAGGGTGAGCCTGTCAACTAGTCAGCAGGCAAAGAGGTGCTAGAGATGGGTGAATACCTGCAGCCCTCCTCTGGGTGGAGTCCCCTGATGGGATGGAGTCCTTCCCTATAATTTGAGCGTGTTCATCCTTTGCCGTGAAGCGGAAGGGCTCCTTCCAATTGGTGTGTGTGTGTGTGTGTTTGTGTGTGTCAGAGGCTCAGCCGATGGATGCTTGCAGAACTGGGTCCACCTGGGCTACAGCAGCTGGGGGGGGGTTGGGGCAAAGGTGTGTGTGGGGGTAAAATCTGTGGCCGTGATTGACAGCCGAGGCAGCAGTTTCTATTTATTTATGTATTACTGATTTACTTCATTTCTACCCCGCCTTTCTCCCTAGTGGGGATCCAAAGCGGCTGACATTATTCTCTCCTCCATTTGATTCTCACAACTACCCTGTGAGTTATGTTAGGTTGAGAGAGTGTGACTGGCCATAGGTCACCTGGTGAGCTTCCATGACACAAGTGGGGATTCGAATCCGGGTCTTCCGGATACTAGTGCAACACTCTTAACCACTACGCCACATGGCTCTCTGCATTTACGCTTGTATTTACTTGTATTTACACTTTTGTTGTCTTACACTGATTGCTTTTGGCTGCCTCACCAGTCGGCCCATTTAACTCCCCTCTGCCCATCACAGAACTTCTGGCTGGCAGGTCGGGCAGCCCTTTGTGCGGACATAGGGGGGGGACTGGGGCTTCAGCCTGGCCATGGGTCAGAGACGGAAGGGTGCTGTGAGAAGAGCCCCCGGGGCGTTGATTTTGCTCTGTTCTTTGCTGTGCCCTCGGTTCCACGGCTTCAGATGCAGACTTTTCTAACGTTGCTGAAATACACCCTACAAAATAGGTCCAGGAACAACTGGCTTTGCAAATCATGTGCCGGATTTAGGTAGGAAGTAATCTTTTGACCATCTGGCTCATTCTTTCAGTGTCCGTGGATGAAACCCCCCCACCCATGTTTACGTTCAGTTTGAAAATGCAAATGTTGCCTTCTTCCTTTTCTTAGTCCTTCAAGGCACCCGAGTATGTGACCGACCGCCCCCTTCCTTGCTTCTCCTCTTCCTGTCCCTTGCAGGGAGCTCCGTTGAAGTTTAGGAAGTATGTAATGTATACAGTTATTAGATTTAGGTAAGTAATGATTATAAACATACCCCAAATTAGAGATGGCTCAGGACGTTTTTACCACTTGGGGAAATGTGTGTGTGTGTATGTAAATAGAAACCACTGTAGTCTCCCAAATTCCCCAAAAGAGCAACATAGGAGGCAGTTTTGGTGAAAAGTTGCTAACTCACCATTCCGTTTTGCTCATGATTGGGATGAACATGGCTTATTTATGCAATATGATCACTCGCCTTTGCTGCTCCTTCATGGGGGCAGATATCCAGCTTACGTTCTCCTCACCTCCATTTTATTTTCACAACAACCTTGTGTGGTAGGTCTGGCTAACAGTGTATGATTGGCCCAAGGTCACCCAGTACTCTTCCATGGCACAAGTGGGGATTTGAACCTGGGTCTCCGTGATCCTAGTCCATAATGTACTACACTGGCTGGTTTGGGTGGCTTTCAGTCAGACTCCAACTTGTCATGATGGTCATCTGAACACTTGAAGCTGTGCTACGATAGCTGGCTAGAAATGGCATTATGTGTGTTGGAGTCTGTGGGAAAACACCTTTTTACTTAGGGGTTTGGTCTTGACTAAACCCCCACATTTACGTTTAAAGTTTTCTCTCTCCTAGCAGAAGACAGGCAGGAGGGGGGAAGTCAGTTGCTTCCAGGCACCCCTAAGTACCAGCCGTTGAAGCTTTGGAAATATGAATGGCTTCTTGGTTGGAATCAATGAAATGGCCAGCTCAAAAATTCGCTAGAATCTGACACCTGGAGGTTGACACAGACACCTGTGCTGGAGGCCAGATTGTCTCTTCCTGAAAACCTCAGGAAAAACATTATTTGGCCCACAAGGTGTGGGCAAATGGAAGTAATAAAATGTCTTGGCAAAGAAGGGGGGCCATCTTTTTGGCTGATTCCATCTACAGAGAAAGAGCTCACACATCTGGGCTTCTGCGGAAGGCCGCCATTGCCATGTGGAGAGCCGGTTGCCTGGACAAAGACTCCAAGTTAATGGTGACCTTTTAGAGCACTGTAGCTTCTAAGCTAAAGAGGCTGCCTTAGAATGAGACCAGCTAGGGCATGTCTAGAGTGAAGGACTAACACAAAAGAAAAGTGCAAACACACCATTCCCTAGTCACTAGGGAATGGTGTTTGCACTTTTCTTTTGTGTTCCTTGCTCAGTCTGTTGCTGTGCAGAGTATATGTGTAGACTTTTTATATTATTATTATTATTGATAACAATAATATTTATATTTTAATACATTGTTTATTTTAAATTCTGGTAGTTGTTTTCTGTACTATGTAGACCTCTACCGTTTGTACATGCTATTCCAAAATGGGTGCCTGGGAAAGGGAGATGGTGGTCAGATTACAAATTCTCCAGCATTCACAAGTATGGGATCTGTCCTCAGTGATCTGTCCTGGGCCCTGTGTTGTCCAACATCTCTATAAATTATTTGGATGAAGGAATAGAGGGGATGCTTATTAAATTTGCAGATGATACTAAATTGGGAGGGGTAGCAAATACGGTAGAAGACAGAGCCAAGATACAGGATGATCTTGACAGGCTAGAGAATTGGGTTAAAACTAATAAAATGCACTTCAGCAGAGATAAATGTAAAGTTCTGCATCTAGGTAGGAAAAATCAAATGCATAATTATAGGATGGGGGAGACTTGTCTGAGCAGTAGTGTATCAATATCAATCATTTATTGCGGTCAAAAGACCAGTTCAGCACAGACTTTGAGCAGTAGTGTATGCGAAAAGGATCTTGGGATCTTAGTAGACCAAACATTGAACATGAGTCAGCAGTGTGATGCGGTAGCTAAAAAGGCAAATGCGATCTTGGGCTGCATCAACAGAAGTATAGTGTCCAGATCACTTGAAGTGATGGTATCGCTTTACTCTGCTTTACTCTGGTTAGACCTCAACTAGAGTACTGTGTTCAGTTTTGGGCACCGCAATTTAAGAAAGATATTGACAAGCTGGAACGTGTCCAGAGGAGGGCAACGAAGATGGTGAGGGGTCTGGAGACCAAGTCCTATGAGGAAAGGTTGAAGGAGCTGGGTATGTTTAGCCTGGAGAGGAGAAGACTGAGAGGGGATATGAGAACCATCTTCAAGTCCTTGAAGGGCTGTCATAGAGAGGAGGGTGCCAAGTTGTTTTCTGTTGCCCCAGAAGGTCGTACCAGAGCCAACGGGTTGAAATTAAATCAGAAGTGTTTCCATCTAGACATTAGGAAGAACTTTCTAACAGCAGTGGCTGAACATGGACTGACCCAAACAGGACACAGGGTCTTATTCTAAGACACTGAAAGACTGGACAGTTCTACCAACTATTTTGTCAGATTGCACAGAGAAGCCATTGAAATTCATAAACATCAGCACAACTTTAACAGAAAAGAAGAGAGTTTAAGAATGAATAAGGCTTGGCTTCCTGACCTGAAAACCTCCAGACTAACAAAGACTACAGTTCACAATAGCCATGTGGATTAGTTTTGGATTCCACATGTTAACAGATCACTTCAGGATACAATGGTTCCTCATTAACATACCACACCCTCATTAGCACATTATCTTGATACTTACAGGACAATGATCAGCACATTACCTTTGATACTTTTGCAGGACAATGATTCAGCTCAAACCCAACCCCTTTCTGACTATATATTACTCTTCCTACACACTTGACACTGAGAGACACTGTCCTTCAGTGTTACTCCTCTGAAGATGCCTGCCACAGCTGCTGGCGAAACGTCAGGAAAGAAAATACCAACACCATGGTCACACAGCCCGGATAACCTACAAGAACTTAGAGTGGTTCCTCAGTGGAACAGGCTTCCTTGGGTGGTGGTAAGCTCTCCTTCCTTGGAGGTTTTTAAGAACAGGTTAGATGGCCGTCTGTCAGCAATGCTGATCCTGTGACCTGAAGGCAGATGATGAGAGGGAGGGCATCTTGGCCATCTTCTGGGCATGGAGTAGGGGTCACTGGAGGTTTGGGTGGTGGAGGTAGTTGTGAATTTCCTGCATTGTGCAGGGGATTGGACTAAATTACTCTGGTGGTTCTATGTTAAACTCTATGATTCTATGTTAAACCATTACCCGGGTAACTAGTCACTGGGTACTGAGAGAACTAGTCACTGGCCTTTAATCACCAGTGCAGAAGGGAAGCGGAGAGTGCTGCTCCTCTTGGCAGGGAATCCCCAAAACAACCAGCTGGTGGCAGCGCACTGAAGGACAATCAAAAGAGATCAGCTCTGAGGGTGAACCGGGCCGCGAGAGCAGCACCTTGCCGGGCAGAGACACACACCCCATCCAGTTTCTGGGCACCTGAATGCCTCAGAGGGCCCAAGAGAGAGGGGCTTGCAGGTCAGCAGGGCTGCTCCCCCACAGAAACTATGCACATGGTGGGGGGTGTCAGTACTAGGCAGCTAGCGCTGCCCACCACCTGTAAGCAAACACTGGCCTGTAAGCTTGGAATGTCTCATAATTCCATTATTGCTTTAAAAATCTTTAATTCTGTCTTGGAGTCAGCGTAGAAAACAGGGTTAAGAAATTGGTTCATTCACCATCACTGAATGGGGGTAACGTTTACATATAAGTAGTAATGAAAAGAACTCAATGCACACTTTTAAAAATGTCATACAAGAAAACATTCTGTTGAATGAGCTGAATCCAGCCAGCTTTTTCATTCCATCTTAGCTAGTCCCCCCTCCTTATTGCAGCCCTCATTCCGTATGGCGTTTGTAAATGTCGTGCCCAAGTGCCTAAATATATCCTTTGGGGTGCTGAGAGGGGACCCCTTCCTCTCCTTTTTACCAGTGGGAAAACTGATTAAATCCAATCTTTTGTATTTCCGCTGCGAAACGCCACAATAAAATAATTGCTGATAACGCTGGGTGCCGCCATGAAATTCCTAGGCACCGTGGGGACTTGAAGAAGGAGAGTTGGTTTTTATATGCCGACTTTCTCTACCGTTTAAGGGAGAATCAAACCGGCTTACAGTCACCTTCCCCTCCCCACAACAGACACCCTGTGAGGTAGGTGGGGCTGAGAGAATGTGACTTGCCCAAGATCACCCATCTGGCTTCATGTATAGGAGTGGGGAAACCAACCCAGTTCACCAGATTAGCCTCCGCCGCTCCAAATCTCCAGAGCAGAGTCCACCGCTCCAAACCACCGTTCTTAACCACTACACCATGCTGGCTTTGTTGAGCTCCGAGTCAGGATGCTAGTAAGGTACAGTTTGCAAGATTTGAGCAGAGCTGTTAATGATAGAACGTTTTGGAGGTAATTAATTCATAGGGTCGCCATAAGTAGGAAGCGACTTGACGGCTCTTCACACACACACGGTACAAATGATGTTGGTAAAGCTGTAAAATGGCAATCAGTTTTAGCAAAGCTGGCATGGCCAATATTTCACTTTCCCCCAACATTTCCTTTTTTTCACCCAGGACTTCAACATTTCTGGAAAATCTTACTTTTTTTTTTGGGAGGAAGCCTCGATGCTGATGAGGTGGTGGTCATTCATAGATCGGGCCAGTCCACTCACGCATGCTTCTCTTCATGTGTTCATTTACACACACGTAATACAACCTGTAGTGGGTAACTGAGTCAGACTCTTGGTCCATTCAGCATGGTCTTCTACCGGTCTATTATTGGTCCATTATTGGTCTATTATTGGTCTTCTGCTGGTCTATTAAGTATTGTCAGTACTGCCTTCTCTTCTTGGTGGCAGCAGCACCCCAGACTCCCTCCTGCAACCTGACTCTCTACCTGGGGATGCTGTAGATTGAATTTCTGCTTGTAAAGCAGGTGCCTCAGTGAAGACACCTGAACTAACGGTGTGGGGAGGAAGCAGCTTCCTGTGTGCCTGGGCGAAGGCTTTTCCAATCAGCAAGAGCTGACGGAGCCTGGGGTTTGCTGCTTAATGAAACGTAGCGCCTACGAAGACTCCAGCTTATTGCTCTGACCCCTCCCACTGGAAGCCCTATAGCAACAACTCCTGGTCAGACCCTTCCTCTCCCCCCAAGCTGCAGAACAGCAGGCAGACGAGAGGGCCAGGTGTCCATGAACCCTCTGGCAGAGACCAAGGCAGGTTGAAGGGGGCACCCATGATGTCAACGGGCAGTGCCAGGGGTCAGAAGCCCTGCAGTGGCCGACAGCATCATGAGACAGGAGTGGGTCACTTATGTGGCCAAAGTCAAAGAAGTATGGAGGCTGAGGGGAGAGGAGCACTTTGCCCCCCGGCAATGCCAGCTGAATGAGCATTCTGGATAATCGAGTGCCGGATAACAAAGCTTTTACCATACGGAGACAGCTTTGTTCTCTTCGGTAAAGGTCACCTGCGCAAGCACCGGGTCATTCCTGACCCATGGGGTGACATCACATCCCGACTTTTTCTAGGCAGACTTTGTTTACGGGGTGGTTTGCCAGTGCCTTCCCCAGTCATCTTCCCTTTACCCCCAGCAAGCTGGGTACTCATTTCACCGACCTTGGAAGGATGGAAGGCTGAGTCAACCTTGAGCCGGCTACCTGAAACTGACTTCTGTTGGGATCAAACTCAGGTCCTGAGCAGAGCTTGGACTGCAGTACTGCAGCTTACCACTCTGTGCCACGGGGCTCGTGTTGTACAGGGCCATAATAACAGGGCAAAACCAACTGCACGAAACCCATTTTGGACCCTTTAAAGAGCATATATAATATCCTTGAAAATATGACCATCTGCTCCTTCCTACAAAATGATGGAGGGTTGGATCCTAAGATGTGGTTCCCCTTGCGTCCCTCTCCTGTGGCTTGAAGTTCCCCTGATGCGCCCACTTCCACATACGTAAGATCGGTGCTTTTCAAGGAGCCCTTGAGCACGCAAGGGAACTTGGTCACAGGATCCAAGGCTGCGTCTGGTGGTACCTTAAAGAATCTTACCTGAGTCTGAACCTACTTATGGTAGCCATATTCTGCTCTCAGTAAATTGTTGCAGCAAATATCTCATAAGACTCTTTGTTGGGGGGTTTGTTTGTTTTTTGTTATAATTGGGATACAAAAAAGAAATAGGGAAAGGGAAATAATAGTAAAGACTTTGTATCTGTGTCCAAATGACATTAAAACATTACATACCAGCATCCTCCTTTAGTCCTTGTCTCGTCCGGGTTATTAAACATATTTTTGTATCAAAGGATTAAGAATATATCAAAAGGTTGAGCATATTTGTTTAGTGTTTTCTAGTCCACTATCAATAACTATATAATTGTACTTTGTATGCTCTACATTATATCTACAAGCTATGTTTAGTTGTGCGTATTCTATATTTAAGTTTATATTTATTTATTTATTAGACTTATAACCCACCCTCCCCAGCAAGCTGGCTCAGGGAAGCTAACATCATTTTAAAAATACAACAACATACAATATAAATATACAGTAAAATCCATAATAAAACCATCAATAAAATTCTAAAAACCTAACATGATGGCGCACAAGTCTAAAAGCTGTAGCAGGACCGTACAGGTTTATCAGCATATCTCTATGTCTTCTGACTCTTTGTTGTTTTGACTGCAACAAGCATAACTGCTCTCTGAAAACTTTCTGAATCAGCTTTTGAAAGATAAGGAGTTTCCAATTCTGAACGATTTTTTTTTTAATCTCGATTGGCAGAGTGAAACAAATTTCTCTGTTCTTTCATGCTAGTTTTTTTTTGGGGGGGAGGTGTATTTCCAAACATAAATCTATTTCTTTCACCCAGTGCAGGCGGAGAAGTGCCAGAAATTAGAAAGGTGTTATCTGCACGGCTCTCAGGAATCGGCAATACTTCATATACACACTTATCTTTCATAACTGTTGCACTTGTTAGAAAACATTTAGAAGAAATAGAGTGGTTTTTTAAAAAAGCATTTCACTCTCTATTCACTCATGATTCTAAGAGAATATTTTCTAAGGGTTGTTTTTTTTTTTAACTGTCTCCCAAACTTTACAGTCTTTTCACCAGAGACGAGAGAGCCTGGCCGGTGCTCCAGGCAGCTTAAGGAGACCAAATGTAGGAGATTTTTTTTTAATGTGGCAGGGTATACCATTGTAATACTGAGGGCTTCATGCACGGTCTAGGTACATGTGCACACACAGTATTGTGTAGTGGTTAGAGTGTCAGACAAGGATTTGGCGGACCCAGGTTCGAATTCCCACTCTGCCATGGAAGCCTGCTGGGTGAACTTGGGCCAGTCACACGCCCTTAGCCTACCCTACCTCACAAGGCTGTTGTGAGGATGAAACAGAGGAGAGAGAACAATGTTAGCAGGTTTGGATCCCAACTGGGGAGAAAGAGTAGAAATGAAGTAAATAAATCTAAATTCCTCTTCAGGCACTGCTTTCTCCTTCCACTTTGAAGTACACTAGAACTTCCCCCTTAAGAGAATTTTGGTTACTGAGGTTCTTGAACACATGAAGCTGCCTTACACTGAATCAGACCATTAGTCCATCAAGGTCGGTATTGTCTACTCAGACTGGCAGCGGCTCCCCAGGGTCTCAGGCAGAGAAAAGGTCTTTAACATCACCCACTGCCTGGCCTTTTCAAGTGGAGATGCCGGGGATTGAACTGGGGACCTTCTGCATACCAATCAGAGGCTCTTCCACTGCGCCACACAGCTCCTGTATATATGGCGCCTGTATATATGGTGCCTGTAGAAGCAGAGCTCCTCCTGAAGCCAGGCTGCCAGCAGCCCAGCAGAGATTAAGGGAGTGTGGTGAACTAGGGCTCCCTGCCTCAGCTGCCCTCCTTCCTCAGTGGTTCTGGAGCCCTGCTGGTCCTTTAATCCAAAGCTGCCGGGCAGGTTGGGCCGGCTGATGTGTTCCTTGGGTGGCTCTGAGCATCCTGGGAATTTGGCATAAAGCAGGAAAAAAACCCTCTCCCCTTCCCCTGAACCCCTGGGCAGGACGGGGTGGGTGTCTGTAGCCTGTGGCATTCATTGTGTGAGGAGACCTAAGGATGGGGTGGGTGGGAGATGCTGACTGATTTCCTCCTGCCTCTCCAGGACATGCCGGACAAGCAAGAGAGACGCAGATGCTATAGTTCAAGTTGAAATGGATTAAGCGGCTTATTGGACATCATAATTCAAGAAAGGGGAGAGGACTAAAATGAGGGATAAACAGAGATTATAGACATAGCAGAGAGCAAACAGAATACATTGCAAATGGAAAAACAAATGGCTATATGTTAGCAAAGGGGGGGATGTACATGGAAATGCAATTGAATTAGACCTATGTTCTGGCTTTGCCTTGCTAAACTCCTTTGTGCTTATTCAAATTTAAAGCGAAGTTAGCAAAATTCTTGTATTCCTTTAAAGCCATAGTTCAGAGGCCCAGGGTGGCTGCTGGAACCAACCTGGTTTGGGACTCCGGATGACCCCAGGAAGTCTTTGTTCCACATGCCCAAACCCATCTAGCCCTTTGACTTTTGTCAATTTTTCTGGACCCCGGGGGTGGGGGGAGATGTGACAGAAGTAGGAATGTCAGCCGGGGGGGGGGGGGCAGGGGGCTTACCTATTGGCTTCCATTCAAGTGTCTTTGAGGCACCCTTTCTTTGACCCCATAGTGGTGTAGATTCAAGTCTAGCAGTCCCTTAGAGACAAACAAGATTTCATGGGTATGAGCTTTGGACAGTCAACGCTTCCTTCATCAGGTGCCCGAAGAAGGGAGCTTTGACTCTTGAAAGCCGACACTCCAGAAATCTTGCTGGTCCCCTCTGAGGTGAGGACACCAGGCCTTTGGGCTCCAGCTCCCACGGAGGTCCACAATGCTTTCTGGCCGACCACTGAGGCTCTTTCAGCATCTTTGTCCGAAGGTGATCTTCTGAACGGTCAACGCTTTTTACGTCTTGCATCCTGTAGTCGGCACCTGAAAATCCAACCATTTTAATTCAAATCACTCACATTTTTTTCTCCCCAAAATTGTATTATGTAAAACAGGACACTCTTTTTTTACAACATCCAGCAGAAGGCGCTGTTGGCATACCAAAGCAGGCCCAGTCTCTGTGCAGGGAAATTCTGGTTGGGGCGTTATTTACAGTAGTGGAAAGCAGAACAAACCATCATCTTGACCGGCCTTGGGGGGGGCGGCTTCCCTGGGCCAAGCGCGCCAGAGGTCTTGCTGGCCCTGTCTGTTCAGGCTGTCAGCTCACAGCTTCTCAGAAGAACTCACACAAACTCCTGCTTTCCCACTGACGAAAATCCATCTAACCTCTGGACGGGTTCCACAGCTGAGCCTGGACCCATCTGCTTTCACAAGGCAGGATGCTGCTAGAGCAACTCCAGAGCCAGTGTGGTGTCGCACTGGGACCTGGGTGACCCCGGTTTGATTCCCACTCTCCCGTGGAAGCTTGCTGGGTAACCTTGGGCCGGTCATACCTTCTCAGCCTCACCTTCCTCACAGGGTTGCTGTGAGAATAAAATAGAGGCGAGGGGAATTATGTAAGCCACCTTGGGTTCCCTTTGGGGAGAAAGGCAGGGTATAATTGAAGTAAGAAGAAGAAGAGTTGGTTTTTAATATGCTGACTTTCTCTACCACTTAAGGGAGAATCAAACCGGCTTACAATCACCTTCCCTTCCCCTCCCCACAACAAACGCCCTGTGAGGTAGGTGGGGCTGAGAGAGCTCTAAGAGAGCTGTGACTAGCCAAAGTCACCCAGCTGGTTTCATGTGTAGGAGTGGGGAAACCAACCCGATTCTCCAGATTAGCCTCCGCCGCTCATGTGGAGGAGTGGGGAATCAAACCCGGTTCTCCAGATCAGAGTCCGCTGCTCCAAACCACTGCTCTTAACCACTACACCACGCTGGCTCTCCAGTAAATAAATAAAATAGTCCCACCTCCTGCTGCCAAGAGTGGCCAGTCAGATGCTTCTGGGGAGCCCACAAGTAAGGCACGAAAATAATAGCTTCTCCCGTGATTTGTCCCCAGCGTCTTTCTAGAGGGAGGCCACCTCGCAGCTTGGCTAACCACCATGGACAAGATGGGAGACCCCTGAGGAATTGGAGTGGGAGGGGGGGTAACCTGAACACCCCACGCTCCATGGGCTGCAGTGGAACGGCGGGCAGCCCTGGCCCCAGAGTCATCCGGCTGTTCTCGGCCAGGGCTTTTTTGGCTCTGGCCCCGGCAGGGTGGAACTCTCTGCCTAATGAGACCCGGGGCCAGGCTCACTTCCGCAGCGCCTGTAAGACAGAGATGTGCCGGGCCTGTGACTGAGGACAGTGGCGGCCAATACAACAGTTGCCCTCCCCCATCCTCATCCCTCCTGAAATCCGTATTGAACGCAATAATTGTGTGTGTGTGTGCCGAACAGCTATAAAGAAGGGGAAAAACCAAACGCTGGAATTTTGGCTGAATGAGATTTCATTGATTTAGCTACAGTGATTTTATTGTTGGATATCGTGTCGGTATCCCTTATGGGCTGGTCTGTCTTATGTTGGCAGCTGCTCTGAGCCCAGCTTTGCTGCGGGAGGGCAGGGTATGAATTGGATTTAGAAGCCAGGCTTCTTGAATGGGGGCGTAGGCGGGGCAGTGTTGATGAGCAGGTTCTCTCCACCAATGCTGCGGCAACTCCAAGGCTCAATGAGCGAAAGAGCTGCCGTTGTCCATGAGCCCCGGCCCACCGGACCAGGGCGCTTGGATTGGGGGCTTTGTCCTCCTCATCGTTCTCCTCTTGGCCTTAACCATTCCCCAGTTTTTCAGAAGAAATCTAGGACAAAGCAACCGAGCTTATTCAAGTTCCTTTGTTGTGAATCCACGAAGCTATAACTGTAGGGCTCCTTTTTCTCTTGTCTATATGTGAAACATTTAATTAACTGGTGAGAAAAAATTGCTCGGGGGAGAAACAATCTGCTTACTCTCTCTCTCCCTCTCCCTCTCTCTGTGTTTTTTTTTCACAGTTAAAAGAGCCAAGCTCCAGGGCCCCCCAGGTAAGAGCCGAGTCTCCCTCAGCTGAAGAAGCCACGTCATCATTCGCCCTTCCCGTCCTCTCTGTTGGCCAAACATGGATCAGGTCCTCCAAGGGTCTCCTCTGCCCCATCTAGAAGGCTTGGGGGAGGGGAGCACAACTGAGCTCCACGTCCACGTGGGGAGCCAGCGGGATGTCGTGGTTAAGACCGGTGGTTTGGAGCGGTGGACTCTAATCTGGAGAACCGGGTTTGATTCCCCCAATCCTCCACAGGAGCAGCGGACACTAATCTGGTAAACCGGGTTTGATTCCCCAGTCCTCCACATGAAGCCAGCTGGGTGACCTTGGGCTAGTCACAGCTCTCAGAGACCTCTCTCAGCCCCACCTACCTCACAGGGTGTCTGTTGTGGGGAGAGGAAGGGAACGTGATTGTAAGCCAGTTTGATTCATCCTTAAGTGGTAGAGAAAGTTGGCATAAAAAACCTTCTCCCTTCCTCCTCCTCCTCCTCCTCCCCTGCATCTGGAGGCGAGGGGGTTAGAGGGTTCCTGACAGCGGCTTCAGCCAGGCCATGAGAGCTGGGAAGTCCCAGGAAGCCTGGCAGCTGCTTGCTGGATTAACCTGAAGCGGCCCCCGCTCTGACCCCTTGAATCTGAGGCACTCCCTTGGCTGGCGTTCGTTTATTACAATGTCTGTACTTCAGCCCTTCCCCACTCTGCGCAATTGCCATGGCGCGGAACGGTCTGGAGGCCTTCGACATATTGCCTTCGACAATATTTTGGTCTGGAGATGTTGGTGGTCGTGGGTGGTCAAGGCTAGTTCCTCAGCGGGCCGTGCCTTTTTAGTGGCTGAAGCAAGACGCTTCAGAGCTGATGCTGCCCCTGCTTTCACCCTCCCATAATGCTGCCCACATGTGCCTCATGTGCGCTAACTCTGCTCTCTGCCTAGAAAAATTCAACACATACGTGACCCTGAAAGTACAAAATGTGAAGAGCACGACCGTCGCCGTGCGAGGGGACCAGCCGTGTTGGGAGCAAGACTTCCTCTTGTGAGTATGATGCGGTGCCCCAGCCTTGCACGGGCAGTGCTGGATCGGACTGGAAGGGCCGTGGGACTCGAGCGCTCTGCAGCCCTGACGGAGAAAAGGGGTTCAGGCCCAAGTGGGTTTCCCACCGCAGAGCAGGAAAGGGGTTGTCTCTCTCCAGCAACTGGCATGAAGGGATCCTGTAAACAGCACCAAAGGGGAACTCGGTGTGCACAAAGAGAAAGGAAAAATACTGAAGAGCGCTGCATTGTATGACTGTGCTGGACAAGACATGTCAGCCAGTACAGAAATTCCTTAGGACAGCACTGTAGATGAGGCACACATTAGTATTAATTAACATGTGCTAAGTGCATCTCCAGCTGCCGTAGATAACGAAGCTTTTTTCAGTAATGTTAAGTAGAATGGAGAGCCTCTTAAACACTTGGACTTTGATTATATGGGAGAGAAGGGACTTCCTACAGTGTGTTTTGCTTAATGTCTAGGTTTTTTTATTCTTTGCAGTCAAATCACAGCTGACGTATGGTGATCCTGGAGGGGGTTTCAAGGCAAGAGACATTCGGAAGTGGGTTGCCATTGCCTGCCTCCCGGTCATGCCCCTGGTATTCCTTGGAGGTCTCTCATCCAGATACTCGCCAGGGTCAAGGCTGAGAGTGTGTGACCGGCCCCAGGTCACCCAGCCAGTTTCCATGGCAGAGTAGGGATTCGAACCTGGGTCTCCCAGGTCCAAGACTTTATCCACTGCACCACTCTGGCTCTCCGATGGGATTTTGGCACTTCAAAATTAATTTGATTGTCCTCCACTCTGTGCTTCTGGTGATGATACCTTTTGAAACAGGGCAATATCCCGGATGCGTCTGTTTGTCTTTTTGATGGGCTTATGATGGATTTTCTGTTGAGGTGCTCCTAGCACACGTTAAGTAATTCTGTCCTAAGGGATTTCTTTATTGGCTGATATGTCCTGTCTGCTGCTCTTTGGTCTTTTTTCTTTCTGTAAAGGTATGCTGATCATGGAGGTTACGTTAAGCCGTCATGACTAACAGCTGCTGACTAGGGCCTCGCTTCCATGAATCTGTCTGATCTCCGTTTAAATCCAGCATGCCTAGATGGGGTAGCCGTGCATCCCGCCAGTTAATTATGCGTTGTGTGGGCACCTGCTCTATTATGCCTGCCTTGAATCTCATGCTCATCAGCCTCATTGGGTGCCCTCAAATACTCATGTTTTTGGAGAAAAGGTTCTCACTGTTTCTCTCTTCCTCTTTCTTCCTCTCTCCAATTTCTCCATCTCATGCTTAATTGTATAAACGTCTGTTGTGTCTCTGCGTAGTCCTCTTTTTTTACACCCCCCCCCATTCTTGCTCCAACCTCTGGATTATTTTGGTCTCCTTTTTTGCATCTTTTCCAGCTCTACTATATTATTTTTCAGATGAGGTGAACAGACCTGTACGCAGTATTCCAAATGCAGCCACACCGTAGATGCATACGAGGCTGCTGTGACATTGGCTACCTTGTTTTCAATCCTAATAAACTGTCACGTGGAATTTTATCTTTTCCACTGTTGTTGTTTTTGTCCTGAATTGACTCTGCATTCTGACAGCCTCTGAGACTCTCAAAGGTTTGCTCACTAATCTTAGCACTGTGTTTGGTTTACAACATTGAGAGGTTTTGTGCATCGCCAACAGTGTGTGAAAATTCCAGGCAATTCTAAGCCCTTTTTAAAGCCCTCTGTGTTCGTGGCCCTTGCGCACCCTCTGACAGTGAATTCCATAATTTAATTACTTGGCCAATAAAGCTGCTCACCAGATCATTGATGTCAAGTTAAGTAGCACCAGTCCCAATACCGATCCTTGTGGGACCCCACTGCTCACTTCCCTCCATTGTGAAAACTGTCTGTTTATTCCTACTCTTTGCTTTCTGTCATTTCATCCATTTTTAATCCATAAGAGAACCCGTCCTCTAATCCCAGAACTGCTAAGCTTACTCAGGAGTCTTTGGTGAGGTACCTTGTCAAAAGCCTTTTGAAAGCCCAAGTGTGGCATGTCTCCTGGGTCACTGCTGTGTTCGTGCTTGTTCACTTTCTCAGAGAACTCCACCAGGTTGGTGAGGCAGGACTTCCCTTTGCAGAAGCCAGGCTGATTTTCCCTCCATGGGTTTTGCTCCTCGATGTGCCTAATGATTCCAGCTTTGATGACAGTTTCTACTACTAATTTGCCTGGGAGAGGCTTTAGGTGAAATGGCCTGTAATTTGCTAGATCCCTTATAGACTTTAAAAGAAAAATGGATGTAGGTTTGTTGCTTTCTGGTGCTGTGAAACCAATTTTAGTGACAAGTTGCAAATCCCAAAGGCCAATAATAGGCTCATTCATTGTCCATGGATCAGCTGAGGACCAAGCTAGATGTTATAGTTTCCAGAGGTCTGACCCGTGGATGCTGAAACATCTAGTTCAGTCCTTGGTAGGCTGGTGTGGCTCCTATTCATGAGTACAAAAGGGGCGAGGCAGGGATGGCTGGCTGGACGGAAGGTGCTCGTCATTTGTATTGATAGACTGGGCCCAGCCCTTTGACAGGTAGAATCCCTGTTGCTTATGTTGTCTGGAGGGAGGGGGCTTTTCCGAGTCAAGGCTGGCTTTTTAAGGCTGGTGGCTCTTGAGAGTTAGAAGACCTTCCTTCCTTCTGGGCTAAGGTGATTTTTTTGGTTTGGGGACAGCAGGTGATTGGAATCACTGCTGCTAAATTTGGGCCAAAATTATCAGCAAGGATGTGTGGAATAAACTGCAGGATTTGGTTTCTTCAGAGGTATTCATGTAGGGTCGCTGTATGCTACTTCTCCAGAGTTCTGCTTAAGTCAGCTAAAAAATAAGAGAGAACAATTGAAAAGTTGTGTTTGTATTTTCCCCTCCCTTTTGCAGTGAGATCAGCCGCCTGGACCTGGGCTTGATTGTGGAAGTGTGGAACAAAGGGCTGATTTGGGACACGATGGTTGGGACGGCGTGGATTGCCTTGACAAACATCCGGCAGTCGGATGAGGTCAGTAGATGGTCGGGGCTGAGAGAGCTCTGCCAGTCCCACTGGGAAGGGGAACTGTGGCATGCGTGTGAGTGGAAACAGTATGGGACCACTGCAATCTGGATGCCAGCAAAGACATGTGCTCTGTTGTCGCTTCCTGCAACCCCACCCCCATGAACAGCCATGAAATTGGGGGGGGGCACTCATCTATGGGTGGCTCCAATGGTGGCATCGGGAGAGCTGGCAGCAAATTCATTAACACCTGTTGTGGGCCATGTTCTAACTGAGCTGTACCCAGCTGCCTGACTTGATGTCTTGCTTTGAAATGACGTCTTGCTTTGCACAGATGCAAAGTGAACCTCCCCCCACCCCTTGTCCATAAAGAGCTCAAATCAAGAAGGCTACCGTTGTCTGCGAAAGATCCTTCATCACGGGTTTTCTGGCTGCAGATGAAAGGAGCTGAGTACTTTTGCCAGAGTTGCTTCCAGACTGGTGTGCTGTTTGTTATCCTCATCAGTTCTGTCTTCTTGCAAACCCAAATTCCTCTTGAGGTTTAGTTTATTGAGCAAAGAGGAGAGGGCTGGAGGGTTTGACTGGGAAAGATGGTTGGTTTAACAATATGTCTTTCTTCTCAGGAAGGTCCTGGGGAGTGGTCTACACTGGAGGCAGAGGTCTTGATGAAGGACCAGGAAGTATGTGGGACCAGAAACCCAACTCCTCACAAGATCTTGCTGGATGCACGATTTGAATTGCCGTTTGGTGAGTATAAGTGAACCACAGCAAACCCCTCATCTCTGAGACGATTAGACTCTTCTCTTCATTTCCCAGATGCTGTAAGGATGTATATATTAGTACAGTAGATCCTCACCTTTCATGGATTTGTGATTCGCAGTTTCACTTACTGGCAGTCTATGGTTGGATCATGTGATGCAATTCAACCTGTTTTTATTGTGATGGCATAATGGGAGTAATTGTTGTAGCTCTATATTTCATGGGGAGTTTGGTTGTTTTGTGATTGGGAGGCAGCAGAAGCCTGCCCTCCAGCGTTTGTGGAGGTCCCCATTTGCGGTGATTCTGGGAATTGATCCTCGCAAATGGCAAGGGTCTATTGTAGCTAAAATGCACTTATGCAATGTCTTGCAATCCCCAGCATTTTGTTAGGATGCAGTATTTCCCATTATTTAGCTCTAAACATGGATGCTTATCTCAGGTTGCCTAGTAACCAATAATTTTTATTCCAACTGGTGCATCCAAACCAAGCCTACTGAGCGGTGGTGCATCAGAGGAAGATTCAGCCTGTAGGTGTAGCATTATCGGTATCTTCCAGAGTCACCCAGAAAGGGAATTTTGGCAAGTAGGTTCAGTACGTTGAGGGCAGCAGGAAAAGAGGAAGACCCAACAAGAGATGGACTGACTCAATAAAGGAAGCCACAGCCCTCAATTTGCAAGATCTGAGCAAGGCTGTCAAAGATAGGACATTTTGGAGGACATTGATTCATAGGGTCGCCATGAGTCAGAAGTGACTTGACAGCACTTAACACACAAACACATAGGCTCAGTAACAGAAGAGGCAGATCCTCTATTAGGTAATGTCTGGATTTCTTTCTGGAAAGCTCAGGACTGGAATTAGAAGACTTGGCTTTCTTGCTGGGCTTTCCCTATAAAATGCTTTGTATATTTCTCTGGGCCGGTGGATGAGGGCCAGGTTACGGCCATGTTGACTGTCCAGAATTACGTATGAATTATGCACCCCCATCAAGACTGATGGTGACAGGATATTCCAAGAGCACACCTGATTGTTGTTCTAGATACCAGCAGGACTAAATGCTGGAAGAGACCCAGGAGGCTGTAGACTCCCTTCCAAGCAACTCGGGCTGGCTGATGGCTGTTTGGGGTCCTGCCCGCCCTGTTTTTTCAAACGCAATGTTAACTGCTCTTGCGGCCAGTCTTCCTCCACTTAACTCTGCACAGTTTAATTAATCTCTCTCTTGTTCTCAGATGAATAGCTATTTGTGGCAATTCCTAGTCCTTAATTTTTCTGGCCATTTGGACAACCAGGCCGGTCACCCACGTGGTCTGGCTGGCTGAGGGCTGGTGTCCAGAGCCTAACTGGACCTGGCTGTATTCATGGACATGGTGCCTGTTCCTATGGAGCCCAGATCTGCACTGGGCAAAATTCATACTCAAGGTTGGGAAGAAGATCAGATTTGGGAGGGCTCTGTTAATCACGGCTGCATTTCCGGTTGGGTGGGCAAGTCCCTAGAGTTAATAATGTCTTGTTTACTTTATTTTAAATTGGTGTATTCCTCTTTTCCATCATACACGCAAAGCGGTTGACTGGCTGACCCACCCACAGCCCTGGCATGGGTTAATTGTGTTCCTCAAGAAGCTTGTGGAGGAAGGAGGAGCCCCCCTGTGCCCACCTGGCCACTGCAGTGGGCCCAGGGCAGTTTCTGCTTCCTGCCCAGGCTGTTTCTGGTGCCCTGATCTGCCTAAAGCCTGAGCCTAAAGCCTGAGCCTGAGCCGTGCATCTCACGTTTCCTGGGAAGTCCGTCTCTCTCTCATTTTTTAAAGGCAGTTAATTGTGCCCTTGGGAAGGAAGACCAGCCAGATCTTGAAGGGATCTCCAGGGTTATGGGCCCCACCTCTGGCTCGCGTCCTTCAGAACAGGAGCTGTCGGGCTTTCACTTGGAGCCGTGTGTTTATTGCCCATCTCTTCGTGCCCCAAGATTTTTCCTTTTCTGATGTATTTAGCAGCCTTGTGTTTTGTTTCTCAGGTGAAGAGGTCCTGCGTGGGGGTATAATGGCCTCAAAGAAGGGGTATGATGTGTGGGTGTGGTTCAGCATGCTTGCTCACAGAGCAGAGTTTGGACTGAAAGGCTGTGCTCGAGCCTGTTTTCCCCCTGCCTTGGTTTGCAGACCACAATCTGTGTGCCTTTGAGATGTGGAGCTGATGCACGTTTGTGGTGTGTGTCTGTTCTGCAGCCTACCCCCACCCCCCCACAGAGCAAAGTGTGTTGTGGAGAGGAGGCCCACAGGCCTGACTGCTGACAGATTCTTCCCTCTCCCCTGCTTCTCTGCATGCTCATCACAAGCGGTGAGGGGGGGCTCATGTCCCTTCCTTCCCTAAAGATTTTGGGCACGTCCGTGGTCTGTCTCTCATGGCTGAAAAGAGCCTTAAGAGGAATGTCTTGCTGATGAATGGGAACAGGGTGGGGGCTGGAGCTGAGCACCCAGCAGTCCCCAGAACGGATGTTGCTGAGACTGAGAGGGAGAGAGACCTGGGGGGTCATAGTGGGTTAGCTCAATGAAAGGGCCCAACCCAGTGTGCTGCAGCTGCGAAGAAGGCAAATTGTATGGTAGGGATTGTTAGGAAAGGGATTGAAAAATAAAACGGCCGATATTATAATGCCCCTGTATAGATCTGTGGTACAGCCTCATTAGGAATATTGTGTGCAGTTCTGGTCACCCAATCACTTTTGGAAAGAGGTCTAAGGGGGGACCTGATATAAAATTTAGAAAATTATGCATGGTGGGGTGGGGGGAGAGTTGACAAAGAGAATTTTTTTCTCCCTCTCCCAAAATACTAAAACTCAAGAGCATCCAGTGAAGCTGATGGGCAGTAGATTCAGGAAAGAAAAAATTAAATATTTCTTTACATAATGAGTGATTAAAATGTGGAATTCTCTGCCAGAGGATGTAGTAATGGCCACAGGCATAAGTAGCTTTAAAAGGGAGTTAACGGAGGAGAGGTCCATCAATGGCTACTAGCCATGGTGACTAAAGGGAACCTCCACATTCAGAAGCAGTCAACCTCTGAATCCCAGTGCCAGGAGGCAACATCAGGGGAAGGCCTCAGCCCCTCTGCTCTGTTTGCCCCCCCCCCCCGGGCAACCAAATGGCCACAGTGTGAGACAGGATGCTGCACCAGATGGACCACCGGTCTGATCCAGCAGGGCTCTTCTGAAGTTCTTAGGTTCTTAAGGTCTCCCCCATGCCTCTGCCAGGTTCACAAGTTGGCCACCCCATGCTGGTTTATCTCTGGCATCTGGTATGACCTGATGTGTGAAATATTATGGTCAAGAATACCTAGTTTTTATATATATCTGCGGTTTCACTTTGGGTTTGTTTTGTGGGGTCCAAGCGAAGGTTTCAAGTATGGTAGATTTCTCAGCTTTTGAAAACAGAGAAGTTTCTAGTCCTCATAGTTTATATTCAGAGTCTGGGGGAGAATCTTCTTCCATGTGCCCCTCCTTGTGTTTGAGAACAGGCGTTAAGGCCCTTTCTTGAGTTCCTCGACTACCGTTGGAAGAGATAACTTCTGGGAACAGAATGTTTTTAATGCTGGCCCCCTTGGCTCTGGAATTTCCTCCCGAGAGGAAAAACTAAACAGAAACCCATATGGCACCTTAGAGACAAACACATTTTTATACCAATTGAGGTTAAGGACCAGTATTTATACTAACAGAGTTAAGGACTGCGAAATGCCGGAAGTCCAGGATGAGGTGCCGTTCTGGAAATTTCAAACATAAGAAAAATACAGAGACCATCCATGATCATGATAACTGGTGATAACTCCATTGCCAGCTGCATCCGTCTCTCAAGACCTCCTTATTACTTAGACTGGCCTTTGGATTGTAGTTGGCTGGCAGTTTCTGGTTGCTGTTGTCCCACGTTCCTGCAATGTGGCTTTTTGGACTATTTTCTTAAATATTTTGTCTTGTGAACAGAGTCATGATTGGCAGGTAGGAGTTAAATTTTGGGAGGAGCAGGTGGCTCTGTCCAGAGCTGTGGCTCCTGGCCTTCCTGTCTCCCCCTCTGAGATGGCCTTGTTGCTCCAGTTGACTGGGGGATGGCAAGCGGCCTTCAGCCCCCCTTCTGTTCACAGCAAAGGTGGACCCAGGTGGCCGGCCAGGGCCCCGATCCCGTGTGCTCCTGTGGGGAGGCAGGGCTTTTCCTTCCAAGCCTGACTGTTCTGCTCTTCTACAGACATCCCAGAAGAGGAAGCCAAATACTGGACCAGAAAGCTAAAGCAGATGAACTTCCTGGAAGAAGGCGACGAGGTGTGTCTTTGGCCCTTGCCTGGCGCTCTCCTGACGTTTCGGTCTCTCTCTGGGCTTTTGAATCTGCGATCCTCAAGAGCGGTCGCTAAACCCCTTTCAGTGAGCTGCACCCGGCCCACTTTCCCACTGCATCTCACCCCACCCTCTTCATAGAATCATAGAGTTGGAAGGGACCACCAGGGCATCTAGTCCAACCCCCTGCACAATGCAGGAAATTCACAACAACCTCCCCCCCACACACCCAGTGACCCCATACTCCATGCCCAGAAGATGGCCAAGGTGCCCTCCCTCTCATCATCTGCCTAAGGTCACAGCATTGCTGACAGATGGCCATCTAGTCTCTTCTTAAAAACCTCCAGGGAAGGAGAGCTCACCACCTCCCGAGGAAGCCTGTTCCACTGAGGAACCGCTCTAACTGTTAGAAAATTCTTCCTAATGTCTAGACGGAAACTCTTCTGATTTAATTTCAACCCGTTGGTTCTGGTCCAGCCTTCTTCCCGGGAGCCCCCTCCACCCCACCAGGCTTTTGTGCAGGTGGGTCCCCTGATTCTCTCTGAAGCTGAGCAGGGACAGCCCTGGTTAGTACTTGGAAGGGAGACGACCAAGGAAGTCCAGGGTTGCCACAAGTTGGCTGCAACTTGGTGGCCACCAAGTTAGGCGGGCCCTGACCTGGATGGGCCAGGCTAGCCCAGTCTCATCACATCTCAGAAGCTGAGCAGGGTCGGTCCTGGTTATGGCTTGGATGGGAGACCACCAGAGAAGTCCAGGGTTGCTGCTCAGAGGCAGGCAGTGGCAAACCACCTCTGTTTGTCTCTTGCCTTGAAAACCCCACTGGGGGTCACCATAAGTTGGCTGCAACTTGACAGCAAAGAGGGGGGGAAAGGAAGTAAACTTTTTGCAGTGCCCATCTAGATGTGGGAAGTATGTTTCAGCCTCTTGGCGTGAGTCCTCTGAACCAGAATTCCCAGCCCCCAAGGCAGGCATTGAGGTCCTTTGATGGGGAAGAGTAAGAAGCCTCCTTGAGGGGAGTAATATCCCTGGCCACGGGCCCAAATGTGGGCATCAGTTTCTTAGGCTCCTTCATCCGTCTGCCTTTCTTTCCCCCTCTTAGCATCTGTTTGGGGAAGACGTCCAGAGCCAGGCCCTGCCGGCTGCTCCCTCCCAGTGCTGTAAGTAAGAACTTTATGTTTCATCTTTCAGTATTTTGATTCTCCCAACAGACTGTGGTCCTCCTCTTTCTTCCCAGGTAGGAGGGAGGATATTTGCTGGCCTGCTGACATGCAGGTTTGATGTCAGGCTAGCAGGACTCTGTGGGGGGGGGATGGGATAGAAATCTGACCAGCCACAGGGCCCCCCCCCCCCCACTGCATGCAGTTCACAAAGCACACTTGAGTCACAGCGCTTGCAAGAGCCCTTTCCCGGAGGCTGCGGACATCTCTGGCCAATGAACTGCTGGCCGGTCAGTGTGATTTCTGCGCATAGAACTTGTTCCACATTCTCTTGATGACCACCCTGCCATTTGCATGCGCAGAGGTGGGACCCCCAGTGCCAAGTGTCTTTCAGCATGGCCAGGGCCCGTCTCTTTGATGGGAAGGGAAGTGTTTTGGCATCTGAAATCACCTTGGCCAACTGCAGAATGGTGGGGCACAGTGGGGGAACCGGGAGTTGATTCTGATCTTCTTGTCGGTGCAGTGAAATGTCAAGCGTTTGAAAATAATAGCTTTGGTCAGAAGACTTTTCTCTCTGGGGTGACAGTGTGAATTTGTGCACATGTGTGTTTCTGTGTTCCTCAGTGTTCTTTGCACCCTCACCAGTACTCTTGTAGTCAAAAAGGGCAAGAGTCCAGTAGCACCTTAAAGACTAACAAAAATATTTTCTGGTAGGGTATGAGCTTTCGTGAGCCACAGCTCACTTCTTCAGATACAGCTAGAATGTGAATCCATTGGTCTTTAAGTAGAGGAACAGTATGTAAATGTGAATAGCAGGCTTGATGGGATTAGGTGTGATATGCAGAAGAGTCTGTGATGTCCAGGGGAGAGATGGGTGTGGAGAAATCAGCATTGGTAATGGGCCATGAATGCAAGGTCTTTATTCAGCCCAGGTAAATGCATTACTCTTGTGTAGGTGTGTGTGTGTACTCTTGTGTAGGTGTGTGTGTGTGTGGGGGGGGGGTGCGTTCTGCAGCACAGCCCCAGAGGAAAAGGGCATCCGGGTTCCCTTCCCTAGCACTGTCATCCATGTCAATCTCATGAGCTGGATCGACTCTCTTCCTAGGGCTGAAAGCCTGTTTTGGAGGATGTGGGGTGGCGTTACTGGCCGTCCTTTGCCTGGAGGCTGATCAGAGGCTGTCTTCACATGAGGCACAGTTAATTAATCTTTTGCCAGGCAGGCAACCAGACGGTGCCGCAGTCTCATCCTTTCATCTTTAAATCATCTCTCAGCAGCCTTGCAGGGACCTTAGCAGGGGGGCCGTTTATACCCCTGCCCCTTTTCCTTTTCTAACTGTCCTGGGGAGCTGGAAGAGCATTGGCCCACTTCTCTTTCAGGGTCCGTGGAAAAGGGATCAGAAGAGACAAAAGGTGCAGTCCACTGAGTTAGCTCAGCTGGCCCGTGGGACCCTGGAGGGCTGGGGGTCCAGCATGTGGCTGGCCAGTGGGTGGTGCTGGGGGGCTTCTCTGTCCCATTCATTAGGGTAGCACCATGCCAGATTGCGTGGCATTCTCCCCAAGAGCTGTGACGGAGCCGGGGCTCTGGCATCGCTTTTTCCAGTGTGACCCATCTGTGGGGAAAGCATTTCCCTTTAAAACAGACTCATGGAAACAAAAGGGTATTCTTCATGGATATTTGCTGCTGCTTCGACGCTGTTTTGCGTCGGAGGCAAATTTTGGTTATTCACTGCAGAGCCGTGTTTTCACCCACTGAGCAAAATAAGCCGGTTTAAAAGAGAGGCAATCCAAACCACTTCTGAGCCGTACTTTCCAGTAAAAGAGCGTTTTTTTGCTCGGATGCCCATGAAGAAATGTTTGCTTCGCTCCCCGGGACGTCTCCTTTCTCCTCCCCCAAGAACGGTGATTGGCTGGGGGAGTTGCCACTCTAACAGCATCGCACCGGCAGGAGGGAGACCCAGAGCAGACTGGCTGCCCCTCTTCAGAAGGGTGATGGGGGTTTTGCCGCTCTCAGGATTCCCCTCCCCAACACACACACACATAGGATCGCACCGGCAGGAGGGAGACCCAAAGCAGACTGGCTGCCCCTCTTCAGAAGGGTGACGGGAGTTTTGGCTTGGGTTTGCCGCTCTCATGGTCCCCCCTCCAAACACACACATAGGATCACACCGGCAGGAGGGAGACCCAAAGCAGACTGGCTGCCCCTCTTCAGAAGGGTGACGGGAGTTTTGGCTTGGGTTTGCCGCTCTCATGGTCCCCCCTCCAAACACACACACACACATAGGATCACACCGGCAGGAGGGAGACCCAAAGCAGACTGGCTGCCTCTCTTCAGAAGGGTGACTGGAGTTTTGGCTTGGATTTGCTGCTCTCATGGTCCCCCCCCACACACACACATAGGATCACACCGGCAGGAGGGAGACCCAAAGCAGACTGGCTGCCCCTCTTCAGAAGGGTGACGGGAGTTTTGGCTTGGATTTGCTGCTCTCATGGTCCCCCCCCACACACACACACACATAGGATCACACCGGCTGGAGGGAGACCCAGAGCAGACTGGCTGCCTCTCTTCAGAAGGGTGACGGGAGTTTTGGCTTGGATTTGCTGCTCTTGGGATGCCCCCCCGCCCAACACACACACACAGGATCATGGGAAGAGTGGGCGGGATTAGGCGGATTTGGAGCGGTGAGTCATGAGCGGCAGCAGACGTAAGCAGCGCAGAGAAGTGCGCTGTTTCTCCCGTGAAAAATTGGGATGGGGGGAGAATCTGCACTGCCATGAAGAAGCTATTTAAATCAGTTTATTATTTGCTCCGGTTCGAAACCGAAGCAAAATCCACCGTGAAGAATACCCCAAAGAGTTTCTTTGCCTGTTCCAAAGCAATGCATGGATACAACCTTTATTGGCATAAACATCAAGAAAACAATTACAAAAACGTCAGGAGTCAAGAAAAAATCTCGTCCTAGTAGCATAGTAGAGAAATTTCGCTACCGATTCAGTGATATTCCCGTTCTTTGTTACAACAAGTTTACAAATTTTACAATGATCAGATAGCCCCTCAAGAGATTGCAGACTAGACTTTAAGTAAATGGTACGAAGATCCTTATAAAATTTGCAGTAAAGTAGGACATGTTCGTTATCCTCAATCTTGTTCATCCCACAAGGACACAATCTCTCTGTGTATGGGATTTTCTCAAATCTCCCATATAACACCATAGAAGGATGAACATTAAAACGAAACAACATAAATGCCCTACGAAGGGACGGTTCAATCAAACAGGAAAAGTATTCCGGAAAGGAGGGACCATAAGGAATACCCCAGAGCACTGGAGAGCAATGGCCAGAAGCAAGGCTTTTCAATTCTTGTAACTCCACATCGATAAGTCTTTGTTTGATCAACGCAAAGGCACTATTTTCAGAGAGTAGGACCAAATCATTAATATTAAGACCAATGACTGAAATTTTCTTATCAATGAGGGCCAGCCATTCAGAAATATGGTACTCAGTGAGCATAAGGTAAATAAGGCTATTAGGGTCACATCTATAATGAAGACGTAGCCAAAATTTAATCGTTATCATCCAGGCCTTAGTCCAAAGCAATGCAGTAACCACTAAACCACAGGGCTAGAGATGGGCATTTGCATTGATACCTGATTTCTATAGGTTACAGCCCTCTGACTGAAAAGAAGTCAGAAGTTTATTGGTGATAGATATCAAATGAAAGCCTGGTGTCCCAGCCAAAGATCATTCATGTTTACCTTCTTTTTATTTATCAATCTAATCCCTCTCAAAATGGTTAAATGTAGAAGAACCATGATACAAAAATTTCTTGCATATGCCAATGAATCAGAAACACAAAGGCAATCATTTCATCCCTTATCCTATCTATCCTAAGAAGATAAAATACACATTCTGAGTTTCTCACCAATGTGCTTTCAGAAAGATTAGATAGTCTCATGCAAGCCACATCTGAGTCATTTAGGGGTTTTTTGGGTGTGACTATCTTGTGTGTGTGTTAAGTGCCATCAAGTCACTTCCAAATAATGGCGATCCTATGATTTAATGACCTCCAAGACGTCTGATCATTAACAGCCTTGCTCAGATCTTGCAAACTGAGGGCCGTGGCTTCCTTGATGGGTCAATCTATCTCATATCTATCTTATACAGGCCCAGTTGCATGACACGCACGTGAATGCGCCAAAACTGATCAGTTAATCTCCTTGAGTATATGAAGTTAGCATGTCCAAGCTCAGAATTAACTTTCCCATAATAGTTTTGCAAACCAGTGATCTGACTGTTTTGTAAGCTTTATTTCTTGACAAGCATCCATCTTTGCTTACATTATCTTTTCAAGGATGTAACAGGAAGAAATTTTCGGAAATGGTAAAAGTAAATTATCAGGCCTGCTGTGTTCTATCCTACACCACTAACAATCAGGGTCTGGAACACCAGATTGGGTCATTTGAGGGTTTTGCATAAAGGCAAAGTCCCATTTAAAATGCCCTGGGGGCAGGGTTGCCAGCTTCAGGTTGGGAAATAGCTGGAGATTTTGAGGGTGGAGCCTGAGGAGGATGGGGTTTGGAGAGGGGAGGGAGTTCAATGCCATAAAGTCCAATTGTCAAAGCGGCCATTTTCTCCAGGAGAACTGATCTCTGTCAGAGATCAGTTGTAATAGTGGGAGATCTCCAGCCACCACCTGGAGGTTGGCAACCCTACGTGAAGAGGTGAACAATTTCCCACCCAGTCAAGTTCATGAAAGATGCCACTCCACTGGCTGCTTGTATTATGAATCCTGCATAAACAGAATCAGTCAGGGAATGCCATTTTTTTCATATGAAGATCTTGCGTAAGAGCGGAGAGGGTGGGGAAAAGGGGGGCTGTGAGAGAGCCCCTGGTGTTACCTCTTTCCGAAGGCCAGTGAGGATGCCGTTGCACCAGGGCGGCCCAGGTGCTCTGCTCCACGCTTCAGTGTCTGGGCTGGTTTTTATAGCACATCTGTGATGGAGATCTCTTGCTGTGCAAAAACTCTTACTGTAACTCACGTTTTTTAAACACCGTGGCTGTTTGCCAGACAGAGGAGAGCTTCAGTTGGCAGTTTGCGAAGCAGGTGTCCCTTTTGGGGGCTTTATTGAACAAGCCGTTTTTTTGAAACTGCCTGGCATATGGACCTGGGGCAACCCTGATATGCTGGATTAGATGGATTTGACTCCTCCAAGGTTCTGCAGAGTGGTTGGCAGAGGCCTGGTCATGCCCTGAGCGTTCGGGGGCACCTGGAACCTCTAGGCAGCTGTTGTAGATCCCTGCTGCTGCCCTAGAAGAAGGGGGGGCATCTGCTGCGAGTGCCTCTGTCCCAGATCGAGTGGGATCATCTTGGATCCCATGCATGTTCACCGGACAGCTGCAACTGGTAGCCTGTGGTGGATGCTTGCCTGGTAGCATGCCTGTCTTCCCAGTTGGCAGCAATGGTGGCCCCACCCACTTCGGGTCCCTGCGACTTACCTTCAGGAGGAGCCTGCCAGAGAAGGGTGAAGGGTGTGTGTTGCAGCCAGGGGGAGGGGGGGGAGGCCTTCTGCTTCCCTCTCTCACTCACCATGATTTCTCACAGGTAGTACCTTGCTCAGCACCCCTCCTTCAGGCCTGTAGAAAGCTCAGTGTGGAATTATCTGTGGCTCAGGAGACCGGAAGAGTTTTGCCAGCCTTGTGTTAGCTGGCTGAAGCTTTCTCTGCTGAACAAAAGCGTGCATGATCCACATGCAGGGAAAAGCTGCCCAAGGAAACCTCTAGCCTGCCTCCTCTTTTCCAGGGAATCACCAGGAACAAGATGTGCCTGCACCGAGCAACTTTTTTTTTGAAGAGCGATAACCCCAGCGCCGTTCTCGTACTGGCTCGGATGCGACCTTTGGCTGGGAAGAGTCTGCCGTTGCTCTGACTGCCAGAGCCTCTTAGCATTTCAGACGTCCGGGGCCTCTGACCACGCTCGCTCCCGGCACTGTCGCTTTCCATTCTCATCCATGCTGAGTCATTCTTCCTGCACTGCTTGGCCGGACTTGTCAGTCACGACACAAACCGCCGTGGCAAGCTGTTCTCCTTGGATAGGAAAACGTCCCTTCTTTGTGGCCGCTGTGGATTCACACTAATGGGCTTTGGCCTGAATGGAGGAACGACTGGGAGACTTCCAGAGATCGCTTTTAGGTGCGAAAAAACCAACACACTCGACTGTACCGCAGGACTGCTTGGGGTATTTCACAGAAATGCCGGTTTTTCCTCCAGCATCTTAGTCTGGGATCTCCACAACAGATTTGGAACCTTGAGTAACCACATCTATTTATGTCTGTGTTTATTTATATTAAAAGAATGATACAAAGAATAATAAAAATGATAAAAAGAACAACATCACCAGTGCATTAACTCCCCCCCACACCTCCCCAACCACACCAGTAAAGCACACTATTCCCAAAGGAAGTAATCCTCTGAGTAGTGCCACACCCCATTTAAAGAAGGGCCGGGTGTCGCTTCCTAAACATCTGGGAAGAGGCCTTCTTCCTTGTCTCCCCCGGATGCCCATGCTGGGGGAGACAGGGGGTTGGACTTGATGGCCCTGGTGGTCCCTTCCAACTCTATGATTCTATTCTAGGATTCTAAGAGTGGGGAAGAATCGGAACAGTGAAGAGAGGCTGACCCCACCAATGCACCTGGCTCCTGGGTCCAGATGGGGAGCAGCCCTGCCGGCGGCGGGCGGGGGGGGCGGCTGAATGCCTTTCTGTGGATGTCACTGGGGGGAGGGTAATGCGCAAGTGATTTTTTTGGGAGGAGAGGCCCAGCAGGACAGTCCTGAGGTGTCGCTTTGCTGGGCTGCAGCCTCCTGCCTCTCTTGGTGGCCCTCCTGCCTGCTCTTTTCTCTGCCTCTCCTCCTGTGACTGCCTCTTCCTCCTCCCCTCTCTCTTCACCCTGCCTGCTGGCTTTCCTCCATGTCTCCATGCCCTTTCTTCCGGCCTCCTCCGCTGCTCCCTGCGTGGTGGGTCCTGGCTCTCTGGAACCCCTCCCCTCCCAGGCACAGCCAGTGGTGGGTCTTTTGCAGCCACCAGCTTGTTGCTCGTTCCCGTGGGCCAGCTGGTGCCAGGGCTCCCCACTGGGACTGCACAGCCACTTGGCAGAGGCCCTTTCTGCCCCTCTTTGTGCCAGCTGGGGATATAGGACCAGTGGGGGTGGTGCCAATCCCTGTGTTCATACAGTCCTTCAGATAAGTGGGCCCCATGTCTTGAAAGGCGAGCACTGGAACCTCAGACTGACAGGTTCACACCGACCAGCCCCCAAGGGTAGGTGGACCACTGGAGATTTACCGACTGAAGCGTTTGAGTGGTCTTTAAGGGCAGGCAGGGCTGTCGCGAAGCATCTTGCGGGAGTGCAGCCTGGAGGCCACAGACTGGAAATGCTCAATCTACATTCCAATTCCGAAAAAAGGAGACGTCAAAGATAGCAACAACTATCAGACCATCACATTAATTTCTCTCATGCGAGTAAAATGATGCTCAAAATCATACAACAAAGACTGCTACCATGTATGGAACAAGAAATACTAGATGTTGAACCTGGATTCAGAAAAGGAAGAGGCACTAGAGATCATATGGAAAATTTTGGTTGATTACTGGAGCATATGAGAGAATTCCAGAAGAAAATCAGCTTGTGTTTCATAGATTACAGCAAAGCTTTTGACTGTGTACATCCTGAAAAGTGATGGTTGGTTTTAAAAGAAATGGGTGTGCCACAATATCTGATTGTTTTGACATACAACCTATATTTTGGACAGGAGGCTGCTGTTAGAACAGAATATGGAGAAACAGAGTGCTTTCCAGTTGGCAAAGGTGTCAGACAAGGACGTATTTTATCTCCTTATCTCTTCAATCTGTATGCAGAACATATCATAAGGAAAGCTGGATTAGATTTCAATGAAGGTGGAGTGAAAATTGGTAGATGGAAGGAACATTAAAAATTTGAGTTATGCATATGACACTAGATTACTGGCAAAAAATAGTGATGACTTGAAATGACTACCGATGAAGATAAAAGCAGAAAGCGCCAAAGCAGGTATACAGCTGAATATCAAGAGGACAAAAGTAATGATTACTGAAGAATTACAGAAGTTTGAGGTTGATAATAAAGAAACTGAAATTGTTAGAAGATTTTATATTCCTTGACTCCATCATCAACTGAAAGGGAAATTGCAACCAAGAAATCAGAAGGAGATTGAGACTGGGAAGGGCAGCCATGAAGGAACTAAAAAATATTCCTATGTGTGAGGATGTATCATTGGCAACCAAGATAACTCATACTACAGTATTCCCCATTACTATGTATGTGCGTGAAAGTTGGACAATGAAGAAAGCTTACAGGAAGAAAGTTGATTCCTTTGAAAAGTGGGCTTGGAGGAGAGTTTTATGGATACCGTGGACCGCCAAAAAGACAAATAAGTGGATTCTAGATCAAATCAAGTCTGTTCTCTTTAAAAGCTAAAATGACCAAACTAAGGCTATCGTGCTTCGGTCACATTATGGGAAGACACAACTCACCTGAAAAGACAATAATGTTAGGAAAAGTGGAAGGCAGCAGGAAAAGAGGAAGACCCAACAGGAGATGGACTGACTCAATCAAGGAAGCCCCACGGCCCTCAGTCTGCAAGAGCTGAACAAGACTGCCAGTGATTGGAGGTCATTAATTTGTAGAGTCACCATAAATTGGAAGTGACTTGATGGCACTTAATACACACAATCTGCCTTGAATCTCAGTGATAAAAGTGGGTTATGAACAAAGTAAATAAAAATAAAAATAAATCTGAACCGGCTTAGTCAGTTTTGGGTAGGAGGCAGTGTCATTTGGCTTAGCGTGCTCAGCTTGGATTTTAATGAGCTGTTTTTTGAATGTGCATCCTTAATGTGAGTGGGGGGTGGAAGAGGAAGCAGCAGAGCCTGACCTCACCCAGGAAGAGGAGGTGTTGAGGTAGCATCTTGTCACAGGCAGGGACTTGGCAAACAGGTGGCCACTCACCTGCATACAGGCCTGAGTCTGGCAGCTGCCCAGTTGTGGATTGCAAGACCACCGTCCGGGGGAGTTTTTTGGAGGGAGCTGATGGCAAATGTCCTGAGCAGCCAGGAGTCGCCAAAGAGTCCGGCAGTGAAAGGCACATTCTTCCTTGTACTGAGCCACCTCATTGATCTGCCCAGGCAGGCATTGTCTCCTCTGGTGGCAGCTTTCCAGGGTCTTGGGTGCAAGAGATGTTCCCCAGCACCTGTTCCTGAGGTCCTTCAACTGGCCTGACCTTGGGGGCTCCACCAGGGAGCTATGGCCACCCTTGCCTCGGTAGAGTACATCCATGAAGTGTGAGAGTGTTCAAAGACTGTCAGGGAACCATTCAGAGCCTGAAAGAGTTGTGGATGCCGCTCTTTGCCAGGCTGCCTGGTCATTTTGAAGCCATTGGGGGATGTTGCCGGTTCTCCCCACCACCACTGCCCCTCCTGTATAGACGGGGTGGGAGGGGGAGGAGGAGAAACGTTAGGGGAGTGCTGAAATGAATGCAACGATTGCTTGTACATTCTAAGCAAATGTGGCGTCTGTTTGGTCCCTGACCCATTTCCTCCTTGAGGCATGACCTGTGAGGGGCAGGGGGGGATTGGTGGGTCTAAAGGCACCCTGCTAAGCCCCTTCCCATAGCGGCCTCCGCCAGTAAGGTAATCTGCCTTGGCAAAGAGAACTACTATGATAACCTGACTACAGTGTAGTAAAGAGGTCATTAGAGATGGACGAGGCCGACTTGGCTGTGGTGGGGGCAGGGGGTGTCTTGTTTCTTCAGATCTTCAAGCTGGTGGTCTGCAAATGGCAGGCACCCCGAGTACTTCTCTCCCACATTTAATAGCTTGGGGGTGGGGGGACAGCGGGCAAGTCCTGTAGCCCAATAGGCAAGGTCTTGAGACACAAAGTTAGGTTGTTGGTGTGTCGTGTGCTCGGGTTCCTTCCTCCCAGGCTGCCTCTATGAGAGCCAGCGTGGTGTAGTGGTTAAGAGCGGTGGTTTGGAGCGGTGGACTCTGATCTGGAGAACTGGGTTTGATTCCCCACTCCACGTTAGCGGCGGAGGCTAATCTGGTGAGCCGGGTTGGTTTCCCCACTCCTCCACATAAAGCCAGCTGGGTGACCCTGGGGTAGTCACAGCTCTCTTAGAGCTCTCTCAGCCTCACAAGGTGTCTGTTGTGGGGAGAGGGAGGAAGGGCGATTGTAAGCTGGTTTGATTCTGCCTTAAGTGGTAAAAAAAGTTGGCATATAAAAACCAACTCTTCTTCTTCTGGGATTATGAGGCCCAGAACAATAACACTCCGCCCTTCTCGGCTTCAGGCGCATTTTGCAGGGAGAGGGGTGAAGCCTGCAGATGGCCCAAGAAGCCCTGGGCGGTTTCCACCTTGCTAACTTCACAGGTCCTGCCCATCAGCCCCTTCGGCCTCCCGTTCGAGGCAGCGCCTCAGGCAGAGCAGCAGCCGGGGCTAATTTGGGTGTTCCTGCTTCTACTGATCAAGAAGCAAAGGGAATGAAAGCCAACGGAGGATGCGACAGATTCGGGTTAATGTTCTGCTGAGCCAGCCAGGTAGCTGTGGGCTGCAGGCCGGATCATGTGAACTCACAAAGCTGCCTTCTGCCTTGCTCTGCCAAGGTCAATCTTGTCTTCTGTGACTGGGCATATCTGCTTCCTTGTGGACCAAGTCTCAGCAGATCTGGCCACTTCAGAGGTGGTCTTATTGGAGGTCACTGCAAGGAGGGGATATGTGTTGAATTTTTCAGATCTTCCTGGGAATTTGGATACAGGAGGAGTGTGGGGCAGATGTCCTTATAAAATTGAGGGCTGAGTGAAGCCCCTGTCCTCTGAATCAGGCCGCTGGTCTCTTGGAAGTGCCTTCCTTTCAGGAAGCCTGTATTGCTTCCGCCAGGTCCTCTGCCTTCTCTCTAGCACCTCAGTGTATTTGAGCCCTGGGCCCCTTGGAGTACAAAGAAATGAAGAAAAGCCTAGGAGGGAGGAAGCGAGAAAGGAAGAAAGGAATGGAAAGAAAGAAAGCCCGAAGGGTGAATCAAACCACAAGCCTGGCTGCCTGCCAGGGCCCCCCTGATCTCCCGGTGCCCGCGGCTGCTCTTCTGCGGTTCTTTTGGTTCAGATTGCAAACCTAGGTCTTGGGCAGAGGTGCGATTCAGTAGCAAAGCGCATGCCGTGCCTGCACAACCACCCCAGGCCCAGTCTTAAATGCCCTTCAGCTTGGAAGATCTCTGCCTGAGATCCCAGGGAGCTGCTGCTGGCTGAGCAGCCAAGAGTGACTGGTCAAGATTTTTCATATTCAATATCTGATGTTCGATATTCGATGTTCGATATTTGAGTAGTTTATATTCAAGATGTTTCATTTTCAATATGTACAACATGAAAAAGTATGAGAATTCTTATCATTTTTCCAATGGAAAAAAGGGGGGGCCACTGGAAAAAAACTCATATTGTAGACAAGATATACAACGGTTCTTGTAGGTTATCCGGGTTGTGTGACCGTGGTCTTGGTATTTTCTTTCCTGACGTTTCGCCAGCAGCTGTGGCAGGCATCTTCACTGTCCTTCAGTGTTACTCCTCTGAAGATGCCTGCCACAGCTGTGGGCGAAACGTCAGGAAAGAAAATACCAAGACCACGGTCACACAACCAGGAAAACCTACAAGAACCGGTGAACTCTGACCGTGAAAGCCTTCGACAAGATATACAACATTTTCAAGAATTCGTTTTGTTTAAATGTAAATAATTTTGGCAACAATTAATATAGTATTAATATAGTATAATGTATTTAACAATAGTACATTAAAGAGTTCGGTGTTTTCAATGTTATATAGCTTAATATCCAGAAATTCTGGTACTCCTCCTGATTGTGACTGTCGGAGGGAGTTTCTGTCCAAATAATACATTTTATTTTGTTTTCTAAAGAATTTCTGCCTTCAAATTTTACATCTCAGAAGGCAAAAATTAAAGTTACAAATACTGTGGTACCATAGGGTGCAGCAGCTTGCAACTCTTAAGTAGTGATATACTTGAAATTTTTCATATAGAAAATGAAGATACATATATTTTCAAATTCTATAAATATGCCAAATAGTAGTTTTACATGCCAAGTTATAAATTATGCATTTTAGTTGTTCAATTGGTAAAAGAAGTTTAGGTTTGACAGGAAAGTA
Source organism: Euleptes europaea (assembly GCF_029931775.1). NCBI lineage: Eukaryota > Metazoa > Chordata > Lepidosauria > Squamata > Sphaerodactylidae > Euleptes > Euleptes europaea. The sequence continues at coordinate 122,974,282 of NC_079315.1, forward strand.
AACACTACATATATTTTAGAGTTTCCCATAATTTCCATTTTTTTCCCTTTGACTTCACCATTTCTGGAAATTTTGTATCTGTACCTCAGACGAGCCCCCCACCTCATTGAGGGACTAGCAGGCAGCTATCTTATTTATGGTTTATGCGATCAATTGAAAAAAAATGAAGAGGCAGCTCTCCTTCAACCTCTCTTTTCTCCTTATTTCTTAAAAAGGGTTTCTGAGCCCAGAGGTTGTGAGCTCAAGTTTCTGCTGGGTCATTTCTTTCAGACCTGTTCCTGGAAAGTTTTGCCTTCCCCAAAAGGCTGATGGATCCAGTTTGTTCCCAATATTGGGTGTGGGGGGTGGGTACTGGTGACCTGAACAGTGACTCTGTTTGTGGGGGCCGGGAGTCGTGGTCCTCCAGGGGTCTGTGAATGCAATAGCATGGGTCCTACAGTGAGTTGGAAGGAAGTGGATCGGTGATAGAATTAAGAAGCACCATGCGCTGCACACACTGTACAACGGACCTTTGGAGTGTCATTCCTACAGAAGAGGGTTTCCTGAATGTAGAAAAGAAAGGGCGGTGTTTGGAAGACAATCTGGAAATCTTGGCTTTGCGAAAAACATAGGGTGGTTTTATACTGGATGTATCACATGGGAGATGAAAAATGGACAGGGTATGTGTAAATGAATATGGATATAGTACGTGTGAAAGATGCGATGTCCGTAAACTACTGAACGTGGCAGCCTTGGTGTTTACGTGTGCTTATTCATCTGCTGGGCAGTTGGGGTGCCCTCCCCAGGAGGTAAGTTACTGAAGATGCAAGATGATATTATGGCAAAAATGAAAGTATGTCTCTTGTAATTAGTGCCATGGTGTTTAAAAACCATCTCACTGTTTTTATTTCTTTGTACTTCTTCCATTTCTGTTTTCTTCTTCCATTTATTGCATGCAGGCACCTGGAATTATTTCGGATGGGGAGATGAGCAGAGTAGGTACCACCTCAATGATTCCTCACGAGTTATGTCATTCCGAGGGGGTTTCCCCATGCTCCACTCTGAGGATAACAGGAGGATTCATGTGTGAAGGACCCTGTGGGGGTTCATGCAGCGCATTAGTGCAGTTCGCGCGCGTGTGTGTGTTTCTCCTTTTCTTGCTACATGAAGGGTTGCTGCTTCTTGTTAAGTAATACATCAATAAAGTCTCCCTCGAGCAGGAATTTTCTCTTAACCGATGCCCTCTTGAGAGCCTGTGTGGTGGTGGTGTGGTTAGGGTGGCTGAACTAGGATTTGGGAGACCCAGGTTCAAAACTCCACTCTGCCACAAAGCTTCTCGGGTGATCTGGGGCCCATCCTTCTCCCTTAGCCTCACTTAGCTGGCAGGGTGGTTGTGATGAGGATGAAATGGGCCAGGGAGAACCACGTTATGCTCCTCAGAAGGGTGGGACAAAGCGAGGACCTAAATAGAGGAAATGTCCCCCTTCCCAAGAAGGAACCCTTGGTGCGAGTGCAGGAAGCAGGAAAGGTCCTGTAGTTCTTGTCCCGACTTGTGGCTTAAAACTAGCTGCCATTCACAATGGCTGTGCATAGGCAGGCGCATTGCAAATTTAACTGTTACTCCTCGCAGAGCTGGGCTGGCCCTGATCTGCCCCCATGCCTGGGTCTGGCCTCACTGCGTGGTTCTTGCTGAGGCTCATCTCCGTCTGTGTGGCCATGCTCCCAGCAAGCCTCCACTTTGACAGACAGGGTGGCCGTGCTGTGCCCCATGGCAAGCTCTCCAAGGGGCCCCAGATTTCCACACGCTACCCAGTGGGGCCTGGGGATTGCCTGGAGATTCCCAAGCACCTCTCCGTCGAAGGGCGTTCCACATCAGTCTGAGGCAGCTCCCATCTTGCCAGGGGTGGCGCCTAGGGAAGGGGCTTGGCCAGGGAAGCTCCCCCGCTTCCTTCGCCTGCTGCCTGGAGACGCGGCTCTTGGCACGGAGCTCCATTTGCATTGATTCATGCTGTTTTCTTGTTCAAGGAAAGTTGACAGCGCGCATTTTCCATGCCCCTGCTCTCCCACTCACCCCACCTTGGCATTCACTGGCCCAGATTTCAGGATGGATTAGGGGCTTTCTGCAGGCTAATGGGGGAGTGACTCATTGTTCAGTCTCCTTTTGAATGTCTTTTTCTATAAATGCAGCTTTAGCTGGCGTTGGCCGTTTCCATAATCCTGGTAACTTTAAGGAAGTCTTCGGCAAAGACGGCACATTCTGCTCAACACCGTTTTGCTGTTCAGTGTCCGGGCCACTGTTGCTTACAGTCTAGGCTAGAAAGGTTTTTTATTTAAAAAAAACCCCCCACTGCGTTATCTAACTCTCTAATTATCCTCCGTTTATGTGTGTTTGAAACTTAAACAGAAGCATCTTCAGTGTGCCCGGTCGCATCCAATCCTGTTTGGGTTATCCTGGCAGTGCGCCAGTGTGGATGAACTGCTATTGTTGGTACAGCTCCAGAGGACTCCTCCTTCGGGCTTTCTCAGACCCCTGCCCACCTTCCTGTAGCCCTAGCAGATGGATCCGGGCAGGCAGCTGTGGCCCAAGAGAAGGCACACAGCCTGTCCTACTGCTGGGGCTGAGGGGCAGGGTTGCCAACTGCAGGTTGTAGTGTGGCATGATGTTCTCTGGACATTCTTGGGATTTTCCTTGCTGCCTCGTGGCTGGGCCCTTTGCTCCGGTCCATTCTCATTTCGGCCTCTGTCTTTTATAGACTGCAGGAGATCGCTTACAAAGTGCTGTTGTACCCTGTGAGCTTCTGTGCCCTTGTGGCTGTGTGCATGAATACCACGTTATCTTGTAAAGTGGAGCATGTCCTTTTTCCCTCCCCAAGGATTTCCCCTTCAGTCCGCCCCCGACCTCACGGGCTTAACCGAGTGGTGTGCGTGAAGCTCCTTGCGGGGGGCAAAGCCAAGGGCGTGAAGTCTGTCATGGCTTAATGTGTCATGCTCTGCCTTATCAGTGGGGCTTTCCAACCCCGGGCTAAAACCAAGTTGAGTTAATGAGACGGTTTGGTGACTCATCTTCTAGCAGAAACCGATGTCAAGTTGCTTCATTCTTGCTTTGAAAGTAGAAAGTGTCGATGTTGGTGCCTTGCACTGAAAACGGAGCATCTCCCAGGCTATTGTCAGTCTCCATGGTCTAGGATTCTAGAAAAGAGAAAAAAACGAACAGCAGTCTTTTGGCCCCTTGAAGCCTCACAGACTTTTATTCCAGCCATGAACTTTCAGTCGACAGAAGCTTCTGATGGTATAAAACGTCATTGTCTGGGGAGGGTTGCGCAGCAGCTGTGGCAGCAGCAGCAGAGTTTTGGATGGGTGGAAAAGAGCATGGCTGGAACGGGGGCCCTTGGCCTTGCCGACCTCACCCACCCTGAGTGTCTTGAGGATGACCGGGGATCGGTGCCTCATTCGTGGGGTGGAACCATGTGAAGGGCTGGCCCAAGTTGGGCTGCTCCTCTCTTCTCTGTGCAAAGCCTTAGATGTGAAAACAACTCTTGGGAGTGGCTTATGGGATGGCATGTCAGGTGATGGAGATGGCATGCCAGGTCACTCTCCAGAGGCACAAACCTTTGGGCAGGCTCTACTGTGCATGCCCCAGTAGAGCGAACGCATGCGTGGCAGGCCTTGCCAAAAGTCCGGGCCTTAGAGCTGTCACTGCTGGGCAGTGTTCATCATTCGCTCGGCTTCTTTTCCTTGTTGCTGTAGCAGCCCCTTCTTGTTATTTATTCGCAGAATTTAGACCTCACCTTTCTGCCCTCCTCAAGGCTCCCAAGGCAGCTAACAGATTGAAAAAATACTTAATAAAACGAGAAAAACACATTTAAAACCAAGTTAAATTACACATACAGCACAATAAAAGACACATTCAAAGGAACAATTTAAAACACTGGGCTGGAAGGTGGGATTGCTCAGGGAACGCCAGACGAAACCAGAAAGTCTTCGCCCGCTGGCAGAAGATGGCCAGAAAAGAAGACGGGCCACGTCTCTCTGGGGAGACCTTGTGGAAATCAAGGTCAGGCAGGGCATTTCGGCTGCCTTAATGAAACAGGCCCCATTACAAAGAGCGCAAGGACAGAATTCTTCCCACTGGAGGGAGGTGGTGAGTGAGGGGTCTCCGAGAGTTATTGCTAGATCCTATCAAGGCCTGTGCAAAAGAAACCCTCCCACTGCCGTTATAGTTCAGCCAGCGTCCTCCTGAGTATCTTGTTCTCTCTGGCATAGGGTCCCTCCATCCTGAGGGATTCGCTTTTGGGAGAGAGGGAGAGGGTCACTTTCCTTTTCAAGCGAAGTCAGGCTTTTATTGGAAAGTGCTTGCTCATGTCTTGGTTTGTATTCCTTCAAGAGCACACGATAAATCCCTTCATGTGAGCCCAGAGATTTCAGCACAGTGAACTCTTTCCCTTTGCCTGCTGGATGGAGACTGACGAGGCAGCTGGAAAAGAGGGAGGTGGTCCTGTTTTCAGCACGAACAATCAAAAGGCTGTTTGAAGCGGCCCTCAGCTGGGGAGGCCTCCCCTGCTGTCTTTCGCTCACTGAGATGCACGGTGGAAATCTGCATGGTTTGTGGGAGGAACAAGCGCACATTTTACTAGGAGCGAATCCTCTATGAAATCTGGGGCCAAAATTCTCGAAGGATGCAGCCCTTTGCCTTGGCGGGTGTCTTCTGCAGGGGGCTTCTGACCCACAAATTCAAGGTGTGCCAAAGGAAATGGAGAGACTGCCCAGTAGCGGCCTGGTGGAACTTGCCGCGAGGCCTGCCCTCAACCTGCGGCATCCCAGCTGGGGTCGGCTTTCTTCAAACGGTGCTGGTGTTTGATTGTTCTCCCTCAGTAACGTTGTGGTGGTGGTAGGGAGCAGATGGGGCACAGTGATTTTCCCGCCTCTTTGAGCTGAGCGGCCATGGGGCTGCACATCCCCCCATCCTCGTTGTCCCGCAGAGGACCCACACCACGGACAGCGGTTTCCTCCTCTGCCGCCTCTTGCACAGGAATACCATCCCTTCTGCTGAGCATGACACTGTGCCAGATTAGAGCTGCTGTTCTTTCTCGGGCTGCTTCCCCGTCCTTTCTCTGTCCCGCTGGGGAGTGGGTGGAGCTGCTTTTCAGGCTTGAGTTCTGGTGCCTGGCGGGATCCTTATCTTCCTCTGTGACAGCCGTGGCTCAGGCTGTGGGGGTGTTTCAGTTGACCCTTTCCAGAATGCCCCTCAGTCGAAACATATCTAATTGCGTTAAGAAATGCCTTTTGTGTGCCCGGCTGCCGGGGCTCACAATGTTCCATTTGGTCTCACAAGCCTGCTGTTGCCTTCCGCCGATGCCTCCCTGCTGCAGCAGTCCGGGCTGCCTTGGAAGGGAGGGAGGAAGTAGTGAGGTTCTGGGAGCCTGTGGCGGGAGAGGAAGCCGGGGGGGGGGGGCGGCCACTGGCCAGCGGCCTTCTCCATGCCTTCGGCTGCACCCTCCTTTTCCGATGCCCACCTCTCCCTCTCTCCCCTTCCCGGTCCAGAATGAAACCTGCCTTCAGGTCAATTCGCTTCGGGCAGCATTGCAGAAAAGGTTTCCTGAAACAGAAATGACAAATCAGTGAAATCTGCCAGACCCCTCCGACATAGATGGGACGAAGTGTCCCCAAAGGCTGTCAGGCGGCCAGTGGCTTCCTTTCCATGGGAGCCCTCAGAGATGCCTTTGCTTCGAGGTCCCCATTCTTGGCCAGGGTTGGAGGGCAATGCTGAGATTCCTTCTCTCTTGTAGCTTCTGAAGACCATGATAGCGCCGTGGAGGACCGGGACAGCGACTACCGCAGCGAAACCAGCAACAGTATGCCCCCCCCGTACCACACCACCTCCCAGCCCAACGCCTCCGTGCACCAGTTCCCGATGGCCTCCCGACTGCAGCAGCAGGGCGCCTGCCGAGAGGCCGGGATGGAGTCCACCCATGGCTATGAGCGGGATTACCGGGAGCGCCCGGCCATCAGGTGGGTGTCCCTTGAGAAAGCAGGTGCCCCTCTTTCGTCGTCTTTCCTTTTTTGCTTTTCCTCTTTTCGTTTCTTTTCGTCCTTGTCAAGGATAACCTGATGGTAGCCCGATGGATTTGTTTCAAACATTTTGATGTCTCCTTTCCACCCAAGTTGGGGTCCCCATCGTGGCAAACAATCCAAACCATTAAATAACAAGCTTTAAAAATGCATCTGATAAAAAACAATTCAAAGCAACAGTTATGCAAAACACACATTAACAGCTCATCCGTTGTTTCTGCCTGGTTGCTTCAGAGATGGGATTTAGGACCTTCACATTAGCCCATCTCAGGCTTTCCTTTTTTAAGGGAACACCCCCAGTGTACCTTCATGGTCACCAGACAGATCAGAGGCAGTTTGGGGAAGGGGCAGCAGATGAACTCCATGGCTCGAACTGAACCTTTGCCCTCCCTCTTTCTATCCCTGGCGCTGCCTTCCTACCCCATGAATCAGCTCTTCGTCCTGCTTAGAGCTGTGCAGATCCCTTCCCTGCCTGAGCCCGGGGCTGCTCAAGGAGGCATCGGGCTGATGGCCTCTCTCCCTCTGTCGCTTCTCCTCCAGGTTGCAGCTTTATTAGGTGACAACCAGCATCTCGTGCAGGTCCAGAAGACAGCAGGATGGGAGAGCAGCTGCAGGCGCAGGGGTGTCGTCCACTCTGTGCTCTCGTCAGAGTTTCGGCTGCTGCGCCGTGGCCTGGCAGATTCTTCTGAGCAGTACTGAAGGGCAGCCCCAATTACAGCACACTGCAGTAGCCAGGATTTCAGTTTACAAAGGCATCAGAACTGGGAAGGCTGAGCTGATGAAAAGTTTACTGTGAACAGCTGGAACTGTTGCGGTTCGGGCCGTTAAGTGCCTACACTCTTAGAAAGGACCCCTTCCTGAGAAGGGATATGTTATCTTATTCAGCGAGACACCACTAGACCGGAATCAACGGTTCCTAGAAACTTGTTATTGCTCCTAGGACATCTCTTGAACACGTCAATAAATTTATAATAATGAACAAGAGTAGAAGTATATTAAAAACACATTTATTTACATACAATATATGCTTTTTGGTTGCAAAGCCTTAAAATATCATATAAGGATAGACATCATTAGTCTTAAACATGTTTATGTAGCAAGTAATCATTCACATTCTCTATGCCTCCATAAAGGAGTATCTTAGTCAGAATATACTCATAAAGTATCCTTAGTGCAATGCACTTTCATTCAGAATATAAGGTTACAGAAATCCTGTCAAAATATGGTTAATTCTTTGGAGAAAGATTTGGTTAGAAGCATCCTAACTTAAATCATTCAAAACATCATAACATTTCTGTACAGAAGACACACTATACCTTGCTGTGTCATCTGTATCATCTGGAGTCCTCTAAGAATCTAAGCTCTATGAGAACATATGAAGTTATCCCAGAGTATCTGTATTTGCTAAGTCTTCCTTTAAAGACTTCTATTAATATTCTTAACTGATCATCATTAAGATCAGGCATTGTCTATGTACATGCTATGCATGCTCTTTCTAGTTTTAGACAGCAATGTTGAATATATAAATACTATGTGTTAGCTTAAAGCTGTTAAAGTCTCTTTGACTGTGCCAATCTGTGTATGTGCTGTACAATGTATCAGCATTGTGCATATCTCACAGAGTACAGAGAGTCTCCTTTCCCTTCAGGAACATCTCTGGTCTCTTGCTCTGAGTAGGTTCAGAAGTCCCTCTGTTAAGTAGAGGACGTTCTGACACAATCTCAGAGGTCTAGCTATTAGCCCTGTATTCAGGATGCTTCTTAGCATTGGTAAGCCAAATAGGCTCAGTTTGTAAGAATCCATAAATCCAATGGACTCTCAGCGTTCCAATATATGGAAAGATCTCTGCACTTAGATTCCCATTCAAAGAATAGGAATTCTAAGGGTCTCTATCCTCTTCTAGGAATAGAGCAGTCTCACAAGAAGACTGTAAGTAAGATATGTTGAAATATCCAGATCTTGATACTTCAAGATACCTCTGAGAACTGCTGTCCTACGCAAGGATCAGAGTTTCAATGTTTTACATCTCAAGCCTTTTGAGATGGAGAAGTGCTACATGAGACAGCTGCAGTCTGCCAGTCATAGCACTCTAAAGTACTCGCAGTAATGTAGCTGTATTTATACTATTTCTAGACCCATTAAGAGTGAAGAAGGCTCCTTTATTCCCTTTCTTATCCTTCCAGAGGGGTGCTTTTATTTCCTCTTATCAGTTGTCAGGAGCAGTGTTGAACTGGCTTAGTGGGCAACTGCTTATGTCCTCTGATATCTTATTGTCCAAATATGGACTTCCTTCCCTTTCACTCCTCTGTGCTTAAAGTATATACACTCATTTCTGAGTTACATGATCACATTACATATTTAATTTCTATACCATCCTCTTCGTTAGGACAATATGCATTAAATGAGACTACTTAGAAAGCTGTAGCACAACGTTTAACTATATAACTCATGAAACACAATTATTGTTTACATTTGTCACTTTGTAACATCTTTTAGTAACTGACAGCCTTGGGCAGATTACAAAAGACAAGAAAGCTTGTTACTCTTATCTTTGAGAGAACGTTAATGCCTTTAATCTATAATAAGCACAATTTCAGCTATTAATGCACTCTTAGTACATTAAGATATCTTAAGACCTTGAAAAGGACAAGTGTTCTGCCTTTGGTATTCTTTGAGATTCTGACATCTTGCAGCTGAGTCAGAAAGGTGGCTTTTGCACACTTAGATAGATAAGAGAAAGTTCTTTACGCTGCCCCTTCCATGACAAAGCCAGAGTAACTTTAGTAGTTAGCTTTTATAGAGCTAACCTTGAGAGTAGTCTGTCAGCCTGACACAGAGCTAGCCTGTCAGCATGACACAGACTTCCATTATACATTACACAAACCTCCATAGTGGCTCAGTTTGCATGATGTGTTTAAGCTCTATATGGAATTAATTCTGCACATGTTCACATGATTATGTCAGGGCCTGGCACAGAACAGCTAGAGTCCCCACCCCCAGCACTACGTGTCTGAGAGGCCAAGAAGGACCAGCTCAGGTTGCAGGGAGGTCAGACCCCCCCCCCCATTCCCATCTGTGTCTAAATTTGCCCTCAGCTGGCTCTGCCCCGCCTTGCCCCCTGGGGTGGCTGCCCACCAGGCCCATCGGTCAGGTGCATTTTACTTCTGAAACGCTGCGTGTCTCTGAGTAATCCTCTGTCCTTCACGTTCCCAACTTTCCCTTGCCTTTCCTTGGAAGAAGATATGATAGCTTAGACTCCACCCTGAGTGGCCGATCTGATCTGGATTCTGCCTCCGAGTCTAGTCAAATGACGAGCCGCCGGTTGTCGCTAGAGAGCCGCCACTCCCTAGCACTGTCAGATAGGTGGGTGGAGCTCCGTGCAGCCTCGGTGTCCGTGTCCTGGTGCGTGGCTGCAGCCTGGTCTGGGGAGCGGCTTTCGGTGTTGGCATGCCTTTGTTCTCTTGCTTGACTCTCTCTGATGTGGCTTTTCCTGTTTCAGACAGCTTCCTCTTCAGTGAAATACAGAAGTTTCCCATTGGTCCTAGAAAGAGAAAAGAGATTAGAACCCCGACCTTCCCTCCCAACTAAATCTCACATGTTTAGACCTGTCTGGTGAGCTGCCCTTCCTAGTACCTTGTGTAAAGCTTCTGACTGTCCCATCAAATGTTGGTGGAGTATATAGGATTAAGCCATATTCAGGTTTAGGACATTCACTGGCCGGTGACGGTTGGGTCTGATGTGTTCCCAGCAGTGAGAGACTCTTGCATTTAAACAAATCGTCATAAAATAGTATGCCATATTTATGATTCTCAAGGGACTTAGCACACCCAGTTCCTTGGCTTTGAAGCTTTCTTCCTGCTGCCCCAGAAGTCCTGAATTGCAGTGGAATTTTAAAACACAATAGTTAGGAATTTGGAGTGCATCCTGATGTTTTGTGCTAAGGACTAAATGTAGGGCTGGAAAACAAAACTCAAGTCAGTAGCACCTGAAGGGCCAAAAACATTTCCCAGGGTGTAAGCTTTCATGAGCCAGAGCTCCCTGCATCAGATGTGACAAAGTGAGTTTTGATTCACAATAGCTTACACCCTGGAAAATGTTGTTGGCCTTTTAGGCGCTGTGTGTTAAGTGCCATCAGGTCGCTTCCGACTCATGGCGACCCTATGAATCAAAGTCCTCCAAAATGTCCTGTCTTTGACAGCCTTGCTCAGATCTTGCAAACGGAGGGCCGTGGCTACCTTTATTGAGTCAATCCAACTCTTGTTGGGTCTTCCTCTTTTCCTGCTGCCCTCAACTTTTCCTAGCATCATTGTCTTTTCCAATGACTCTTGTCTTCTCATAATGTGACCAAAATACGACAGCCTCAGTTTAGTAATTTTCGCTTCTAGGGTCGGTTCAGGCTTGATTTGATCTATAACCCACTGATTTGTTTTTTTGGCGGTCCAGGGTATCCGTAATACTCTCCTCCAACACCACATTCTTGGTGCTGCTGGCCTTGAATTTTGTTCTTCTGCTGCAGACTGCCTGCATGAAACTCTAGGGGCTGAGTGGGCTCTGTGGCATTTGATGCTGAGATGTTTATGCATTGTATCTTCTGATTTGTCTTCTTGAAATGCTCCTTGGCAAATTAGGTGCTAAAGCTCTCCCCCCACCCCAACATGCTCCTTTCTGTTCTTTTCTTTCCCCTCCTGCCCTCCTCCTGTTTTTGTTTCCTCCGCAGCCAAGGATCGTTAGCTAGCCATGGAAAAGTCAGGATCATTCCATTTGATTATGAAGTCGGGCAAGATGCACACCCTGACAATTATGAGGACTTGGGCAAGCAGTTGATAGAAGATTTTTTAGAAAAAAGCCACAGGGATAGAAGTTGGCAGGAACGAGACGCCAAGAAAAGCCGCCCACGCTCAAAAAGGGAGACCACAAAGGGTCATTGTGAAGGATCACGACATTCACGGAAACCTTGTCCAGAATCCAAACGGCCAGATGTCCCTTGCTATCCAGAGGAGTATGACACAATAGACAGGAGGAGAAAAAAGAAACGGCGATACAATAACTTCGAAGAATGTGAGTTGTCGAGACTACAGAACAATGGCAGTCTGAGACTTCTGCATGAGACAATTATTTCTTTGGATACTATTAAAACAGAGCCTGAACCTGATGTTTTTCCAGAGTACAGTCAAACTGAAAAGTATATCCACGGTCCCATTGAAAGGGAAGAATCTTTACCCGAATATCCAGTTTTGCGCCCATACAAAAATGGGCTTCTGGTTAAGAGCGGCAAGGTGTCCAACAACAGGCAGACGGCTCTTGACTCTGCTTCTGCTCTCTTTAGCAGTGAAGACGGGGGGCTCGCAGAACAGCCAGCTAACTGCTTTCTGCCGTTGGGTGGTCTTGAGGAATTTGATAGCAGCGCATCTGACGAGCTTCCGTACTCTCCTGTTTCAGATGATGATGATGACGTGGAAGAACTGGCCATGCTCTCGCAAGCATGGCGCCAGTCGAATATTTGCCGTCTTGGGGAATTCCCTGAGAATCATGATGGAAGTGCCGTGTCCTTATTACAAAAGGACCAAAAGGCACATCGGGCAAGAGAAGGAAACCACAGCTACCTGAAGCAAGACTTGGCTCTCTCTCCTGTTGAAGAGCCAACGGAGAGATATGTGGACCCCATGGGCGAGCTGCAGTGCTTAGTTGAAACCGTGTCAGAATACTTGGCCGAAAAAGAGGAGGAGATCAGCAAGATTGGAACCCTCCCAAAAAGTAAAAATGAGAGTTTCTTTCTGAAACAGGCCAGTGCTCGTAACCTCGCAGAAGAGAGTGCCCCTTCGGAGCAGGCAGAGCCGGCTTCTGCAGCAGAAGACCGAGAAGGCGACAAAGGGAAATCCGAGGCCCTCGCAGACTTGCTTGGCGTGAAGAACACCGTCAGCTCCTTGTTTAGTTCTCTCACGGAAAAAGTAGGCTCGGGAACAAAACATTTGTCGGCGTCAGTTGAGAAGTTTGTGTCTTCAGCACCAGAGAAATCAGAAACCCTTGCTCAGTCTGAGGGAGGCATGATGAAGGTGTTTGCTGGCAAACCTAAATCTGAGTGTGCATCTCCAGAAGCAAAAGTAGAAAGTAAAGCCAGATTGAAGGTCTCTACAGCTGCTACTTCCTTGGCTCCGGATAGTCTCAAGGAAGGAGACGTCGGTGCTGCCGGTGGTTCTGCAGAAAAAGCTGAACGTGACCACGAGGCTTCTCCGGCCCCTGGAGGTCAAGACTGTTTGGCCAAAGATGCACACAGTCAGACTTCGTCTCAGAATCCAGGTTCAGTTGTGAATTCTGTTTTAGGCATGCTCAATCCCTTTAAAATCTTCTCTGAAAAAGAAGTGCCAAAGAGAGAAGAAGTAAAACAAGAGCCCGTGAAGATGGAGGACCGCCATGGAAGTGCTTGTGAAGTTAAAGCAAGTGAGAAGCCGCATGAAGACAATGCAGAAGCCACGCCGGTGTCTGCCGAAACAGGACAGAATGAAGCAGAGGCCCACACAGGCCCAGTAGCCTCAATCCTTGATAAATTGTCAAGCTCTGTTAGTTCTTTTAGTCTGAAAGCCAGTTTTGAGCACCTGGCTGTTCCCAAACAGGCAGCTGTGCCCCCGTCTTCTTCTGATGTGTTTCTGCCAGGTAGAGGTACCCAAGAGCACAGAGGCCCATCAGGAAATGCACTGCCTGCGGGGCAGGGCTTGGAAAACAAGCCAAGTGACATTAGAAAGGAGGCTGAATCTCGACCAACTGAGCCAGGAGGATCATCGGATAACTTTTTCAGTCCCCTTAAGAGATCTTTCAGCATGTTGCTGCTTCCTTCTGTGGAATCGGTGCCGAAAGAGGCTCCCTGTGGCTTGCAGAAAAGTCACCAGTCCGAAGACGACGTCAGAAGAACTGGCTCTGCACACAGCGAAATTCATTTCCCTTTCCCTGGAAAACTGCAGATTCCCTTTTTGAGCAGTTTTGGATCTTCAGACAAGCAGGAGAAAGAAAAGCAGGGCTTCTTTGCTTCTTTTTCCAAAGGCGCTTCTACTGAAAACCTGACAGATCCAAACGTTCTTGCTGGCCAACGGGATTTTGGTGGCAAACATCTGGGTGTTGAAGAGGATCACAAAAGCAGTAATTCAGAACTTGTCAAAACCGTCTCATGCAGGCCTCCTTCAGTTCCATTTGGACCGGATTATAAAGAGGGGCAAATGGTGGTGAGAGAACACGGTGAGGAAGATAGTGCGCGTGCACCAAGAAGTAGAGAGCCACATCAAATTGTCTCTGGCCGTCGGACAGTTGCCCATGCAGAACAGGATGATAAGACCAGTGCTCAAGATCTGAAATGCAGAGAGGGGCCCTCGCCCATTCCAAAAGAACAAGGCTTCAGTGCTGCAAGCGTGAGGGCAACTAACAAAGAGGACAAGATTCCAGACGGCTCCACCGATGCCACGCAACAGCCAGGCTTCTTTTCAGGGCTTTTCCATCTTTCCTCAGCAGACCAAACACCCCACAGGCAAGACCTGAGTGTTAAAAATGAAACTCATAATCAGAAGAGCAGTTCTCCTGGCTTACTTTCTGGATTATTCAGATTTGCTTCAAGTGAAAATGTGTCCGATTGTAAACCAGAGAAGGTGAAAACGAGTCCTGTAGGCATAAGGAATTTTTTTGCAAAGAGTGAGGAGAGGGGTTCTGGAGACAAGTCTGTCGGCTTGCGTGTGGCTCACTGTGCCCAGGAAGGTACTGGAGAAAAACTAGAGGCGACCAACTTATTGAGGAACGTTATGCACAAACCAAAAGGAAAAGCAGCAGAGAAAGTCACAGAGTCAACTCAGACTGATGGCCATTTGCCCAACGGGGGATTAATGCCAGTGGACCATGACCCCCTCCCCTTCCTGTGGCATTCTGTGTCTCAGCATGCTCTCAGTTCTCAGCTAAACACACAGGACTTCTCTAGGAGACCAGCTGTTTACAGACAAGGTACAGATTGTGATATTTATCAAATGGCGGTCAATGAAAGGTCAAATGAATGTCTCAATTCTTTGTTGAATGCAAAATTGTATGGTCAGCCTGGGCAGTATTGTAATTTTGAGGAGACAAGGAGAAAGGCCAGCTTCGACTGGGACTACGATGCACAAGAACATTCTACAAACTCTCAGCAGATCTCCTTGCCAGTTTACTATGTCTTAAACCAGAACTTGAATCCACTGGACCAGCTTTTCGACTGGTCCGAATCCAATGATACAGTCCTGAATCTCTGCAAGAAAGACGGAAATGCAAATGTGATGGACTGGAGGTCAAATGCCAACTTTGATACACAGAGCATAGATTTGAGTGTTGCGTCATATGAATCACTCGATCAGTTAGCCTTTGAAGATTTCTGTCTGGAAGAAAGTGAGATGTGGGCAAATGGATCTTTGAATGGAAGCCTCCCTCCGTTTGATGACTGTAACTGTGTGCTGGAAGAGATGCCCATGGACTTAAGCTTTTCATCTGTTGGTGATGGAAACATGTGGACCCTAGGAGAGCAGGAGTCTCTGAGTGTGGATGGAAGCTTTGTGTATTCTTCTTACAGCCAGGAATACCAAGACTGGCTGATGTTGCTTGAACATGGCGTATGGTGGCCATCAGAAGATGGAGATTGTGGCTATTACCTGTACAGTGATGGTCAATATGTCTATTCCCTACTCACTGATTTTACGGGGCAATATGTCTATATATGTACTCCGGACACCTCTGCCCATCCAGACTGTTGGGATTATAATTACCCTGAGGATTCCTTGCAAAGCACAGTGTTGGGCCATGACACGGTTGCTGTTTGTGGTTTCAAAGTGTCTCTTGGTAGTGAAGGGGAGTTGTTGTGGCTTCCTGAAGAGGAGCAATTGGATCATGACCCTGTAAATAAGCCGCTTGATTTGTCAGTAGCTTTCCAAAGAAGTGATCAACTTATGAACATGAATTTGGAGACCTTTTCGCAAATGTTTGAAGAGTCCATTTATTATCAAAGAGAGCCCCCTTTAGACTTTTCTGGATATAGACTTGAGAAACTCAAGGTGGACTTTAGCCCTGAATGGGAAGCTGAGAGGGGCTCAGAAGAGCTTCCGCTAATGCTGGACCTGACTGTTAATTCTAGGGCAGCTTCCAAAAGCAGGCTAGAAGCGGAGTTTCACCCCAGGCAGCCAGAAAGACCCGCCTGGGCAACAGCTTCTGAAACAGGGCCCTCCAGCCGGTTTGGCTTCCGTATGTTTCAGTCTCCTGCAAAGTCTGACCCTCTCATTGTGACTCAGAATGTGGCAGAAATCGGAACAACCCAAGAAGACAGAAAGGCATCAGTGAACAAAGTCACATCTTTATTTTCTGCTTTGGGGGGTCTACTGGGCAAAACCTCAGGGTCAGATGAGCAGAAATCGGTGGGCAGTGAGGATGCTCCATCAGTGTTTCCCTGCCGCCCACATGATGCTCCATCAGCGTTTCCCTGCCACACACATGTTGCTTCGTCAGCTCTTCCAGGTCACACACGTGATGCTCTTCCACTGACATCACCAAGGAAGAGAGGGGACGGTGCAGACAGCTCTCCGCAGATTTCCATCCCGTGTGAAGATACAGGCGGGCTCGATACATTGGATTCTGTTAGGAATGAAGTTTCTCGGACGGCTGAGCAGAAGCCGTCTCCTTTGGTCAGAGACCCCTCTCCGCTGAGCCCTGGGCCCACAGGCAGCTGGCCTGGCCAGGTAGATGGTAGTGCTGTGCCAGCCCAGTATGGGCACCAAGTTAGCCGGGATGAACCCACGAAAACGCAGCCGGTCCCCAGCCCAACACCCGCGGAGGCTGAGGGGACGCTGTTCCAAAGTGCTCTGAAGATCTTTAGTCGAGGGGAGGGCCCTGCCACCACTCCAGCAGCTGATAAAAGCCAAACTCCTGGATTCTTCGATTTCTTTAAAGGACAACTGAATAAACCGTCACCAGCTCCACCAGCAAGCCTGATGAAAAATGAAAATGAGAAGAAAATGCCAGCGGAGAAGGGAGACGGGCTGGGGATCGCGTCCTTGTTTGGCTCCATTGGGGACCTTTTCAGGGTCGACGCTGCCCCTCCCCCTCCAAGTGCCGCTGTGGTGGAAAGAGAGGCCCTAGACCGCCGAGGCAGGCGAAAGCCCAGCCATCATGTGCCTGGTGATGCTCATGCTCCTATGGGGCAAGGTGGGGTAGAAACTGCCCAGAATCTGCCTAATGCTCATGCTCCTGTGGGGCAGCGTGGGGTGGAAACTGCCTCGAGATATGATCTGCCTAATGTTCATGCTCCTGTGGGGCAGCGTGGGGTGGAAACTGCCCAGAGATACGATCTGCCTAATGCTCATGCGCCTGTGGGGCAGGGTGAGGTGGAAACTGCCCCAAGATATGATCTGCCTAATGCTCATGCACCTGTGGGGCAGGGTGGGGTAGAAACTGCCCAGAGATACGATCTGCCTAATGCTCATGCACCTGTGGGGCAGGGTGGGGTAGATCTGCCTAATGCTCATGCTCCTGTGGGGCAGCGTGGGGTGGAAACTGCCCCGAGATATGATCTGCCTAATGTTCATGCACCTGTGGGGCAGGGTAGGGTGGAAACTGCCCCAAGATATGATCCGCCTAATTCTCATGCTCCTGTGGGGCAGCGTGGGGTGGAAACTGCCCAGAGATACAATCTGCCTAATGCTCATGCGCCTGTGGGGCAGGGTGAGGTGGAAATTCCCCCAAGATATGATCTGCCTAATGCTCATGCACCTGTGGGGCAGGGTGGGGTAGAAACTGCCCAGAGATACGATCTGCCTAATGCTCATGCACCTGTGGGGCAGGGTAGGGTGGAAACTGCCCCAAGATATGATCTGCCTAATGCTCATGCTCCTGTGGGGCAGGGTGGGGTAGAAACTGCCCAGAGATACGATCTGCCTAATGCTCATGCGCCTGTGGGGCAGGGTGAGGTGGAAACTGCCCCAAGATATGATCTGCCTAATGCTCATGCACCTGTGGGGCAGGGTAGGGTGGAAACTGCCCCAAGAGATGATCTGCCTAATGCTCATTTGCCTGTGGGGCAGGGTAGGGTGGAAACTGCCCCGAGGTACGATCTGCCTAATGCAGAGCTGTGCAGAAAAAGAGGAGAGGGAATGGATGAGCTTTCAGGGGATGCTGGCCGCAGCCCTTCCCCTCTGCCCACGGGCCCTCGAACCGGCCACCCGAGTCCTCCACGCGGACCACGTGCCCATGGGCCTGCTGCGCCACCACCAGGAGGCAGCTCCCTAGGAGACACAGCTGACATCGCGCAGCCCAGCAGCACCAAGCAGCCCCAACAGGAGCCCGGCTGGAGCTGGCCTTTCGGCTTGTCGCAGGCGGACAATCCTTCTAAGCCGCAGCCGGCCAGCAGGGGCCTCTTCTCCTTCTTCTCTGTGGAAGCGGCCCCAACCCCTCCTCCAGCAGTCCTGGATGCCAAGCCCGAAGAAGCGGAGGGCCTCTTCAGGCTCCCCTCCTTCCTGTCGGGGGGAGGGCCTGCCACAAAGAAGAACGTGCCCCAAAGCAGCTCCAGCTTCAGCTTCTTCAGCCTGGCCTCTTTCCTGGAGGGAAGCCCCCCAGCAGCTCCGGCAAAGCCACCTGTGCAGCAAGTGAGTGCCAGGCTGCCCGTCAAGCCACCTGCTTCTGTTCACTCTGGCTTTGGAGTCGACAGACAGCAGGCCTTGGAGAAGGAGGAGGAGGCGCTGGCCGGTGACGTGGTGGCAGCTGTGCTGGGCAAGAAAGAGGCCGTGGGCCTGCCTGGCAGAGCAGAGGTGTTTGAGGCCCCTGTAGCTGAACCGGGGTCCTCGGAAGGAGGACGCAAGGCAGGCATGCCTCCCGTGGCCACGAAGGGTACAGACAGAGGCGGTCGGTCAGTTTCTCTGGGGCCTGAGCAACAGGAGGAGGGCAGGGCCTTCCCTGTGCAGGCTCCAGAGTCAATGGAACAACCGCCAGAGAGTACAGAAGAGAGAGCTGATCTCGTGTTGCCTTCGGAGGAGACCGTTGCGCCTTTGGACACGGGTGTTGCTGAAGTCCATTTGCAAGGGAGGGCGCTTGAAAGGCAGCCGAGCATGCCTGAGCTGAAGCTGCGGGAACTCGAGATCGCTGCTCCTCGTCGAGCCGGTGCTGGCCTGCAACAGGCTCAGGCAGGAAGAAGCGCTCAGCCGGAAGCGCCAGCCGCACCTGCCTTGCGGGAGACGCTTCAAGAACCTGACAGTGACCGGTCTGTCCTGGACACCTCTGTAGAAATGTTCTCAAGCTTCGTGACAAAAATGAAACCCACGAAAACGTTCTCCGACTTCTTTTCCCAGCCACAAACTCCAGCGGCCCCGAGCGCACAACGGAAAAGCTCTTCCTTCTTCGGTTTCTCGTCTTTGCCGGCTGGGCCTTCACAAACATTTACGAGCGACCTCTTTGGCATTTTTAAAGGCACTTCAGAAGAGGCCCCTTCAAAACCTGCTGGAGCCCCGAAGCCTCCAGATGCTCCCTCTAGCACCAAAGAGGCTGCCAGCAACATCGTCAGTAAATGTGTCACAAAAGAAGACCCGATTTCTCGAGCCGAATTGTTGGGGATGGAGCCCAGCAGCCTCTTGGAACGAGACGGTCCCTCGGCCTCAGTAGAAGACAACTCAGCAAGAGAGAGCACTGTGCAAATGGAACAGGAAGCTAGTCAAAGGCTAGGAAGTGGTCAAGAGGAGCCTGTGTTAAATGCGTCAGCGACCACAGTCCCTTGGGAGGATGGAGGCCCTGAAGTGGCCCACCTCGATCACTACTTTGTCAGAGGGCAGCCAGGGAGGACTGCTGGCCCATGGAGCCAAGGTGCAGAGGAGGTGGTGGGCATGGAAACAGCTGAAGTGTGCCTGAAGCCATTCGGGACAGAGGTTGCCCCAGCTGCAGAAGAACAAAAAGTCCTGGAGCAGACAGTTGAAACTATTCCAATGGATTTGATTTGTTCCCGTGAATCAGAACCTGAAGTTGATGAAGCAGACATGGGCTTGTACCAGTCAGCCGAGGTGACTGAGGCAGGAATGAAGGTTTGTTCGCTGGGCCAATCTGAGCCAAAACCAGTCTCAGATGAGGACCGGGACTTGCTTCAGGAAGTTCCAGCTAGGACCCTTGGGACAGAAGGAGAGGCACAGCCTAAGGCATCTTCGACAATCAACGAAGCATCTGCCAAGGATGCCCCCTGGGTGCAGAGTTCTGCTCCTCAAAGCATGCCTGCCAGCATTGCCACAGAGACCAGCAGTGCCAAACCTGGGTTTGAACTTCCAAGCATGTTGGCATTGCCAAAATTCAGCTTCACGTCTTCCACGGATGGCGGCAAGCCCTTTGGGTCCTTCTTCACACTACAGCCGCCCGCAGCGAGTCAGACCACAGCCGAGCCGGGCCTGGTGTCTGGGTTTCACAGGTTTTCTTCGACTTTGTTTGGCGGAGGAAGTGAAGAGAAGACTGGTAAACCAGAGAGTGTTCAGGGGGCAGCATTTGGGAGGAAGCTAGACTTCTCCTTCCCGTGGCAAAAAGATACCAAGCAGGCGCCTCCCCAGGAGGGAGCAGATGCGCCGGCAGAAGGCTCTTCCAACAAAGACGTGACGCCAAACGCTTTCTCCAAACTGGACATCAAGGCACCACAAGCTGTGTCCACACCTGCACAGCCCATCCCACCTGTGATGAGCACGGAGGAGCGCGCGCCCCCGTCTCCTGGGCTGGAGCAGCTGCCTGGCCCTGCAACTGAGTCGGATTTCTCCTCTGAGAAGCCACATCACCTCGGCGAGGAGTCAAGGGCCCCGACTGTGGCTGTCTCGGTTCCCCCCAGCAAAGAGCTGGAGGGTGCTGGTGGTGAAGAAGTTGAAGATGAGCCAGGCACCGTTTCCAGCAGCCTTCCAGGTCCCGCTCTGGAAGAGCCGACAGAAGGAGCAGAGCCGAAGGAGGCCATGCCTTGTCCTGCCGCGGGGGGATCTCTTCCCGCTGGACCGCAGGCGCTGGCACCGATGAACACCAAACCCCTCGAGGAGAAAAGGCCAGTCGCTTGTGCAGCATGATAAATGGAGACCACTCGTGGGCCATTTATAATGCAAGGACCCTAGCGGTAGAGCGTGCCGTTTCGACTCACCCAGACTGTGTTTGCTAGTGATGGTAGACGATCCCCCCCCCCCACAGTCCTTTCTGTCATTTTTCTCAACTTCTGATTTCTCTTTCTTTTGAGAAAGCCTCCCTGCTGTTCTCCTTTTCTGTTGTGTTTTTGTCAATGGGGAGCTTTCGTGATTAGTTAGCTTTTTGTGGCCTAGCTGTTTGTGGGGAGCACTGGGCATTTCCCAGTTACATCACCGGGGGTGGGGGACAAACTGCTGAGCTAAAATCAACATTTAAGGGGACATACGAGGTGGCTTTCCTTTGGAGCTGACGGGAAGCCTTTGAATTGTGAATATAAAATGTGCTCGGGTTCTAAGAAGTGGTATCTCAGGATTGTGCAGACAGTGTTGAAACTGAAGCCGTTGCCAGGCCCATAACCAGGGCAGTCTCTGTCTGGACACTTTCACACATAGTAAATAATCCACTTTCAATGCACTTTAACAATAGTTTGCAAGTGGATTTTGCCGTTTCACACAGTAAAATCCGGCTGCAAAGGGCATTGAAAGTGCATTATTTGGCATGTGTAAAAGTGCCCTAAGTCTCTCATGTTTGGGTGTGTGTGTCTTATCTCTCTGCATCACACACACACACAGATGCCTGTGGATGTCCAAGAGTTCTGTTACTGAAATTCTAAGTTCTTGTTCTGCAGCAGCTTTTGAGCTGTTGCTGTCCATGGTCAGTCATTTCAGATTTTCTCCTCACCTACCAGCAGTCATGTTCAGTGGCTGCAGACAGAGTGCCGAACTGCAAAGAGTGCCTGGCCTGCTGCCCTTACTAAGCCTCTGAGCTAGCTGGCATCTGGCTTTTAACCTCCCTTGTCTTGAAACACGCTTGATTATCCCTACGTAGGTTAACTCCTCAGCTCTCCACCTTTTGAAGGAAAAGGCTTTGCCCTTTAATTGATTCTAGGGAAGCTACCTCTACTGGCCCAGATACTCTGACTGCATGCCCCACCTGATGGGGAAGATGCCCCCCACCATTGAGTCTAGCCCTGGCCCTGCTTCACAAGCCCTCCTGCCTCCAGCGTGTTCTGGGGTCTGAGTCTTGGGGCGTCTTTCCCCCGCCCTGCTGGGCTCCAGCAATGGAGAGTGCCTTCTGCAGGCATGTTGTTGCACGGGAAGCTACTGGCGCCACAACCCCAGCTCCCTGCTTGGTGTGCCAGTGCCAAAGGAAAGGGCTTGTGTTGCGCTGCTTCTGGCTCGACGGCAGCTGAACACGTGGCCAGCCAAAGTGAGACTTTGAAACTGCAGGGAGGAAGCAGCAGCAAAGACACAAATGGGTGGGTGGGCGGCCTGTCCTGGGTAGGTGAGGAAGCGAAGTTGGTGCAAGACGCCTTGGGTGTTTTCACTTAAGGCTCTGCACTGAGGCCACCGGAAACCTTCCCTGCTGCTTTCGGTGGCTTTCTAGGGCCCCAGACTTTGCATGCCGTCTCCTGTCTCCTGCTGTCAGTTTCTGATGGATCTCACAAGCCACTCCCCCGCGTGATGGCAGCGTTTGGAGCGGTACCAGGCCACCCAGAGCGGCTGGGTCTGGCTTTGCTTGTGGGACCCATCGAGGCC
The DNA here is from genome assembly GCF_029931775.1 of Euleptes europaea. NCBI lineage: Eukaryota > Metazoa > Chordata > Lepidosauria > Squamata > Sphaerodactylidae > Euleptes > Euleptes europaea. The sequence goes on from NC_079315.1 coordinate 122,996,037, forward strand.
TTTGCTCCTGTGAAGCCAGAACTTGCTCTCTGTGCATAGAGTGTGTGTGTGTGTGTGTGTGTTGTGGCTGCCGTGTGTTGTTTCTTGGGTGCCACTGTTTTTTGCTTACCGATTTCTTGCTCTCTTGTAGTCCTGCCAGCAGTAGTAGGTTTGGTTCCTCCTGTAACATCAGCCAGGGAAGTTCTCAGCTGAGTGAGCTGGACCCTTCTCATGGGAGCGCCCCCAACTCAGAACACGAAGAGGACCTTCAGCAAGGGGTGTCATCTGTCCATCACCAGAAGGAGGCCCACGGATCGTCTGGTGAGCAGCATGGGCTGCAGGCGGCACGAGCTGAAGAAGAGGAGAAGGCCCCGGAGGGCGAGGAGAAGGGGAAGGAACCCGCCGTGCTGCTGACCCTGCCTCCCGGAGGGGAGAAGCCCAAAGACGTTTCTCTGAGGCCACCTGACAGGTAGGTGATGTGGCTTTTGCTGACTTTGCTGTCAACTTCCCAGTTGATCTTTGGCTTTTTTGAGCATTCGTTTGTTTAAAACATTTATTGTGTGTGTGTGTGTGTGTGTGTGTGTGTAAAGTGCCGTCAAGTCGCAGCTGACTTATGGCAACCCCTTTATGGGGTTTTTAGCCTCCTTTTTTCCTTTTGGAGCTCAAGGTGGCTTACAGCATAGATAAAAAAGTAAAAAAGGTAAAAAGATAAAGTAGGTTAAAAACATAACCACAGTTTAGGGCTGCTCTAATCAAATGCAGTCCTACATAAAACCGTCTTCAAGGGTTGTGTCAGTGTTTGGCTTTTGTGGCCCTTTCTTAAATGCCCAAGGTAAGGCCAGTCACCACTCTGGGATCAGAAAGCAATTTCCCTCCAGGCCAGATTGGCCAGGGATCCTGGAGGGTTTTTGTCATCTTTTGGGCATGGAGTAGGGGTCCCTGGGAGTGGGGTGGGGGGGAGGTAGTTGTTAATTTCTGCAGTGTATGTGCAGTTGGACTAGATGACCCTGGAGGTCCCTTCCAACTTGATGTTTCCATGATTCTTACTGCCTCCTAAAGATTTAGAGTGAGGGGGCCAGGCACACCTCCCTGGGGAGGCAGTTCCATAATTGTGGGGCTGCCACTGAGAAGGCCCTCTCTCCTGTGCTCACCAAACAAGCATCTTTGATCGATGGGACAGCCTGGAGGGCCCCTCCCTGTGATCTTAATTCTCAGGCAGGAACAGAAGGGAAAAGATGGTCCTTCACATCCCCCGGTCCCAAGCCATGGAGAGTGCTGGCAGGGAGTGCTGAACTCCCAAAGAGCAGTGGAGGCCATGGGATGCTTTGGGGTGCCTCTCCTGCCGGATGCCTGGCTGTGACCCTGGCAGGCTTCTGGGTGGCAGCCCCGCCTTCTTTCCAGGCTTTGCCACTTTTGCTGCCTTCTCTTCTTCTCCAAAACAAAGAGACTGCTTTTTGGGTGCCAGTTGTCTTGACTGCTGGGCTGCTCTGTTCCTGACCCGGTTCTCTCTGTCTCTTGTTTTTGCCAGTGACCCTGAGGCCAGTGAGCCTCCGCTTTTTGCCCCGGCGAGAGCCCGCTGGATCCGCGCAATCAACAAAGTCCGGCTGCAGTTCCAGGAGGTAGGGCTGGCCAAGGGCCGCTGTCCTTTTCCCGGTGTCTCTGCTCACTCTTGTCTTCGATGGTCGGCTTTAGCTGCTGAAGGGAGGCGCTCTGCCTGAGAGAGTTGTGTGAACACACTGGAGAGGGGTGTGTGTGTGTGTTGCTGGAGTGGGCTGGGGGGGGGGCAGGGAAAGGCTGTCATGCCACTGTCATGGCCGGGCAGAATCTTTCAGGGAAATGTGAACATCTGCCTTTGAAATGAGCATTCGTTGCCATCAGAGCAGAGTCCATTTCAGCTGCTGGTGGGTGCCTTTGTGAGCAGCTGGCACTGTTGAAGGGGGTGGGGCAGAAGGTGTCCCTCCCTTCCTGCGCTGCTCTTGACTGCCTCCTAATCTCACTTCAGGGGTAACTCCAGAGGCTGCCTCATGTTTGAACAGCTTTTGGGGAGAAGAAAAGGAAGGCTTCGTTTTGGAAATGCGTTCTTGCTTTCCTGCTTGTGTGCCTTGGTGTCTCCCGCCCCCTCGGAGATGCTCCAGCTTGGCTGCCTGATCAAAAGAGGCTGTTCCCCGCCCGCCCCCCACCTCGAGGCTCTCAGTTCCTGGAGTGAATAACCTTTTGGGGAGTTGGGTATTCTTGCAGTCAAGTGCGCCTTGGCACGCTGCCAGGCTTTCTCGGCAAGAGTAAATGAAGTTTCTCATGCAGGGCAGAAAATTGTTCTTAGCAGCAAAGAGAGCCAAATGCTCTCGTCACGCTTAAATAAGTTAGCCTGTGATTCCATCAGGCTTAGGAAACGCGTGCCTGGCTGTCACCGAAGAACTTAAAAATGCATCCCTTGCTCTACTTTTAGAAGATCACTGAATTTGAGCAGTTGAGTGGCATCTTTCTGGAGAGTGCCAAAGTCACGCCCCCAGGAGTCCTGCAGCCTCCTGTCTCTGCCCAAAGAGGATTGCTGGTGTTGGGAGGCCAGCGTCCGCTGGCGGTGGGCCGGCTCCTTGCAGCGCCCTGCTTGCGGGGTGGTGGGTGGGCTGTGCCTGGAGATGATTCTGCCACTGGAGATCTGGTGCTTGTGGGCAGGGCCAGGATGGGCACAGGAACTGCAAAATCGGCCTGCCAAGATCGTTCCGCTGAGCTTCTTTTGCATTTCTGGTTGGGTCTGTGAGTTCTGTGTGTTGATGTTTCAAAGAAAGTCTTTATTTTATTGATAGCCTTTTAAAAAACATTAAAAAAGCAGTCAACTCACAGCTTGTTAAATGGCCTTACAGGCTGCCTTCTGTGAGGAGGGGCCGTCTGTCAGGCAGGAGCCTTGGTGAGGAGGGTCTCTTTCATGCTTAGGAGCCCCTACAGAAATGCAGTTCAGGGGAGGTGTTGGACTTCATGGATCCGCCTGGAGGGAGGTCAACTCGGACACATCAAGGATTTCAGCCCTGAATCCAGGCTCTGGTTGGCGCTGTTTGGTCTCGACAATGAACTTGGGAGGACGTCACATTCTGCTCTGAGGATGTGACCATCAGTATTATGCCAATAAAGGTTATCTGATTCTGCTCTGAGGTGTAAAGGCAAACCAGCACACAAATGCCTTCGTCAAATGAATCAAATCTCATCAATGGGTTGGTCCTCTGTTCTGTGCGGGCAGGAACAGGACTTCCATCACCGGTTGGGGTGTGGTTGAGGCAAAGCAATAAAGCCTTCTGGGGCTCCACTGAGGAAAGCCCCAAGCCCTTGGCTTGCTTTCTCCAAGACCAGTTCCTATAGAGGAGGGTTGGTTTTTGAGCTGGGGCTCCCAGCCTGGGGGGGTCCTTGGGGGTCTGAATCACTTCGCCCCTTTGAGAAAGCAGACGGGTGGATTTTACATGTGCCGTCGACATTGTTGGAGCCTCGAACTGCATGTTATAGGGGAGACTGGAGGTGGAGGTGAGTTCTGAGGCCTTCAGAAGCAGTTCTGGGGGTGGGGGTGACCTAGTAGAAATTAGATCCTCGGGCTGGTATTAGCCCTGCTGGGGGTGGGGGGAAGACTCGTTTTGTGTTCCTGCTTGGAAATGGCACAGAGAAAAGGGTTAATTTCCCCCTCCCTGGTACCACAGCCCTCATTCAAATCCTCACGCCCTTCATGGCAGCTTTCTAACACTTAAAAATATACTGGGAGATCTCCAGGGTGAGTGTGTGGGTGGGGGCAAGGGGCATTTTGCCTCTGCCCCACATGCTTGCTTTGTGCCATGTCTGCCTCTGTATGTGTACGTGAGCCACTGAACCTTTCTGAAATGCAACTGTGTGCAGCATCAAAATGTGACAACCCCCCCCCCCATTTTGGGAGCACTTCTTTTCAGCAAATGACCTCTAACCAGTCCGGAACCCAATGAGGACACAGTGCTGTGAGCAGCCGCCTGGCAGTTGTTTAATCCTTCCGCATCGGATGAGCTGAGAGTTCGGGCGGGCAAATGTGAGAGCGGGTTTTTGTTTTGCTGCGTTGCCAGGCCTGGGAAGCTCTCTGGCTGCACGAGAGGAGCCTGGCATGTCTTCTAGCTGCAAAGAACTTGCTGTCTGTCCTAGAGTGGCAGGCGTCTGTCTGTTCAAAGCAGTCGTTGCTGGGGTGCCTCTCACCCTGTGCAAAAGGCTGCAGCGAATGTGTGCATGGTCAGTTTGTAAACTCTGGCTTGGGGCTGGCCTCTGCTTCCCCTCTGAAAGTCAGCTCTGGCCCCCCGGGGGGGGCTGTAGTCCTTTTGGGGCACGTGGGCCCAGGCTTGAATCCACAAGTGCTGTGCTCACTTCAACTTCTGAGCATGGCCCACGTGGTTCTTTGGGGCCCAGCATTTCCTCCGGTTAACGCCTGGTGCTACAGCTGTACGTCTTTCTAGGCTAATTGTATGTGGCTCTGCCGGGTATGGGAGAGGAAAGAGGATGCTCTCTGTCAGCAGCCAGGCGCATGGCAGGGATCCCGGTGGTGTGCACTTAGCGTAGGGTAGCCAGCCTCCAGGTGGAGCCTGGAGACCTCCTGGCATTCCAAGAGCTCTCCAGATGATGGAGATGGGGCTTCCCCTGGAGAAAACGGCTGCTTTGCAGGGCGAACTCTGTGGCCTCATGCCCTGCTGAGGGCCCTTCCCTCGCCTGCCATCCCCAGGCTGTGCCCCTCCAGTCTCCGGGAAATGCACAACCCAGAGTCGGCACCCTTCCCCCTGCTGCTGGGAGCTGGTTGGGGCTGTGTGCGGATCTGGCAATAGCAGCGGGCTGGAAACATCTCCATGCAGCCGGGGTCCAGGTGCAACTCTGGCCCTTCATGTCTGTTTTTGAGATGCAACCGCCACCACCAGTGAGGTAGTTGTGGCCAAAAAATGGATAGGCTGTGGGGGTATGTGGGTGGGAGGGGGAGGGGTCACCTCTGCTCTGGTTTCTGTGATTTTTTTTTAAACCTTCTGCATCACTTTTTATTGTCAGTTTTCCTACTATGGGTGTTGATATTTATTTATGTAGAAGATATGTGTGCCACCTCTCCAGAGACCTTCTTGACATCATGTTAATGCTGCCCCCCCCCCCCTGGCTTTCTTTTTGCTGGTATTTTGATCCTGTCAGAACATGATTGGATCCAGCAGGGCCGCTCTGAAGGGTCCATCTAAATCCACCTCTCTGTCTCCCATGGAGCCCAACCAGACACCCCCGGAGAGATTGTGGCTAGAGCTCAGGGGCCAAAGCCCCCCCCCCCCAATGCAGTTGGCTTTCACCACCCCCACCTATGGAGATTCCGGCCAGCTCTCACGGCTAACAGCCACTGATGGACTCTTCCTCCATGAGTGTTTGCAGCTCTCATCCAAGCTAGCAACCATTGCTGCGCTCTGGGGCTGTGAGTCCCACATGGTCATTATGTGTGATGTGAAGAAGCCCTCCTTTTGAACGTATTGCTCACCAGCTACATGGGGCAGCAGTTCTGGTCTCAGGGGAGAAGAAGAAAAAGGTCCCTTCACTCTTGGGAGCCTCTGTGCTGGAGGGTGTGGGATAGAAGTCTTTAAAGGAAGACATGGCAGCCTGGAGCCCAGGGCATTCGTTCTGCAGATGGCAGAAGAGGATCAAATCAAGGATTGAATTGTATTCTGGCAACCCAGGAACCCGCCTGGTGTATGAATGGACTGGGACATCACCTTTAGCTCATCAATCGAGTATCTTCTAGACCTCTTCTGGACCAGCGTGGTGTAGAGGTTTGGGGCGGTGGTTTGGGGCAGTAGATTCTAATCTGGAGAACTGGGTTTGATTCCCCATTCTTCCACATGAGTGGCAGACTCTAATCGGGAGAACTAGGTTGGTTTCCCCACTCTTCCACATGAAGCCAGCTGGGTGACCTTGGGCCAGTCACAGTTCTCTCCGAACTCTCTCAGCCTTGCCTACCTCACAGGGTGTCTGTTGTGGGGAGGGGAAGAGAAGGAGATTTTAAGCTGGTTTGATTCTTCCTTAAGTGGCAGAGAAAGTCAGCATATAAAAACCAACTCTTCTTCTTTTATGGCTTCTTTGGGGTGGACGGGATGTCAGGGGCTTCCGACCTGGGCTGGGAGCTGCTCTACCGGGGCGGGGCATCGAATATGGGTAGCGGTCCTGTGCAGCTGGGAGCTGGAAGGTGTTGGGGTGGGGGTCTTGAAAGCTAGACAGTGAGACAAAGCGGAGCTTGCTGCTTATCCAACCTCTGTCAGGACCCCTGAGCGCCTCTGCGTCTTCACTAAGATTATGCAACCCCAGATCAGTGAGGAAAGAAAAGTGCCCTCCTGTCTGGGGGGTGGAGGAGGAGAAAATGGATCTGGCTTGCATGACCGGAAAGGAAAATGATGGGCTGTGTCTCTCTTGGTTGCCTCTCCTTGGTTATGCAGCCCCTTGTCAACCCACACCGTAGGTCGGGAAGGGGGTGAGTGTCCTCCCCCAGGAGTCTTTCCCCTTCCCCGGGTTCCTCGTGCCAACTATAGCCAGTGTGGATGGCCTGCTCCTTCTTCGAGGTCCCAAGGATAGAGTCTGTTTATGTACCAGCTGGCTTGTTCCCTGCTGGGCAGCAAGTCTGACCTGGGGGGGGGGGCGGGTCTCAGGCTTGGTGCTGGAGGCACCCTGATTGATTGGTTCATCCATGCCGACAGCCCTTTGTGCCGGCTCAGGACTTTGAAGCCCCTTGGCTGTTACTGGTCTTTCTCAGGTCGTGATGGGCCTTACGCATCAGACAGACCTTAGACTTAATTTTCTTTACACTGGGAGAAGATCTGGTTTGGGGGCTGCTTCAGCCTGGGCCGTGGCCCGACCACGTACCTCCTCGAGCTACAGGTGAAAGTAACGGACTGCACTATTAAAGGGTTGGTTCAAATAGTGTACCTGTGGAGACAAATGGGTCTGATGGGCTTCTGGAATGGCCTGGGGGATTGTAAGACCCCAAGAGACGGCTCCGTTGAGGCTGTGGTGGGAATGAGAAGCCCTGGAAGACATAGTTTCCCCACACACACACACACAACCTCTTTGACCCTTGAGGTAGAAGCCAGAGCCTCGGTTTACTGTCAAGCTGAGCAATATGAAGAGAGACGGGAGTTGTCAAGAAGGATGTTGACAGAAAACTCAAACAGAATCTGGCAGTAGGCGGTGGAGCCTCACTGTCAAGGCGGTGGCGAGGGCAGCAGAGAAGTCCCTGCTTCGCAGCTTCCATCGCACTGGCTAGTTTGTACTCAAAGTTTTTTGGCACCTGCTTTGGCACCAAAGTCAGAGCGTTTCAATTCCCAAGAACTGATGATTAGGTGTGATGCTTTTGCAAATGGGTGCGCGTGTACGTGCATGTGTGGACAGCTGCCATGCTCTGTTTTCAGTGCTGATGAGTGACACAGGGAGGCTTTCCCTTTTGGGGGGAAAATAGGAAGGTGTTGAGTGCAAATGGACGAAAACCTTCCAGTATTCTTCAGATGTTTGAGATGTAATGCAAAGCAATTAGCAAGGAGTCGTTGCATTTGGCCTCGAGAAAAGGGGACAGTTGTAAGCTGTCAAGAGGCAAGGTTAGGAAATGCTTGAGGGCGGATTGGGCATTGCTGCGTGAGCTGCAGAGAAAGAGCCGGGGGATCTTCTGAGCGGTGAGCTGGAAGTGTGGGCCTTCCGTCTAGAGCCTCATCTGAGGGAGAGACTCCCCAGGTGCCTGGTTGGGTTCCTGGGGGAATTTGGGGGGCTTCCAGCACATGTCATTCTTGGGCAGGAGAGATGAGGCCGGGGCGCTGGGCTCACTGTGCAGGGAGGGAAAGAGCCACGGATGGTAGCTGCACCCTACCCAACTTGTTGCCTTACGACCTGGGGCATCATCTGAAATGAGTCCCCAAGCGTTGTGAGTTTGTGTGTGTGTGTATTTTTGCGGCTCTCAGCCTTGTAGAGATGGGTCTGTGTGATCAACGGGCCGGGGAGAGTTCTCATAAACGGCCTTGCTTTTATGGTTTCAAGGGCAGAGGCCCCATATTTTTGCTCCTTCGTTCCTGGAGCGTCTTGGGAGGATCTTGAAATCTCATTTGCACCAAGCTTCAGCACCAAGGAATCTAATTACCTCTGCAGCACTTCTCGTCTCCATGTTCAGAGAGCCACAAATTACAGATTTGGGGATCTTTGACAAGCCCTGAAACACCTTCTCCCATCCTCTCTCAGTGTCTCACGACCCTTTTCCTATTTCACACCCAGCTGGGTGAAGTGTCCTGGGCAACGTGAAGCGCTGGTGCTTGCTATTCTGTGTGTGTGAGTGTGGTTTGGTCCTCACACTGTGGCATTACTCTCCTTTCAGTTTGGGGCCAGCATGGCTATAACACGACCTGGGATATGGCAGGTTTAGCCTGAAGAGGAGAAGACTGAGAGGGGACAGGATAACCATCTTCAAGTACTTGATGAGCTGTCATATAGAGGAGGGTGCCGAGTTGTTTTCTGTTGCCCCAGAAGGTTGGACCAGAACCAACAGGTTGAAATTAAATCAAAAGAGTTTCCCTCCAGACGTTAGGAAGAATTTTCTAACAGTCAGAGCGGTTCCTCAGTGGAACAGGCTTCCTCGGGAGATGGTAAGCTCTCCTTCCCTGGAGGTTTTTAAGCAGAGGCTAGATGGCCATCTGTCAGCAGTGCTGATTCTATGACCTCAGGCAGTTGATGAGAAGGAGGGCATCTTGGCCATCTTCTGGGCATGGAGTAGGGGTCACTGGGGGTGGGGTGGGGGAGGTAGTTGTGAATTTCCTGCATTGTGCAGGGGGTTGGACTAGATGACCCTGGTGGTCCCTTCCAACTCTATGATTCTAAGTGCCTGTTGTGGGGGGAGGAAAAGGAAGGCAATCGTAAGCTACTTGGAAACTCCTTAAAGGGTAGAGAAAAGCAGGTTATCAAAACCAACTCTTCTTCTTCGTCGAGGGTCCACTGGGGCTGGAATGGACCAGGATAGTACTACTTGGCATCGCTCCATCACTATCAGAGTTCAGAGGCCTTCTCATGTATTACCTTGACGTAATCCTTGCCACCTCCCTGCTGGTCGACCGGCAACCCGGTCCCCTGGGCCTGGGGGGAGGGGCTTGCCGAAGCCTGTCTGGGGACTTTGTTGCAGAGGCAAGGCTGAAGCAAGACCTTCTCCTGGACTGCAGGCGGTTCTCTCCACCACTGTACTGTTCAGGCTCACTCCTGTCCAGGGCTTATTTATTTATTTAAGAACATAAGAAAAGCCCTGCTGGATCTGTTCCGGGAGTCGCCCGCAGTTCTGTGCCTCTGGCGTGTTCTGTCATCGGGCACGTGACGCACGGGGCTGTTTGTTCATAGACAGCAACAGGCACACTCCTGTTCCCAAAAGTCCTCACGGCGCCTCGCAGGGTTACGCCAAGTAACTCGTAGTAACGGTTAATGCCGCAATGCCGGAGAGTGTCTCGCGAGCCCCATCTCACCTTCCTTTGCAGGTTCTCTAGCTGGAAAATTGTTGTGCCCCAAATCAAGCAGGAGTATGGGGGTTTTCAAAGGCTGGCCTTGCTGGGCAGGTTGACCCGCCGCTGCCTTGCCCAGCAGGGAGCTGAGCCCACCTCTGGCCCAATTCTCCCTCCCCCGTAGCAGCACCTCAAGGGCAGAGGACTGTGCAGATCAGCAGCTGCCCTTCTTCGGCGCCAGTGTCTTCTGGAGGGAGATGGTGTTGTTTAGTTTTTCACATCACATTTTTTTCTGTTCATTTTTAGAAGTTTTCTGATCTTATAAACAACATTCATCTGTTATGGCCTTATGGTGCAGTTCTCGGTGGGTTTTTTTTTTTAAAGGATTATGTGAAACTCCCTGGTTCAGGGGACCCACTGTGGGCATGCAGAATCCGTTGGGATTAGGATGGTCAGGGTCAGCATCTGAACAACTCAGCTGGAAGACCTGCAGCACGGAGATCATCATTGTGGGGAGGGGCTGTGGCTCAGTGGCAGATCATCTGCTTTGCATGCAGAAAGTCACAGGTTCAATCCCCAGCAGCTACAGCTAAAAGGATCTGAACATATGAACACATGAAAATGCCTTATACTGAATAAGACCCTTGGTCCATCTAGGTCAGTATTGTCTGCTCAGACAGGCAGCAGCTCTCCGGGGTCTCAGGCAAGGGTCTTTCACATCACCTACTTGCCTAGTCCTTTTAACTGGAGATGCCGGGAATTGAACCTGGGACCTTCTGCATGCCAAGCAGATGCTGTACCACTGAGCCACAGCCCATCTCCATGGCTCTCCAGGGTCTCAGGCAGAGGTCTTTCACATAACTTACCTCCCTAGTCCCTTTAACTGGAGATGCTGGGGATTGAACCTGGGACCTTCTGCATGCCAAACAGATGCTCTGCCACTGAGCCACAGCCCATCTGGCATGAGGTGACATGAAAACACCTGGGCCTATGACCCTGGAGAGCTGCTTCCAGTCAGAGTAGTCAATACTGAACTAGAACGACTCACGCAGGTCTGCCCGGTCCGACTCCATGTAAGGTGGATGTTCATCCATTAGCAACTTGTGTGTTCATGTGTTGAGTACCGTGAATAAATCTCAGGTGATATTCTCCCACTGAAATAAGAAATGAGCACTGCCGTCAGAGGTCAGGACACCTCCACAGAAAGACGGGAGATTGGATTTTAGTTCACAGCAAATACCTGGAGTGGAGTCTGCCTGGAGAGAACCCGTGCAAGTGTGACTCCAGATTATTCGGGCAAAAATGCAGTGTGCTGTGAAGGGTTGTGGAAGAAATAAAGCCGTGTAAGTTTGGCATTACCCCACCTGGGAGCCCTTTTCTGAAGGCGGAAGGTACGACACTTGGTCACACTTTCCGTATTCACCCCGTTAAAATGAATAGGAGATGCATCCGCTCCCTTCTGCTCCGGTTGTTGCAGAGATTCTAAAGGGCAGAGAGCCCCCTCCTCCTCTTCCTCCTTGTCAGCCCCTTCCACAGCCCAGCAGACCTCTGCTCACGCAGCAGCAGCAACAGCAGCAGGCAGCTCTCTTGGTGCCTGGTCTGCCTTGGATGGATTCTTTCTGATGGGGACGTGAGGTGCCCTTTGCGGGAGGTTCATAGAATCATAGAGTTGGAAGGGACCACCAGGGTCATCTAATCCAACCCCCTGCACAATGCAGGAAATTCACAATTACCTCCCCCCCACACACCCCCAGTGACCCCTACTCCATGCCCAGAAGATGGCCAAGGTGCCCCTCCCTCTCATGATCTGCCTAAGGTCATAGAATCAGCACTGCTGACAGATGGCCATCTAGCCTCCGCTTAAAAACCTCCAGGGAAGGAGAGCTCACCACCTCCTGAGGAACCCTGTTCCACTGAGGAACCGCTCTAACTGTTAGAAAATTCTTCCTAATGTCTGGAGGGAAACTCTTCTGATTTAATTTCAACCCGTTGGTTCTGGTCCGACCTTCTGGGGCAACAGAAAACAACTCCCATAAAGTCCCCCATGATTTTCTTGAAACAAAGCTAGTAAAATGTGGGCTGGATACTGCTACTGTTAGGTGGATTGGTAATTGGTTGACCAACCGCACCCAAAGGGTGCTCATTAATGGCACAACTTCATTCTGGAGAGGAGTGACCAGTGGGGTGCCACAGGGTCTGCCCTGGGACCGGTACTATTTAATATTTTTATAAATGACTTGGATGATGGAATAGAGAGCATGCTAATCAAATTTGCAGATGACACCAAGTTAGGAGGGGTAGTTAATACCCCGGAGGGTAGGGTCAGAGTTCAGAATGACCTCGATAGACTGGAGAGCTGAGCCATAAGCAATAAAATGGATTTCAATAGGGAGAAGTGTAAAGTACTTCACCTAGGCAGAAACAACATAAGGCACAGGTACAGGATGGGAGAGAGTTGGCTTGACAACAGTACATGTGAAAGAGATCTGGGAGTCTTAGTGGACCACAAACTGAACATGAGTCAACAGTGTGATATGGCGGCTAAGAAGGCCAATGCAATTCTGGGCTGCATCAATAGTATTGTGTCGAGATCAAGGGAAGTAATACTACCACTTTATTCTGCATTGGTCAGACCTCACTTGGAATACTGTGTCCAGTTTTGGGCTCCACAATTTAAGAAGCATGTTGACAAGTTGGAGCGTGTCCAGAGGAGGGTGACCAGAATGGTCAAAGGTCTGGAATCCATGCCCTATGAGGAGAGACTTAGGGAGTTGGGTTTGTTTAGTTTGGAGAAGAGAAGGTTGAGGGGAGACATGATAGCCATGTTTAAATATTTGAAGGGATGTCATGTTGATGAGGGAACTAGCTTGTTCTCTGTTGCTCCAGAGACTAGGACACCGAGTAATGGATTTAAACTAATAGAAAAGCAATTCCACCTAAACATTAGGAAGAACTTCCTAACTGTGAGGGCTGTTCGACGGTGGAATGTGCTGCCTCGGAGGGTGGTGGAGTCCCCGTCTTTGGAGGTCTTTAAGCAGAGGCTGGATGGCCATCTGTCGGGAGAGCTTTGATTGTGGGATCCTGCATGGTGGGGGAAGGGTTGGGCTCACTGGGGATGTGGGGGGAGGTAGTTGTTAGTTTCCTGCATTGGGCAGGGGGCTGGACTAGATGACCCTGGTGGGCCCTTCCAACTCTGTGATTCTATTATTCTAACTCGGCACCATCCTCTCTATGACAGCCCTTCAAGTACTTGGAAGATGGTTGTCATATCCCCTCTCAGTCTTCTCCTCTTCAGGCTAAACATACCCAGCTCCTTCAACCTTTCCTCATAGGACTTGGTCTCCAGACTCCTCACCATCTTTGTTGCCCTCCTCTGGACACATTCCAGCTTGTCTACATCTTTCTTAAATTGTGGTGCCCAAAATTGAACACAATCCTCTAGGTGAGGTCTAACCAGAACAGGTTCTTGGCATCCTCCTTTTTGGCATCCTCCAGTGAGAGTTCGAAGAGGCCTCTTCTCAGATGCCGTCATCCTCCTCAGAGGGCTTTCTTACCATCCTCTCTAGCTGTCCTCTCCCTACTCCTGTACAGGTCTGTTGAGTCAATGTTGTAGGGATAGTTGACTTTTTGACGGCTGCTAGAAAGGGGGCATCCCTTGGCAGCTGTCCTGGAGGACTGCAGAGCAAGTGACTGCCTGGCTGGAGCTGATGTGAGGCAAGAGAGGGGGCATCCCGGGGGCCTGGGGGGGCTGGGAAATGCTCTGTAGGCCTTTGGCAAATAGACTGGTCTGGCCCCACTCTGAATGCTGCAGTGCCAGTTCAAGGTTCAGCCTTTCAAGGACAGATTTGGGCTCACAAATGCCAAGGGGAAGACATTTTCCACCTGCCGTTTGGGAGATGGGCAAGGATAAACGACTGGGCAATCCGAGGCGCTGGCTCAGCTTCGTCTTGCTGCCAGAAGCGTTGCTTGGAAGGGGAGCTGCCCTGTCCAGGGCCCACGAAACTCCTCTTCTTGGTAGGCATCCTGCTGCACTTCTGGCCAGGAAGACCTTTGCCACCGCGGCCTGGAAAATTTATTTTATTACATTTCTACCCCTCTCTCCCCAACCCGAAGGTTGGGCTCAGAGCGGCTCCCCATTGAGCTTGCCTTTGGTGGTCTTTATTTCTGCAGATCTTGCCAGGGGGCTTTGCTTTTACAGCTTTAAGGCATCGGTTCTTGTAGGTTATCCGGGCTGTGTGACCGTGGTCTTGGTATTTTCTTTCCTGACGTTTCGTCAGCAGCTGTGGCAGGCATCTTCAGAGGAGTAGCACTGAAGGACAGTGTCTCTCAGTTTCAAGTGTGTAGGAAGAGTAATATATAGTCAGAAAGGGGTTGGGTTTGAGCTGAATCATTGTTCTGCAAAAAGTATCAAAGGTAATGTGCTAATCATTGTCCTGTAAGTATCAAGATAATGTGCTAATGAGGGTGTGGTATGTTAATATGGAACCACTGTATCCTGAAGTGATCTGTTAATGTGTGAAATCCAAAGCTAATCCGCATTACTATTGTGGACTGTAGTCTTTGTTAGTCTGGAGGTTTTCAGGACAGGAAGCCAAGCCTTATTCATCCTTAAACTCTCTTCTTTTCTGTTAAAGTTGTGCTGATGTTTATGAATTTCAATGGCTTCTCTGCGCAATCTGACAAAATAGTTGGTAGAATTGTCCAGTCTTTCAGTGTCTTGAAATAAGACCCTGTGTCCTGTTTGGGTCAGCCCATGTTCAGCCACTGCTGATTTCTCAGGTTGGCCAAGTCTTCAGTATCTTTCATGTTCTTTTATCCTTGTTTGTATGCTGCGTTTTGTTGTCCTGATGTAAACTTGTCCACAACTGCAAGGTATACGATATACTCCTGCAGAGGTGAGGGGGTCTCTTTTGTCTTTTGCTGATCGTAGCATCTGTTGTATTTTCTTGGTGGGTTTAAACACTGTTTGTAGGTTATGTTTTTTCAAAAGTTTCTCCATCCTATCTGACTCCTTTAATAAATGGCAAGAATACCTTTCCTATGGGAGACTGTTTTTCCTGAGTTTTCTGATTTTTGTTTTTGTTTTAATGGCCCTTCTGATTTCATTTCTGGAATAGCCGTTTGCTAGCAGTGCGTGATTTAGATGATTAATTTCTTCCTTGAGAAACTGTGGTTCACAGATCCGTCTTGCACGGCCCATTAATGTTTTGATTATTCTTCTTTTCTGTTGGGGGGGTGGTTGGAGTTTTTGTGTAAGTAGTGATCTGTGTGAATTGGTGAGTTGGTTTTAAGGAAGTCACTGATGGTGCAAAGGCAACTGTGCTTTGGTCCAGTGCAGTTAGGACTGCCCCCCCCCCCAAACAGTGAGATTGTCATTTGGAAGATTGAGCAGTGGAGGGAAGGTTTTCTCCGTAACAAGCCATGGTTTGCTGCTGTGGGCGGTTTCCTAAGTGTGCCGTCATGCTGCTGGTTGGGGTTGAGGTGACAGGTCTGCTTAGGGGGCGGCCTGGCAAGTACCGGGGTGGCGGCTCCTCTCACTCCTCCATCTCCCCAGTTGGCCACCTGGAGGCAGGTTTGTGTGGGGCTGTGCGGCATCCCTTGGAGAAGGACACGGAGAGGACTGCTGGAGCATGGAAGGCATATAAGTAAAGTATCCACAGGATGGTGTGATTTGGCCCTAAAAACGTTAGGAGACATTTCCTCGGTCTTGATATCTATTAGTATGGATGCTATTGAAGAGGGAACGACCTTTTGACTGAAGCAAGATTTAATACTTAGTAGCTCTGTTCTGGTGAGCAACGTGGGATGAAGTAGGAAAAGGGAAACACGGAGCTAGAAAGGGGAACTTACCCTGCTTAACCCCAAAGATGAGCAAAGAAAATATGTATTAACCTAAGTGGGAAACATTCCGATGCGCATTCTCCCTGACGGATCGAGTCTGTACCACGTCTGCTCTGTTGACCATTTAGTTCTCAGGGCAGCTTCCAATATAGACACAGTTTTAAAAACAGCATCTTTGCATTACTCATCAAAAAATCCCTCATTTGAGATGGTCGCAGAACAGCCGACAAGCTTGTCTAATAATGAAGGGGAACAAAGCCAAGCCCCTCCTTAGTGGGACAAGTGAAATAATGCCGACCACCACGGCCACCCCGTACTGAAGGGCCACCATCCCCAAGGGCGTAATGCTGCCGGGTGTGATCTTCCCTTCTGGTCAATGGCCTATTCTGGTTTGCAGGCAATTGAATCCATTGAAAGGGTCCTAAAGGGAAAGTGAACCTGTGAAACTTGGAGTCCAGTGAAGAACGGGACAAGCCCGCTTCTCTCCACTGACTGTTAGCCGAGTTTTGACCTGGCCGTACTCCGTGTTTCCAGGGTCTTAGCCATGCTGAACGGCAGGCCTTCTGCTCCCCTGGAACAGGTCTCAGCGATTTGCACCTTATGTGGTTCTCTTGGAAGCCTCAAATTCTTGGAAGGTGATGGTGATGGAGGGTCTTCCGGATGGGCCTCCAGCCGTACAGTTTGTAGGAACAGCAGGACTCTGCTGATGTGCTGTGGAATGCCAGCATTTGTGCCTCTTTGCCAGTGAACCAGGAGCTGTTTGCAGTTTTCCAGTATCCACCCACACTGCCGCTTGCAGCCGCCTGCACAGACATGGCAATGTTCCATTTTTAAAAAGCCACCACACCACCATCCCTTCCTTGGGCAAGTTACTTGATAGTGAAACCCATCTTCCTAGCAGTCTCGATTCTTCATAAAGATGTGATTGATTATCACAGTCTTCCACCTATAGCATCTGTGAAACGTTTCCCTGTTCCTTCTGGTTGGCTCCTGGAGGTCAGAAAACCCCCGCAGCTGCCCCAATTCTCCACTGAGTGATGCCGCCCCTTTCCCTTATTCCCCAGGGTGTGCAAAACTAGCCGAGTTCCCGCTGCCACCAACAACTGAGAGATTATCTCCAGGCGTCTCGCTCTGCAGACCTGCGTTGCCGCGAAGGGGCTCTGCCTAATTTCTTGGCCTGTCTGCTTCCCTCCACAGGGTAGCGCAGGAGCACTTTACCACAACTGTGCACGTTCAAGCTATCGTGCCCCTCCCCATGACCACACTCCAGATAGCAAGACCGAATAGTCATGATACATTTCCAGGGGTCAGCTTAAGAGCATTCAAAATATCAGAAAATTTAATAAAGGAACAAAAAAGAATACACATGTTCTGTTCAAGCATTTTGGGGTGAGCAAGGGAACAAAGAAAATGAGAAAACACGCAGTCTTCTTTCTCTTCGCTACACGCGGTTCGTAGGCTAATGTTCTTTAGTACAGGACAGGCTAGCTTGGCTTGAAATTGCAGTAGTTCCAAGTTTCATCATTACCTTAGGTCTTCCACTTTGGGACTTCTTTCCATTGCCCCCTGGACAAGATGGAGCCCATAGACATAAGCTTAGTAAGAGATCTTCCTCGTGTCCTGAGAGTTTATCATGTAAATCGGGGAGTCTGTCCCACCTGGAGGTCATTTGGGTCTTTCTGCCCTAAAAGGCAGAGTTTGCTTTCTAGTCATTTGGCTCTTGGAAGTCTTTGTACCTTTGGGGTGTGACCTGGCAGCAGGGCATGAAGTAAAACAGCTAGATCCAAGTCCAGGATTGCCTTAGAGGCCAACAAGAGTGTTTGGGGTATGAGCATTCAAGAGTCAGAGCTCCCTTCAGCAGGTAGTAAGCAGAGTTGGGGGCAAAGAGTAGCTCCACAAAATTGGGGGGGGGGCACTGACAACTGTGCTACCAGTTCCCCAACACAGTCGATTCTGGCATCCGGCCTCAATCTAAATTCTAATGAGCGAAAGTCATCGGGATAAAATCCATCTGAAGTAGAGAAAGAGAGGGGGTGTCCGTGGGTTGTGCGCCATTTCGGTGGTTGCAATAGGTTGCTCCTTCTGGGATGATGAACTTCTAGTTAAAAGTTTAAATATTTTGCACTCTGGGTTTTTCTTTTTCTTTTTTTAATTCACTTGATAAACCTTAATTTTAGCCTGAATCAGTAGGGAATTATTAAAACCGATAAAGCGAGTGTGCAGCAATGTAGGGCACATCCTTTGATGTCGATGAGGTGTACTTTATTCTCTACTGTAAAAATCCTCGTTATCTCTCCACTTCATTCCAACTTTCCAAGCCCTGAACTACAGATAAAATGGTACAGTAAGCGGTTCTTTCCAGAGCCCGTGGGTGGATAAACCAGAGAGCTGAGTCTGCAGCGGAACTCAATCCTGGCCCCTCCCCGGCACACGCGAGGATCGGCCCCTTCCCCTCTGAAACGGGAAGGGGCGAGCGCCACGGGGAGGCTGTGCAGAAAGGGTGAAGCCAATTTTTAGAGAGGGATCCTGGGAGGGTCTGGGAAGCTACAGGCTGATTGACCTGATATGGTGTCCGGATAGAGTGGTGGAAACTGAATTATTAAGTATATGGGGTTACAAGTCCTACTGGGAAGGAATCGCCATGGCTTTTGCAGTGGGAAGTCCTGGCTTACCAGCTTTTGGAAGTTGTTTGAGAGGGTTTTAAGAAAGATGTGCTAATGGTGAGCTCCAGGTGTCGTCTACATGGACTACCAAAAGGCTTTTAGCAAGGTCCCTCGGCAAAGGCTGCTATATAAACCGGGTAGTTGTAGGACAAGAGGAGGGAAGTGCTGTGGGTTCGTGGCAGAGCATCTGCTTTGCTTACAGAAGGTCCCAAGTTCAGATCCTCACACCTCCACTACAAAGGACCAGGTAGTAGGTGACATTAAAGACTTCCCTCACCCGAGATCCTACACTGCCGCTGCCAGTCAGAGCAGGCAAGGCTGACCTCAACAGGCCAACGGTCTGACACTGGGGAAACGCAGCTTCATGCTTTCAAGCCCATGGGTCCTTTCATGGAGTAGAAGCTTGTAAAATGAAAGGAAGTAGAGAGCAGGAGTTAAGGGATGGAGAGTGATCAGCAGGCAGGGGTGGTCTTAGGAAATGGCAACGGGGCAGCTGCCCTAGGCCCTTCACTTGGGGGGGGGCAACCGCTCACAGCCCCAGCCCCCTGACAGAGGGGAAGAGGAGGAGGCTCCTGCCACTGCTTGCTTCTGCCCCATCCGGGGCTTGTGAACCTGGCTTCCGGCAGCAATGATGGCTCCTACCTTCCTCGCACAGGGTGGGGACCACCCCTCGCTTGGCCTCAGCATGGGTTGGCAGTGATTCTGGGGCCCCACCCTAGACTTCTACCCAGAGCCCCAGAATCAGTAGGATCTCCCCTGACGGCAGGGTTCTGCAAGGACCACTGCTGGGACCGGCGCTTTTTTATTTGGGATGAGCAGCATCCTGGCCAAGTTTGCAGGGGGGATACTCAGCTGCTCAAAATAGTGGGTACCCGGGCAGGTGGTGAAGAGCCCAAGCGAATCTCTCCAGACTGTGGGCGGGGAAGAGTGGGCGACAATGGGGCAAAGGAAGTTAGGTGTAGGTGAGCATGAAGCGTAAGTTAATCCTAAATTTCACATACACTTGAGGGGGTCTAAACTGATGGCGACGGGCTTGGAAAAGAGATGTTGAGACCATGATCGGTAGTTTGGTGAAAATGTTGCCTTGGTGTATGACTACGGTGCAAAAGCTCCGTTCTGCACTAAGGATCACTGCAATGGTGGTTAGAAAGAAAGCAGCCAGTATCGTGACACCCCTGTGTAAGTCTATGGGTCAACTTCATTGGGAATGCCCTGTACAGCTCTCATTTTTGATTTAGAAAGAGGACCACTCAGGGGGTGGGAGGGGGTATGATAGAGGTTTGGTAAACTCTGCACAGTGTTGAGGAAGGCTGTGTCCATCCATCTGTCCCCAAATACTGGAACTTGGGGGCACCCAGTGAAATCGATCCAGGATGCACAAAGGAAAAAGCCCTTCTTCTCCACGCAGTGCATCAATAGCTTGTGGAAGTGGCTGTTTGCTTTAGGTGGCTTTAAAAGGTTCGGTGGAGGAGAGTCCCATCAGCAGCTGTTAGTCACGGCAGAAGAATGGGCCTTCCATGTAAGGAGGCAGTCTACCCTCAATGCCTGTTGATGAGGTAGCAGCAGGGGATAGCTTTGCCTCTGCTGGGGGTCTCCCAGGGCCTTTGGTCAGCCATTTGGGGGTGGGGGGCAGGGAGCTGCCCTACATGGGCCCATTGGTTTCTTACAGCTGGGCTCTTCTTATGTGAGCATGGGGGGTGGGGAGAGCAAGTCCCCAGGAGACCCATGCAGGGCTAGGTTATAATCGGGCTCAGTGTTGGTGGGTGTGTTGCCAGAGGTGCATTTTGCCTCTCAGCCCCTGGTCCCCAAGCCTTGCGGCAGGTGTCATTTTTGGGGATGGGCGCTTGGTCGTAAGCCCTGGACGGGGGGTGGGGGTGCTGTTCTAGAGCCCCTGGGTGCGCGTATCACACCCCTCTAGCCGAAACACGGCTTCTGTGCCCAAGTTCCCGTGCGCACAGTGACATCTTGGCAACTAACGCCAGGGTGGGTGGAAAGCAGGTGATGAAAGGATAGGAGTGGAAGCGGGGAGGGGGTGCTGCTGCTGCTGCTGCTGTTGTTGGTTTTTTTTTTTTTTTTTTGCAATTATGCAATTGTAATTAGCCCTGGCCCCTGCGCCCGGCCTCCCCTCCCCTCCCCCCTCCCTCTCGGAGGCTTGTGGGGGCTGGCTGCGAAGGATGCTGCTGCCAGAGAGCGCTCCGCTCTCCCTGCGCCTGGCAGCCGGAGCCAGCTCTGCCGTGCCGTCTGCTCGCCTCTCTCCTCCGCCGAACAGCGTGTTGCTTTTTGTCAGACTGCTTCCATCCATTATTTGGAGGGAGGGGGTTTCCCTGGATGGGTAGCAAATTGAGAGAACTGCTCCCAGCCTGGGAGGGCTGGGGTCGCAGGGGGAGGAGAAGGCGTGGGGGTGCGTGGCAGGCTTCCGGCGGAGGCAGCGATCCAGCGAGAAGGAAGGGCAGAAGTGGCAGGAGCCACATGGGGGCTTCCTTGGCTTCCCAAGTAGAATGCCAAAAAGAGGGACGAAGTTGAGCCGCTGCCTGGAGAAGGCATGGATGCCACCGAACCCCGCGGAACCGTTCTTCTCTCGTGCACAGAGCTCCGGGATTTGATTGCTCCATTCTTGGCTTTCTCCATTCCTCTTTTTCCCCTGGATTTCTGGGCAGCTGGGCATTTTCTACCATGGCCTCAACTTTGTGTCTTCTGCTGGAACTGACTCCTTCCCCGAGCCTTGCCCCCCCCCCCCTGGGACCGCCGGCAGACCTCCTTGTGGAGTGGGGCAGCATTTGGTCCCTGGATCAGGTCTTCGTTCTGCACAAGGGAGCGGTTAGGTTTTTCGGCTCTCTGATTTCCCCGAGTTCCATTTTAGTTTGAATCTGTATGTGTTGTGTTGTTTTTTAAAGCTGCAAGGTAAGTTCCCATCACACAACTGGTGCTGAAGTCTGACCATTCCAAGGAGGGTGGGGTGATCTGGGGGTGGGGATGGGGGGCCATCGGCAGGGGTCCTGGAATGCTCTCAGTTGCGTCTGTCAGTCTGCTCTGAGGGCGTCGGGACCTGCCAATCATTTCAGTTGGAATTTAGCATCTTGGAGGTCCAGCTGGGAAAAATGTTCATAGTCGAGATTGTCTCTGTACAGGCATGTGGCTCGGGAGTCTGCTGAATTTTTTTTCTTGGAGCAACTTCACTAACCAAGCAAGCAAAAAAAAAGGTTGAACTCCAAGCTGACCGTGTTTCCACTACTGGCTGCTTCTTCTGTCTGTTGCTGGGGGTCAAACCGCAGAGGGTGCGTTCCTCGCAGTTCCCTTTCCTGTTCTTTGCCACTTCTTCAGACTCAAACTCAGGGGTCTTTCCTGGGGCTGTCTATCCCTGCTGGGCAGGGGGCGCCTGGTCCCTGCCTCCATTGAGAAGAGCAGTGAGAGGAAGCAGAAGGCGGCGGGGGGGGGGGTGTTGCCTGCTACCTGTCCCTGTGCCCCTTTGGAAGCCCCTTTGTGAACTGGCTGGGTGGAAAGAATGGCTGGAGGGGATGGCTGAGGGGATGGGCTGGAGACGTGGCACAGCCAGCGGGCAGAGTGGGCGGTTGGGCTGAGGGTTGTTGGCCTCTCTCTCCCATCACCTAGACAGTCAGAGGTCACTTACGTGGGAGCCTCCGCTAGCCAGGAACGGGGAACGCTTCCTTAAGAAGGATCGCTTCCCAGAGGCGAGGAAGGTGTGTGTTCTTCTATGTTCCTCTTTGCAGCTCCCTGTGAATAAAGATCATCGCCCTGTCCCTGCAAGGGCTCCTTGGTCACTGCCCCCGTCAGCCGGTTGTCTCTCCTTGTTTGTCCAGGGCTCTCACAAAGGTGTCAACAGCTTCTCTTCTCTTGCACTGACTGCTTGGAAGCGCAGGCTTAAACATCAGTGCCGTGGAATCCTTGCAGGTTATCAGCAGGCCGTTCGCTCTGGTGTCTCTAGAAGTTGCTCTTCTTTTTCAAGGGCCGTCATTAAGTGTGAGGGATCTGCGTGCTCTCTGTGGGGCTTGCATGTTACTTGGCAGGCTGTTGTCCGTTGCCCCCGCCCCAGGTCCTTGGGTCTGTGTTTAGTTTACTTTCTGAGGGAAACTGGCTGACCCTTAAAGGGCTTCTAGCTTGTTGCTGACTAGCTAAAAAGGCAAATGCAGTCTTGGACTGCATCAACAGAAGTATAGTGTCCAGATCACTCGAAGTGATGGTATCGCTTTACTCCGCTCTGGTTAGACCTCAACTAGAGTACTGTGTTCAGTTTTAGTAGAAAAGGGCAAGAGTCCAGTAGCACCTTAAAGACTAACAAAAATATTTTCTGGTAGGGTAACCTACCAGAAACCTGGTGTGTTCAAAATATTGTTGAAGGCTTTCACTGTCAGAGTTTATTGGTTCTCGTAGGTTATCCGGGCTGTGTAACCGTGGTCTTGGTATTTTCTTTCCTGAAAAAGGAAAGAAAATACCAAGACCACGGTTACACAGCCCGGATAACCTACGAGAACCTGGTGTGTTCAGTTTTGGGCACCACAATTTAAGGAAGATGTAGACAAGCTGGAACATGTCCAGAGAAGGGCAACAAAGATAGTGAGGGGTCTGGAGACCAAGTCCTATGAGGAAAGGTTGAAGGAGCTGGGTCTGTTTAGCCTGGAGAGGAGAAGTCTGAGAGGGGACATGATAACCATCTTCCAAGTACTTGAAGGGCTGTCATATAGAGGATGGTGCCGAGTTGTTTTCTGTTGCTCAAGAAGGTTGGACCAGAACCAACTGGTTGAAATTAAATCAAAAGAGTTTCCGTCTTAGGAAGAATTTTCTAACAGAGCGGTTCCTCACTAGAACAGGCTTCCTCAGGAGGTGGTGGGTTCTCCTTCCCTGGAGGTTTTTAAGCAGAGGCTAGATGGCCATCTGTCAGCAAAGCTGATTCTGTGACCTTAGGCAGATGATGAGAAGGGAGGGCATCTTGGCCATCTTCTGGTCACTAGGGGTGTGGAGGGGGGAGGTAGTTGTGAATTTCCTGCATTGTGCATGGGGTTGGACTTGATGACCCTGGTGGTTCCTTCCAACTCTATGATTCTATGATTCTATGACTTCAGATTACTGGAGCAGTCGATGGGCAACGGATAATTCTGTTCCAAATCAACTCTGCCAGCGAGGAAGTGGGATTCCCGTTAAATAAGCATTCTTGCTTCTGCAAGCCACGTTGTCTTCCAAGGTGGCCTCTAGCCCTCCTTCTGTTGCCCTTCCAAAATATGGGAGGGATGGGGGAACCGGCTTGGTTGACAGAAGGTTTGTAGCCATCGGTGAGACTGTAGGTTGAGTGACTTGTGAGGGACAAGTTCTCTCCTAGAATTTTGATACCAAGCACTGTTCGTTTCCAGGAGCGCCCGTTCCGTGGGCTGCTGCCGGCTGCCTGGTCATGCGATTCCTGGACTTCTGAGCTCTTGTCAGGCCCCAATCCATGCCTCTGGCCGAAGTCCCCTCTCAGCTCCCTTTGATGTGGGTGGAATTTGCCGCCAGTTGCCTTGAGTTAGGCATCTCCAGAGTTCCTTCGTTTCACTAAAACCAAGCCAACCTGAGAGCCTTGTGGTGCTGCACAGACTAGCCATGTTATGGAAGCAGAAGTTTTTCTGGGGTAGAATTCACTTTGTCAGTTGCATGAAATAGATCCTCACTCAGCAAAAGAGAGAGAGAGAGAGAGGAAACCACTGCAAAATGGAGATCGTGACATATGAGTGCAAAGCTGAGAAGCGAACAAGGTAAAGACGGTGATCATTCACACTGGTTGTTGCCAACCTAGTTGTATGTGAAGTCATTTAATGCCTGTCGGGGTCAAGGAACGTGTCCTCTCTGCTTAGCACTTCATCAATACATTCAAATTATCTACCTGTACATTTTGACCCTGTCCATCGTCCAAGAAGGCGTGGTTCTTTCTCGATCCATTTTATCCCCACAATAACCCTGAGAGGTAGGTTAAGCTGAGAGAGAGAGTCTGACTTAATGTCACCCAGGGAGTAGTGTTCATGACGAATCCTGATTCAGCATTTTTTTCCTGTGGCATTTCCCTGTGAAGAACAATGACTCTCACTATGGGCACCAGAAGATGGAAACGTCTTCCCACTGGCTCCTGAATGTGGCTGTTTTAAATGTCAGATCTTGTGTCCGTTTCTGCTTTTGCATCCTGACCTCTGTTCCGCGGAGGCAGCAGAAGGCCAGGGACGGTGGCACGTGTCCCCTGGGAGGGGGAGAGAGCAGGTGAGCAAGGGCCAGAAGGTGCAACTGGCATTATCAGGATGTTTGTAGAGCCTCTGCTTGGCATGCAGGAGGTCCCAGGTTCAATCCCTGGCATCTCCAATTAAAGGGACTAGGCAAGTGGGTGATGTGAAAGACCCCTGCCCAAGACCCTGGAGAGCCACTGCCTGTCTGAGTAGACAATACTGACTTTGATGGACCCGGGGGGTCTGATTCAGTATAAAACCCTGGTTCCTGGTGGCCTGGAGCTGACCACAGTGGGAACCGCCGGTCTTGGTCCTCTGCGTCCATGGCAGCCCGGATGATCTTGGGGTAATGGTCAATGAATTGAAGTTTCTTCCGGAATCTGGCAGCCTCCCACCAATATTGGGGGTTCCC
Organism: Euleptes europaea; assembly: GCF_029931775.1. Classification (NCBI taxonomy): domain Eukaryota; kingdom Metazoa; phylum Chordata; class Lepidosauria; order Squamata; family Sphaerodactylidae; genus Euleptes; species Euleptes europaea. The sequence goes on from NC_079315.1 coordinate 123,020,596, forward strand.
CATGGTATAGGGCAGGGGTGGGGAACGTCAGGCCCAGGGGCCATTTAAGGCCCGCAAAATCATTTGGTCTGGCCCTTTGTGGGTTCTGGCAGATCTCTAGCTCAGGAGGATCTAAGACTGGTGATCCGCCCCCTCCCCTGTGCCACTGGTTGGATGCCTGCCTGCTTGCCCGTGCAGAGGTGGGGGTCATCTGAGGAAGCTGCCTGCTTGGGGCTTGGTGAACTATTTTTTAAGTTGATAATTTTGTATGACCCGCAAATGATGTTATAAATATCCAAATGGCCCTTGGCGGAAAAAAGGTTCCCCACCCCTGGTATAGGGCCTCAACGTGGAGACCATCTCTCCGGATTCCCCTTCTGTGACCTGTAGGCATGCTTGGTGGGCCCAGGTTTGCCCGTTTGTGCATTTCGCACAGAAGGTTCCTGGTTGAGGTTCGGGGAGGGGGTCACAGCTACGTGAATTTGCCTCTTACATAGGTATGGGAAGTTCCTTCATTATTCTGTTTCATTCTTTCTGGTGATGGTCTGGGGGTGAGGGTCGTGACCTCCCCAGAGTGGTGCCGGAGAGCCGTCTCTCAGCCGCCTGGACGTAGTTCTGTTTGCTCTGCCCCTCCTCAGCCGAACTCTTTGATGGCAGCGAGGCCTGAATTGTTGAGGTTGTCTGTGGCATCCTGTTCTGCGTGGCGGAGATTTTGCTGCCGGTGACGGGTTTGCGGATTACGTTGGCTTCGATGCCGCGAGGAGATCCGTCTGTGTCATCATCCAGGGCGTAGTGGCGACCCTCGAGAGGAGTCCATAGTATTGGTAGCAGGGCGGATATCCGGTCCCCCGCTGTTAGTTGGAGTGTTGGAAGTAGTCCTTGACCCTTGATAGCAGAAATGAGGCTGCAGGTCACTTTGGAGCCGTGTGGTGCTGGTGTGGTTTTGGTGGAGCAGAAGAGCAGTCCTGGGAAAGAACCGATGCTTCTGCCTGCTTGGTGGTCTGGCTGGAGAAGCGAATCGTCTTGCCGGGGAGGGGCTGTGGCTGAGTAATGGGGCATCTCCTTGGTATCCCCAGCAACACCAGTTGAAAGTACCAGAGGGTACTGATTCAGTATAAGGCAGTTTCATGTCTGGGCTCCTTTTCAAGGAAGCAGGAGTCGGCTACCTTAATGTAGCTTTTCTATAGCAAAAGCCAGCTAGGACTTGTGCTGGCGGGATCCTCCTGCCCTGTCTTGAGAGTCTGTGTTCTTCTTCCTGGGAGACTCCGGTTCTGGGAACCCATTTTTTTTATTATCCTTCTGTCTCTCCCTCCCTCTCCCTCTCTCTCCTCCCCCTTTTCCTACCAGTATATCAGTTTTTGAGCTTACTGAGGAATGGCTATTTCCCGTTTCCTCTACTGCCCGAGTCCTAAAACATGACCCCTCCCTTAAATGAGAGCCCCCCCTCCAGTCCTCCGCCCTCCAGTGTCCAGCACTGCTCCTAGAAGCTGGATGGATTCACTAACAGTAACATATATTTCAGTTCCAACGATCAGCCTGTTCAATTCCTGCAAGCAGGCTTTTTGGAAAAAGCCGTTCTAAAACCAAGCCGCGAGAAGGACCCAGCCCCCCCCCTGTCTCCCCCAGGTGTCATCTGCAGTGTCTGCGTCCTCGCTGCTCGAGAATTAGAGACGCCTTTTCCCAGGCTCCGAGGCCGGTCTCCCCAGTGAAGCCCCCTCCCAGGCCGGGCTGCCCTCTGGCCCGCTGTTGGAAGGCCTTGCTTGAAACGCATGCAGTCCTTGGTGGCTATAAAAAGGGCTGTGCAGAAATCCCCCGAAAGTGTCGGTGCTCCGCAGCGTGTGGCAAAGGGGCTGCCATAGCAACCTTTTCTTGGTGCTCAGCTGTGAGTTTTCCATCCTTTGGGCTCGTGTGGCCAAGTATGAACACAGGAGCCGCTTTGCGGGATCAGACCGTGGCCCACGGAGCCTGCCCAGTATTGTGTCTTCAGCAGCGGACAGGCAGTTTTGCCTCGGACGGAGCAGCTCGCAGGCAGAATGTGAAACGGGCCTTTCCCCCAGGATTTGAGAGCATTATGGTAGACTGCTTCTGAACATGTAGACATCTTCTGCTAGTTTTCTCATTACAGTGTTTATGTGAAAAGGGAATTGCTCAGGAGGGCACTTTTATAAAGGGAACAGGATTGCAGTTCTTGTCTGGGAATCTCTAGGCAGTCTTCGTTGTGTTGCTTTTGGACAGTTCTGTTGCATTGTTCTGTTTTGTAATCCTCCTTTATTCTATTGTAATCCTGCTTTGGGCAGGAGTGATGAGGGTCCCTCTCAGCTTTGACTGGAGCTGGCCAGAAGAAGGGATCCAGTGTTTTAGGGTGGCTTTGAGGGCGTGGCCAGGACCCTGTCCCTTGTGAGCTTACGCCCTCATAACTGGCCTACGTCTCACCTTGCCCCAAAGCTTCCAGTGGTCTCTGCTGCCACCTCTCTCCACCTGTCCCACCTGGGAAGGTGACGCTGCCCCGTGGGATCCCCCATTTCCCTTTCCCTCCCCACTGTGCCCCATGGCTGCCCACCCAGCATCTCATTCTAGCCCGATTTATTTATTTCAGTTTACAAAATATAAAAAATAATAATTCAGCAGACAGAGTGGTAAAAGCTGCAGAACTGCAGTCCAAGCTTTGCTCACGAGCTGAGTTTGATCTCGACGGAAGTTGGTTCAAGGTTGACTCAGCCTTCCATCCTTCTGAAGTCGGCGAAATGAGTACCCCGCTTGCTGGGGGTAAAGTGTAGACGACTGGGGAAGGCACTGGCAAACCACCCCGTAAACATAGTCTGCCTAGGAAACGTCAGGATGTGACATCACCCCATGGGTCAGTACTGTGTATTGAACTTTCTCATAATTTTAATGTTCGAAGCCTGGTTCCTACAAACATACCACGCCTATTCACATGAAGCTGCCTTATACTGAATCAGACCCTTGGTCCATCAAACATAGACCCACAGTGGCTCTCCGGGGTCTCAGGCTGAGGTCTTTCACATCACCTACTCGCCTAGTCCCTTTCACTGGAGATGCCAGGGATTGAACACGGGACCTTCTGCATGCCAAGCAGATGCTCTACCGCTGAGCCACGGCCCCTCCCCAAATTTATAGATTACATGAACACATCAAGCTGCCATATACTGAATCAGATCCCCCTGGGTCCATCAAAGTCAGTATTGTCTACTCAGACCGGCAGCAGCTCTCCAGGGTCTCAGGCAGAAAAGCGTCTTTCACGTCACCTACCTGCCTAGTCCCTTTAACTGGAGATGCCCGGGATGGAACCTGGGACCTTCTGCATGCCAAGCAGAGGCTCTACCACTGAGCCACAGCCCCTCCCCACTTTCCAAAGAGTGGTGAAAGGGAGGGACGGCAGGTGAGCACGAGAAATTGTTCCCGAGGTAGCTTGTACGGGGGAAGCCGGAGATGCAGCGACTGGCCGGAGCCTTTGAACAGCATCACACATGCAGAATGCTAGGCGTCCATATCCGTCTGGCGGGAGATAGTCGTTCAGATTTGCTGGTGGCAGCAGTTGCTGCGCAGAGAGAAGCTGATACCCCTGGGAATGTGGGGAAAGGACAGCCTTGCTGAGTAAGTGAGGAGCCAGGGTGGCTGTGGGACTTTTCCAAGCTCACGGGCAAGTGGGGATGGGGCTTGCGAGACAGCTTCCTCGCACCCCTTTCAGCGCCATTTGTGCTGGTGGCCATCAGTACTTCAGCTGGCAGTGAATTCAACTATTTACTCATGGAATAGATAAATATTTCTTTTTGTCTGTCCTGATTCTGTTGCCCATTAACTTCATTGGGTGCCCCTGAATTCTACTTTTATGGGAGAAAGAGAAAAGCACCCTCTGTCTGCTTTCTTTGCACTTTTTATCAAGTCTTTTTTCTAAACTGTAAAGACCCAGGCTCTTTAGCCTTTCCTCACAGGAAAGGAGCTTGAAACCCTCAATTATCTTAGTTGCCCTCTCCCGTACTTTCTGTAGCTCTGTAATGGTTGGTGTGTTGCTGTTGTTTTGAGAGACAGCAACCAGAATGGCACACAGTGTTCCAAAAGAGGCCACCGCCTGGGCATGACAATACAAAGCATGACAATACTGGCCGTTTTATCTTCAATCCCTTTCCTAATAATTCCCAGCATGGACTTTGCCTTTTTCTCTGCTGCTGCACACAGAGTCGACATTTTCCTGGAGCTACCCGCGGCAACCACAAGACGTCTCCCTTTGAGTCTCTGCCAGTTCAGACCCTGTCAGCATGTATTCAAACTTGCGAAGGGAAGAAAGCGCTCTGCGGGGGCCTTTTATTTACGTCTTACTTGTGTAGAGCGTAGGATGGGGTAGAATGACCAAGCGGAGCATTTCCCACAGTGCCCCTCGCTAGTTCTTTGTGGCTATCTGGGTCGCTTGCTGACTCCCTTGTGTCTCACACCGCAGCCCACGTGGTCAGCCAACAAAACCTCTTTGGTGGAGCAGTCTGTAGACCAAGCTAGTTCTGGCACAGACATGGAGGGAGATGTGGAGAAACGCTCTCCACCCAAGAGCTAGATTTGAATCCTGTAGCTCCTTAAGAGTCCAACACGATTTTCGGGGTGCAAGCTTTTGAGAGCCAGTGCTGCCTTCTTACATGAAGCTGCCTTATACCGAATCAGCCCCTCGGTCCATCAAAGTCAGTATTGTCTACTCAGACCGGCAGCGGCTCTCCAGGGTCTCAGGCAGAGGTCTTTCCCATCACCTGCTCGCCTAGTCCCTTTAACTGGAGATGCCGGGGATTGAACCTGGGACCTTCTGCATGCCAAGCAGAGGCTCTACCACTGAGCCACAACCTCTCTTCTTCATCAGGGACCAAGGGAGCTTTCACTCTCGAGAGCTAATACCCGGAATAGCTTAGTGCTCTCTAAGGTGCTGCTGAACTCGGATGTAGCTGTTCAGCTGCAGACCCACACAGCCACCCTCTGAAACGCTCTTCACCCAAGATCTCACCCCAAGATTTCAGTCATTTTGATTGTTCTCTGTGTGCGTGGAAACACAGCTGCAAACTATGAACTGGCAGGAAAGAGGGGGCTGCAGAATGAGCCCTCAAGCTCGATTCAGAGTACTCCAGTGCTTACCTATGTTCATTTAGGCTGTGGCCAAGGTAAGGCTATGGTTTATTATCTGACACCCTGCTCGAATGTCACACCCAAAGGGATGGAGGCTGCTGAGAGCCAAATGACTAGGCACTAAAACCTTCCTATTAAAGCAAGAGGGGTTGAATGATCCGTGGTGGGGTTAGGGGGACACTCTCTCTGAAGCAGATTATAAATTCTTTGAACACGGAAGAATCTTTTCTGACCAGGAAGATACATTGCATGCAGAGCTAAGCTTTTACCTAGGGACTCAAGTTCACAAGGTTGGAAGAGACCACAAGGGCCATCGAGTCCAACCCCCTGCCATGCAGGATCCCACAATCAAAGCGCTCCCGACAGATGGCCATCCAGCCTCTGCTTAAAGACCTCCAAAGACGGGGACTCCACCACCCTCCGAGGCAGCGCATTCCAATGGGGACTCAATCTTATTCACGTGGTGAGCAACAATGCAGAGAAATCCCAACCATGAGAACTAAGGTAATCCTGAACTCCTGCAACCAAGATATACTAGCCTGTCCTATTTAAACATCAATTACAATAAATTCTGAGTGTAGGGAATAGGGACCTTTTCCACCTTTTCTTTGTACCCTTGCTCAGCCCCAGTGCTTGAACATACTGTGTATATTATTTTAATTTATTTATTACACTTTTTAGTATTTTGTCTGTTCTAAGCCGTTCTCTGGAAACCCATTATGCCAATTTGGTTTTGCTATTTAAAGTGTGGTAATGGGGAAGGGCAGTGGGTGAGCTCTCCATTCCTGGAGCGTGATAGCTTGAAATTGCAAAGTTGCAATAGGTTGCCCCCAAGCTGACTTGTAGGAGCGTAGCAGGAGCTGCAGCAACTAGGTGGAGCAGCTAAATGGCAAAGCAGGTACAGAGTGCTAGAGGTATGACTAAATTTAGTGAGAGATACTCTAAGAGTTGCTGTTGGCAGCAGTTATTATCTAGTAATTTTTTTATACTTCTGGAGGGAGAAGGAAGGGGAAGCATCACCAAGCAGACTTGGGATGGCCATGGGATTTTCTGACCTCCTGGGGGCTGAAGGAGCAGGAAGGGTTTGTGAGTCAGTTCCTTCAGAGGAGGTATTGGTGGCTGTACCAACGTTACAGTCCTTTGGTGACTCTGCAAATCCTGATCTTGAGCACAGCTGCCTTTGGGGATTGTTGTTTGGTTGGTATTAATGGGGTTTCAGCTTTGCAGTTTTTATATTTTAGCATGTGCGTGTGTAAGTTATATTGTTCTTAAAATAGTTACCCAGCAGAGCTTTTAGTGCAAATGGCAGGCAGGCTGTTGAATGGAAAAGCCCCCTCCCCCCATTCTTGTTAGGCACTTGGTGGTATCAGCAGTAGTCCAGCAGAGCCAGGAGCTGCAAGTGCCCCGTCGGCCAACCCAGAATCCCCCCCCCATTTAATTTAAGTGTGAGGGGCCAGCCCAGAGGCCTGAGGCTTCACCTGGGAAGAAGCAGCTCTGACCTGGTGCGCCCCTCTGGCCTCTGCTCTCCTCTGCTCAGCCCTGGTTCTTGTTCTGGAGTGCAGGAAATGAATCGCTCCGAAGCGGCCGTAGAGTCATTGCGGTGGCCTGAAAATAAATGAGCCGTGGTAGGCCATTGCGCCCACTCACAGAAAAAGTCATGCAGCAGAAGCAGCGGGAGGCACGGTCATGACCGTTCGGTAGCAGCAAGCCCTTTCCAGAGCCCTTTTTGTTCGGAAATGTAGCGGAGAACTCCAAAATGGGGGCATATTTGCATTGTGGGGAAAATCAGCCAGAACTCCCAGAGGGACGGTGCTGGACCTCGTGGATTTGCTCTGGGATGCTAAATTCCACCTTGTTGGTTTGCGGGGGGGGGGGGAGAGAATCACCTTAACTGCAGTCTGTTCTGAGTGCGGCCGAGCGTGGCAGGCCACTGCCGTGGGCTGTGGGGCGAGGGGGGATGGTTGGCCCTGGGGAAAGACCCCAAATGATGTTAGGCTATATTGTGTCGCCTTGTGAACTGGGTTTGTTTCCCCGCTCCAACACATGAAGCCCGCTGGGTGACCTTGGGCTAGTCACAGCTCTCTTAGAGCTCTCTCAGCCCCACCCACCTCACAGGGTGCCTGTTGTGGGGAGGGGGAGGGAAGGTGATTGTAAGCCGGTTTGATTCTGCCTTAAGTGGTAGAGAAAGTCGGCACATAAAAACCAACTCTTCTTCTTCTTGTGTTGTGAGCCATCCTGAGTCCTACTTTGGTGGGAGGAGGGTGGGATATCAAATAAAAAAAAGAGAATTTTAAAATCACTGCATTGGCTTCTCTCGCGTGGCTGCCATTTTGCCCCTTACGAGGCCACTAACTCTGTGCGTTTGCTTTCTCCCCCCCCCCCTCCTCCGCTGACCAGAATACGAGCATCCCTGGCTCTTCCCTTGACGGTGGCTGACTTCGCTTCGCTGGGAATCCAGCCTGGGCTGCTTGAGCCTGTGCCGACTAGGCAGGGAGGAGCTCCGATCTCTCCGCTGTGGGGCATGATGCGCGAGCGTCAGGGGGGCTGCTGATTATGTATGCTCGCAGAGGGATCCAACGTCCAGGCGACGAAATTGCTGCTCTGCTGGAGAACTCTCTCGTGGAACTCTTCGCCAGGCAGCTGCCCCAGAGGCCGAGAGGAGGCCACGTGCTTCTGGAGGAGGAGATGAAGAGGCTCCTGCAAGGCCCTGCCAGCGAGCTCGCCCTGAGCCGAAACCACCACCACCACCACCACCGGCTTTCTCCTGTGGAAACAGAAACAGAGGCGTTTGTCTGTGGGATCCAGGGGAAAGCCACCAGCACCTCCCTCTCTGTGGGTCGGGAGAGGAGCAGTGGGGTCAGGCCGGCGAGTGACGGTGAGATGAACTCTGTGGAGCTGAACTGGGAGGGGTTTGTCCCCGTGCCCGGCTCGCTGGTTCAGCACAACCCGTGTGAGCCAGGGAGGGCGTCTGCTCCGGATGGGGGTGCTCAAAGCGAAAGCCCCCAGGGGCAGGGCATCACTGCTCTGAGCCTCCACCCAGGCTGGAGGGGGGCTGCTGACGAGAGAGGGGGCCCGGCCCCCCCTAGCAAGCCTCCCGCGGACACCTCCTGCAGCCCCGGGCCAAGAGACCGCTCCGCTGACGTGATCGAGTACATCGTGAAAGAGCTGCGAGGGATCAGCCGCATCCAGACGGAGATTGCCGAGCTCCAGCAGCACCTCACCCTGATCAAGGGCTCCGTGGACGAAGTCTCCAGCTGTGTCGACACTGTGCTGAGCGAGATCGAGGGCCTGCAGAGCAACTGCGGCCCTCCCAGCAAAGCCTCGCTGGGGTGGAAGACCAGAGCCCCCGTCAAGGAGCCCGTCCTGTACTTTTACGGCATCCCTGAGCAAGAGGGGGAGAACACGAAGGAGCTGGTCTGTAGCTTCTTGTCCGAGTACCACTGTTTCAACGGCATTCGGTGTGGCGACTACATCAAGGATGCTTCCAGAGTCGGCACGGCTACGAGCAAGCTGTCAGCCCCACGCCCTGCAGTTGTGAGACTCAAGAATACTGAACAGAGGGACTTTATTCTCCGGAAATCAATTGTCCTTCAAAGTGCGGGCGTCACCGTGGTTGCCGGTGGTGAGCAAAGCCCCCAGAAAGGCCAGGGGGGTCTTGGAGCACACCTGGACCCTTCAGCATCTTCTAACCAGAATCAAAAGAATGGGGGGTCTCTGAGCTTTCGGGAGGAAGTGGTAAGAACTGAGGGAGATGGTCAGCTCCAAATTGACTCTTGCCAGGTTCAGGATGGGAGAGCGAGCCAAGCAGTTCAATGCACGGGGGACAGTCCTCATTGTCTCCCCCCATCCACCCTAGCTGCCAAGAGTAACTTGATTGCAGAACTTGAAGAAAAAGTGGGGAGGGTTGTGCAAATAATCAGCGGCAATGATCAGACTTTGAAGCAGGGAAGCCCTCCCACCGGTGTCCCTGATGCACCCCCCCAGCCAAAAGGTGGTCCTGAGCCTAGGCACCACACAAGGAATTCTTGGCCATCCCCGGAGTGCTTGGATCTTGCAGGCCAGGCGAGAGGGCCTGCCCCAGAGGCTGAGAATGCCGCAAAGGACAGCCCCTCCACTTTGGAAGGAGACAAAGCTGGAGGCCAGACTCCCGGGGGAAGCGAGACCGACTGCGATGTCACCACCCTGGAGCTCCTCAGTCCGGAGCAGGTCAGCTTTGTGGACGAGGCCCCGGTGGCTGTGATAACTCCAGGCTACGATGGTGCGGTGCATAAATTGGTCAGTACTAGTGAGGCTGTCAAAGACATGGTCCAGATAGATCTGAACGAGCAGGACCCGACCGATCAGGTCTTCAGGGACGTCTTAGAAAACTCGCAGTACTTCCTTGAGCATTCTCGGGACAGCGTCGACCTCGTAGACATGAGGTTCTACACCAACAAACTGGGGAAAGCACTGAATCACTTCCGGTCTGCTTTGCAGGTGGTGTTCCACAAGTTGGAAACCGGCGACCCCGACGCCCTCCTTGAAGGAGACAAGAGCTTCCATGTGGGCCCTGAGCCGGCACCTGCGCTCCGTAGCTTGAGCGCAGACGGCAGCCTGGAGAATGTGGCGGAGAGCCCCCCCAGCCAGTCCTCCGAGAGCCAGGTGAACGTTGCTGTGATCAGTGAGAGCGTGGGTTCCGTGCAGAGGGCTCTTCCTGTTGCTCCGCTGCCCCTTGAAGAGGCTCTGGATTCTGACCCAGTGGACGTTCTGGATTCTGAGAGCGCTACTGGGCAGCCCCTTTCTTTTGAGGAGGCCCAACAAATCCCCAGTTCCAACCCTGAACAGCCAAGCGAGTGCCGGCCGATGACCCTTGAGAAGGTGTGTGCCGAGACTATCTACCTAAACAAATGCATCAACAACTTCAAAAATGTCCTGCGGGAAAAGCGGCAAATGCGCCGGAAGCTCTTGAAGGACCTGGCCCAGGAGGCCAGCTGGACTTCCTCTGCTGAGGAACTGCATTCAGGTACATGGCAGGGCCGGAGAAGGTTTCCTTGTGAAAAGCTGGTCTGTTCTGGCCAGGTGGGTGAGCAGAGGCAGAACAGCCCCTGAGCACTGGGGCCTGGGAGCAGCTATTTGATGTGGGGTTGCTGCTGCTGCTGCACCCCAAACAAATGTGTTCCTGGAATTGTTGCCAAACGCTGCTTTGGGGGAGCATCCCATGTTCTCCAACCTCTTTGTTCCTCTCCAAGGAAGCTGGCCTCCTATTTTCTGGATGTTATGGAAGTATGATGGAAAAAGTTTTGCTGTACACCTGGCAGGCTTAGAGGTGGTGTAAGTTGGGGTCTTTCCTGTGAGGAATCTCCAGAGAGGTGAGCAATTGAGGAGAAGGGGAGGCAAATGATGGAGAAATGGCTGCATCCTCTCCTAACACAGCAGGGTGATTCGGCTGCCTTCAGGCACTAGAGGTGGGATTTGCTGCTCTGCTCCCTGAGGGTGTGCTGGGCCTCAGCAGTCTGGCCATTTCATGTGAGGGCCGGGGGCTTCCTCAGCCCCCCACCCTCCCCGTCACGCCTTCCCACTAGCAGGAACCGAGCTGCTGTTGGGGATGGGATGGGTTGCCAGTGGCCAGTAAGGCCCTGCTAGCAAACAGCTGTGCTGGTTTCCGGGCTGCCATTACAGAGGAAGTGGGGGTGGGTAGGGTGAGAACAGGAACCTGGGGCGATTTCTGAGGCTTTCCCCCTCCCCGCCCAACTCACACCAAGGTCTTCCTTTCTCAGCACAAAGGACAAATAAGGTTATTGTCTCTTTTGTAGAAGCCCCCAGTGCCCCAGTGGGTTGGTGGATACACGGAGGAGAGGAGCAAGATGTGGGTCATTTGCAGCCAGGGACAGCAGACGTCTGCATTGGAGCAGCCCCACTTTCCCGCACCCACCCCTGGGCCGAGCTGAGGAGGTGTTTCTGCCAGAGAGAGAGAGGAAAAAGGGTCCTCTTAGGAACTCCTTAAGCACGGGCATCTCGGCCCACTGAAAGGGGGTTTGCTTCTCTCTCAGGGTGTTTCCCTCCATCTCCTCCCAGCGTGTGTGTCTCTGTGTGTGTTATCTGCTTTGAACAGGGGAGTCGGGGGCAGCAAGTCCCAACAGTGTGCAGGTTTTGGGCTTCCCACTGGGTTTTGGAAGCTGTCTGGGTCTTGCTGCTTCTGTTGTGGGTGGCCTCCTCCCCAGCGAGAGCAGAGATGGAGAAGGAAGGAAGGCCCTTCTCATCCAGGCCACACCTGTAGCCTCTTGTGCTGCCTCATTGCTTCCCAAAGTGGTCATATTGCTAAACATGGTATATGCTCACTTTTGGAGGCTGAGCAGATCACGTGGACTTTTGTTGCTTGGCCAAGGGCTTCATGGGTGACAAGGAAGGTGGCTGCCTATGTTTTCTGGAGCAGCCTTTCGATCAAGGGAGATGTGGGAAATGCGCAGCGGCCATGAGTGGCCAAGACCCCTGGCCTTGGCAGGCAACGCCCTCCCCACCTGGGCTCTGTAGCACCAAGACAGGTTTTGAGGAGTGACTCGCCTCCCTTGCAGCATCCAACCCAAGTTCCCATGACTCGCGTTGACTCTCCGTTGGGGAGAAAGTAGGAGATAAATCCATTGGATTGTGTGGCTGAAGGTGTGGCAGGTGTGTGGGTCACACAAAAAGCATTAGGTGGTGAGGAGCAGCAGCAGTGTTGAGATGAGCATCGTTGTAAGGGGGTGAGGATACTATCCTTCTGGCTGTAGGTAGAAACTCCCCCCTCCCAGCCATTCTGTGGCTAGGGAATATCATGAGGTATTTGATTCCAGCTGTTGTACAAATTAACGTGCCACAGTTCAAGTGAAAGACGTCAGGTTTGCTGATTTGTTTGGAAGCAAACTAGTTTAATTACCGTCAGGCCTTAACCTTCAGCATTAACCCGAGTCTCCCTCTGAACCAGGGATTGATCAACGGTAGCTTCTGATTGCGAAGAGCAGCTCAGCTTTTGATGTCTTTTTCATAAATGCAAACCCCCAGGAATAGATGTTGGGGAGTGCAGCCTTGTCAGGCACCTGTAAGGGGAGACCCTTGCCCAGCTTCCCGCCCCCCCCCCAAACATGTTCTTGTGTCTCTTTGATTGCAACTGCCTGTGGATTAAAAGAGCAGCGGCGTGGCCTCCTCGTACCTTTAGGGAGAAGTTTAATTTCCGCTCTGGAGGTGACTTGATGCCGTCCACACTGAGACTTCTGTCCTCGGTGCATCTTGTTGCTCAAGTGTGCATGATTTACAGTAAGAAAAGGGGGACAACACAAAAAGCTTTAGAAGTCTTTTGGCCTTTGGGGCCTGGCTGCGTCGCCAGTCACGGATGGCAGCTGCTCTGTCCCTGCTGCTGTCCTTTCAGGAATCAGGTCACCTGCCAGCCCCTCTCCCACCTTCGGGGCACCCCACGCCAGCAGCCTCAGACAAACCGAGGCAGCAAAAGCAGCATCCATCTGTGCGTCTGGCTCTGGCTTTGGATGCTCAGCTTGGTCACGGCTCAGTCCCTGAACCCTTGCGAGGTTTCCTTTCTGGGCTGAGACATTAGCTCTCTGTTTTAAAAGTCACACACATTGCGTTCCTCTGCCTCTTAGTGACAGAGCGTTGCACTGGGAGCTTGGGTTTTTAGAAAGCAGCATGGGTTGATAATGACTATTATCCAGTCCCTACCCTTTGCGGCTCCCTTCAAACAGAGCAGAGCTTCCCTTCTGAGCTGAGGTGTGGGTGCTGCTGAGCTGCTGCCTTGTAGGAGAGGGGAGGAGGACGCAAAGGGGAGAGATGTCCAAAGATGCCCCAACAAGAACCAGGGAGTAGGGAAGCTCAATTCGGGCACCGTGTGTCTGGAATGCTGGCCTGGGTTTTTTTCCTTCCGGGGCTGAAATTTATTTACCTTTTAGGAGGATCTCTTGCTGTGCTAGTGGCCACTCAAATGCCTTTCATTCCTGAAGAAAAATAGAGGTGACAGATTTGCAAAAAGCTTCGTATAGTTTCTGTCCCAGTTAGTGGGGACAGCTTTCCTGGGCTGGGGATGAAGGCCTCCTGAGAGCGTTTCCTCTGCCTGGTGGCCATCAGGCTGATGCCCAGGACACGAAGGGGGAGCCTCTTCCTCTCCACAGATTCAGCTTTTTCAGGGCTGTCCTGCCCGGGGCTCAGTCTTGTGCCACTCTCGACCTGCTTTGGCTTGTTCTGGGACCTACTTTTGAGTCCCTCCAGACTCTCCCGAGCGTCTGGCTGGGGAGGAGTGTTGGCTCATACTTAGACTGTAGGAGAGAGATTTTTAAAAATTGTCCAAGACCTTCATTTTGAGGCCAAGGAAAACTCTCACCCAAGTTTCTTCGCTGAAAATCTAGTTCCAGTCATAGTGTTGCTTTCCTTCTTGCATGATGGGAGAATTTGGTGTTCTTTTTTTTTTAACTATGAAGCCAATAAATGAATGAATGAATGAATGAAAGAAAGAAAGAAAGAAAGAAAGAAAGAAAGAAAGAAAGAAAGAAAGAAAGAAAGAAAGAAAGAAAGAAAGAAAGAAATGGAGGTGCTGTTACCATCTCTCTGTGGGGCCTTTCCGAGTGCCCGGCACTCCCCAGCGCACCTGGAGGACCAGAGGCCCCTTGAGGGTGCCGGCAGGGTGAATGCTGCCACGTTGGGGCCCCTGTGGCGGGCCTGTGGAGCGGGTGGTGTTTCTCTTTCTTTTTAAGAGGGTTTCTTGTCCTGGTGTGTCTGTATTGAACTCTTCGACGTGCTGGTTCATGCTGAGGAAATGAAATGAGAGTTCTTAGGTCCAGTGAAAGGAGAACCAAAATCTGTTTTCGGAACGACAAATTCACGGCGATCCTGCTTGTGGCCTCTGTACAAAAGTGGGGGGGGGGGGCCCTCCGTCAAGCGAAGGAGGCCTTTCCCCTTTCCAAACTGGGCCGTCCGCGCCTGAAATCTCCCCCCTCTAACGTTGTTCCTCTCCTTCCTCTCTTTTTTTGTGTTTTTCTCCTTTGCAGAAGGAAGTAGAGGAGAACTTCAGGTTATCTACTCTCCATTCTAACCAGTGTGTCTCCTCCTTTGACACTCCAGTGTGTTGTTTCTTTTTTGCATGCCCTGTTGAAGTGTCACCTGGCTGCTTTGGCTGAGGCTTGGAAAGCCCCCTCTCCCTCCCCCTCCCCAACTTCAGCATGTGTCAGTTTGGGGAGGAATGGCTGGTCTTGTAGTTGCACTAAGAGGAGTCTGTTCAGTGCGGGTGACTTTTATAATGGAGCGGTGGAGTCCTACTTCTCAGCGGCAAACCCAGCAAGCGCTCTGCCCCGCATTCCCGGTGAGGATACCCGGGCCGCTGCCTGCCAGGAGGGAGCCCACCTGAGGGTACCACGGCTTCTCCTCCGGCCGCCTTTCTGGACAGAAAACCCTCAGCCCAGGCCTCCGGGGGTGGTGGTGGTGGTGCAGAGTCACACCCTTCCTTTGTTCTAAGGAGTCCTTCTTCCTTACAGCTGGGCTTGGAGAGAGGTGCTGGTTTGAAGAGTGAAGAAACTGGTATTGGAGAAGCAGGGCTTCCTGGGCAAGTGGGAATGCTCATTTGTTTTCCCCCAACATGATTCCCCCCCCCCTAAAATCTGGTAAATCTGGCAGCAGAGGAGTGACAAACTAAACTACAAGGCTGTGAAAGCACAGGTTATTTAATATATATATATATATTGCTACACATTCCTTAGCAACAGAGTACTTGCACAGTTTGGTATCATTCGTTTGAGAGCCAGTGTGCTGTAGTGGTTAAGAGTGGCGGACTCTAATCTGGAGATCCGGGTTCGATCCCCCACTCCCCCACATGAAGCCTGCTGGGTGACCCGGGGCCAGTCACGGATCTCCCTGAACCCTCTCAGCCCCCGTAGAGGCAGGCAACGGCAGGACCACCCCCAAAAACCCTCTCTGGGGTCGTCTTTCATCAGCTGTGACCTGGCAGCCCTTTCCGCCACCATCGTAAGTGTGCCCTGACCTGGATGGTCCAGACTAGCCTGATCTCGTCAGATCTCAGAAGCTAAGCAGTGTCGGCCCCGGATAGTATTTGGATGGGAGACCACCAAGGAATACCAGGGTCAATACACAGAAGCAGGCAACGGCAAACCGGCTCTGAATGTCTCTTGCCCTGAAAACCTTACCAGGTCAGCAGAGGTTGGCTGAGACTTGATTGGGAGGGAAACATTAGTTTAATTGCTTCAGTGTGCAGATTTCAAAGAGGTCAGCCTGTGCATTCAGGGCCACCCCATTTCAGGAGAGTATTTAAGTGTCAGAGGGCTAACCAGGGAGCCTCAGGGGCATCTGGGGGGTGAGGGGGGGGGAGGTGCAGTTTGTACAAACTCTGCCTTTGCCCCAGGCCAGGCCTTGTCCACTGATGGGAGAGGACATGAGTGGGAGCCCCAGCACCTCTCAGTAGGAAAGTAAGCAACACCACATGCGGTGTGTACTGGAATACACGCATTTGGCCAAGGAACGCATGCACGTACTGCCAAATATCAAAAAACAACAAATGTGTCAGACCTATGAAAGTATCAGGGAATGCTTCTGGTTGAATGTGGGGTTGTTTCTTTTTTTGAGAACATGCATTCTGCCTTTCCAACACACATCTTGTTTCCCTAAAATCTGAAAGAGCTGATTATTCAGCCACATGGACAAAGATAAGGACCTAATTGGAGCCGAGCCTGAAACAGAAATTATCATTGGAAGAACCCGTGTTCATAACTCACTCCTGCAAATGGTGGCCTTTGAACATGTGCAGAGTAATTGCAACCACTTAAATTAGGGTTAGGTAGAACATCCTCAAGGTTATGGGAAGGGGGAGGAACACCTTCAGAAGCCCCTCTCCCCGTTTCATTTGGGAAGGTCACTGATCAGCCTTTTCCCAAATGGCACAACGGCAGCTCAGGAAGTGGCCAAATCAATATCACAGTTAATTTATGCTAATTTCTGATGTTTTAATTCTGTAGAAACTTTGTGAATGTTAAACGTGTGCAGTACATGTTTATACAATCTTATCAATTATTTAACCATGTTTGATGTTGATATAGGAGAAAGCTTTATTTTGCATTAGTGGTAAAGGTGTCTTTTAATATTAGATTGAATATTGATGGACTTGAGTGTCAAAGTGCATTTGTGGTTTCTTGATAAGGAGTGCTTATACGTGTTATGGTAATTTTGACATTTATTTGGCTTAAAGCCTATTTGTTTTATCCAGATTTTCATGGGGATCCAAACAAACTTGCGAAGTGATTTTAATCACAGAGCTTGGTAGCCTCACAAATGCCAACGCAGAGCCCTGTGGTCGTCACACAGAGTACAGCTAAGCCCCTTCCGGAGAGGAAAGCCCCCCCCCCGCCATTTCTTGGATTTAGAAAGGCTCAGGGTTTCCCCCCCCTCCCTTCTCTGGCAGCTGTTCCCCCCCCTCCCCGCTTTCATCTTCCTTTACTGCAAGAGCTCCTTTCTCAGTAGTTTTTGTCTGTGGTCTGTCAGGCTGGGGGCACAGGGAGGTTTTCCTGGCCCTCCTCCCCGCCACACCCATTTCCAGGGGTTTGCGCTTCCTTCTCGCCACTCCTGTCAGTAGACAGGAGCATGTAGCTTGAAGCATCCCTGCTTCTTCGGTCAGACTGGCAGCCCGGCATCCCTCCCAGCCTTGCCTCGGCTCTGTTCAGCTGCAGGACTCTAAACCAAGAAGTCTCTTCTCCCCCCCCCCCGCCCCGCACCTAGAGATGAAACCCCAATTGCATGGGCTCACATTTTGTCGGACTGTGATGGCTCTGCTTTCTGCCAGGGCTGCTCCCTGTCTTAGGGCTCCCTTGAATCCCTCCTGCACCTGCCGTGCTTTCTGTCTGCCCGCTAGCCTTGCCTCTGGATCCCCCTGGATCGTGCCCCAACCCCTGCCCTCACTGAGAGGCCTGCATGAATTGTCTCTGACTTGCTGGGTGACCCGTTTGCGGTGTTCTGCTGTTTGGGGATTCTCGGGCACGCATATCTGTAGATGCGGGGGGGGGGGGGAGGTTAAATGCAAATTCCTCCCCTCTGAGCAAAATCCGTCTTGGCTCGCCCTGGCAAACTGCATGCATCTCCCTTTTGCTCTTTCTGTATGAAGAGCCGTTTCTGTCATGGCACCCTGAGTCACTGAGACTGTTTTTAGCTTCTGGCTCTTGCAGAGAGAAGATCGCGCCTTCATTCTTACACCGAAGGGTGGGTTTTGCATCCTTCTCTCTGGGTGGCCAAGGGCAAGGTGGTGAAGCAACAGCGGCCGGTTCTGCTTTATGCTGCTTGGGAACTGGCCGCTGCGTGTGGACAAAATCCCAGGCTTGATGGGATCCCACGTGGCTCCTCTTGTGTTCTTATGTTCTGTTTTCCAGCTTTTTAGTGTGAAAAGCAGACAGACTGTGCCGGGGGGCACCTTTGCTTCACAGAGGGGGTTGGTGGGTCGGTGGGGGGTGTGTGTTCATTCTAAACAAGCCACATTGGGCATGGTCAGAAAGAGGCTTACAGCTGTGATTTAACCCCTGAGCAATTCCAGCCCCCAGCTGGCTCCTCTTGCCTCGGTCAGTGCAGCCCTCCACAGGCCTCAGGGACCCTGAGCCCAGAAATGGGTGCTGCCGTTTGGGCGATCTCTGTCCCCTGCTGATGTGTGGCTCCCGTGCAGGCAGGTGGCCGGCTGCACCTCTGGGCTCTCCAGTTCTCCACTGCTTGTTCAGTCTCCATGTTGGTTGTGCGGCAGGCGCTAATCTGGGAGCATTTTTGGGAATTTCAAAGTGAAGAGAGACTTGGAGCAGCTTCTTGCCAGTTTGGTGTCTGGAAAGGAAGGGGTGGTTCTGCAAGAGGGGCACACTGAACAGGCTCTTTGGGTCTTCCTCATGTGTGTGTGTGTGTGTGTGTGTGTGTGCCCCACTCAGTCTTGAGGTGCCACCGACTGCTGAGTGCCCACCCGCATCTTCCTGCATGATCCACCCTCCGTTTTCATGCCCCTTCCTCCGTTCTGAACGTGGCGGCTGGTTTTTCCTGGGTCCCACAAGCTCACTTCATTTTCTCTTGTCTTCCTTTGATGTTTCCAGGGTCAGGATGACGACAGCCTGCCAAAGTCACCGTGGCTCAAAGCCGGGTAAGTGGTCCTCGAGGACATGCGCTCACTTTCCCTCTTGGGTGGGGCAAAACTTGGCAAAGGTTTTAAAGCTGCGACGGCCCCTCCCTGGGGCCAGGCGGCTTCCGCTCTGGGGTCCGGGGGCTGCCGCCTCCTTCTCCTGCTGGGCCCAGCCTAGGCTGTGCTGTGCTGAGTTCCATGGAGCCCTTGGGCATGAGGAGCCAATACATGGAGCAAACCGGTTTGCACAGCCGGCAGCCTAGTCCCGGAGCCTCCCGGCCTCCCCACACGGGGCTGCAGCAATGCAGGAGAGATGGAGCCCCTTCCCAGCATGTCTCTGTGGGACCGCCAGCTTTCCTCTACTGGAGCCTGTGCCCCTGGCGAAGCTGGACATTACACCTGAACACCTGAACACCTGAAGCTGCCTTATACTGAACCAGACCCTTGGTCCATCAGAGTCAGTATCGTCTACTCAGACCGGCAGCAGCTCTCCAGGGTCTCAGGCAGGGGTCTTTCACATTACCTACTTGCCCGGTCCCTTTAACTGGAGATGCTGCTGGGGATTGAACCTGGGACCTTCTGCATGCCGAGCAGATGCTCTGCCACTGAGCCATTCCCCCACCCCATTCCGCCACCCCTACATGAAGCTGCCTTCTACTGAACCAGACCCTTGGTCCATCAGCGTCAGTATTGTCTACTCAGACTGGCAGCTGCTCTCCAGGGTCTCAGGCAGGGGTCTTTCACATCACCTACTTGCCCGGTCCCTTTAACTGGAGATGCTGCTGGGGATTGAACCTGGGACCTTCTGCATGCCGAGCAGATGCTCTACCACTGAGCCATTCCTCCACCCCATTCCGCCACCCCTACATGAAGCTAACTTATACTGAATCAGACCCTTGGTCCATCAAAATCAGTATTGTCTGCTCAGACTGGCAGCTGCTCTCCAGGGTCTCAGGCAGGGGTCTTTCACATCACCTACTTGCCTAGTGCCCTGACCTGGATGGCCCAGGCTAGCCTGATCTCATCAGATCTCAGAAGCTAAGCAGGGTCAGCCCTGGTTAGTATTTGGATGGGAGACCACCAAGGAACACAATGGTTGCTGTGCAGAGGAAGGCACTGGCAAACCACCTCTCTTGCCATGAAAACCCCAAAAAAGGGGTCGCCATAAGTCGGCTGCGAGTTGACGGCACTTTACACACACACACAAACACATACACGCCTAGTCCCTTTAAGTGGAGATGTCTCCGGGGATTGAACCTGGGACCTTCAGCATGTTAAGCAGAGGCTCCACCACTGAGCCATGGCCCCTCCCCAACAGCGGCACTCTGGGGCTCCTTGGCAGGGACAGGGGGGCTCTGCTTCTGTTGGTGGCCCAGAGGACTGCTTCCGAAGCGCCCCCAAAGGCTGCCCTTTTGGCCGCTGCAGAGGCTTCGCAGGCGGGAGCGGTGCAGGCAGCGGCCCGGGAGTGCAGCGCTTCTGCTGCGATGGGCCCTGGCTGAGCGTGGAGCCGCAAGAATTCCCTCCAGGGGTCCGTCCCCTTGGGCTGCGGGGAGTCCGGCTCGGGGCTTCAGCCGGGGGCTGCCTCTTGGCCTCGGGAGTCGGGCCTCTCTACGTGGCTGCCCCCCCCCCCTGTGCCAGCCGCGGCAACGGGAGCTGGGAAGTCCTGGCGGAGTGTGAAGTCAGGCTGTTTCTGGAGGGAGGGCGGCGGCAGCGCTTGCCGGTTTCCCAGGAGGAATTGAAGTCTTGCCAGGCGGGGAACGGGAAGGCACCATTTCCCATGCTGTTTGATTTTAAATGTGTTCGTATATTTGATTACAGCCATATGGCTTTGATCTGTAACATTTGAATTCTGCCGTCTTCTAGAGGCGTGTGTGCAGTTGCAGCCGCACTGGTGGTGGGGGGAGTGGGGGGCAGGGAGCGCGTCTTGGAATTGCTGCCCGGGCCTCTGGCGTGCTGCATCTCAATCAGACTTCCAGACAATGAATTAGGCAAAACTAATCAGACAGGAAATTAGATGGGAGGAGGAGGCTGTGAACGTTGACAGCTCTCGGTGGCTTTGGTATCCTTCCCCAGGAGGCTGTGCCAGGCGGCATCTCCTGCCACACCTGTAGACCCCCAGTGCTGCCTAGCAACCCCCTGGCAGCGAAGGGAGCCTGGAATGCCACCTCCGAGGCGGCCAGCATCCTGGCAGTTGGCAGTGCTGGTGGAAGTAAGGCCGCCTTTTCTGCTGCCTCTTTGCAGAAGTTTGTACCCAGGCTGCCTGCCTGGCTTGAAAGAGGAGCAGCAAACGTACCCCAGCATGCTTCTCTTTGGCCAAACCAGCTGTATGTATTGAGTGGCCTCAGCCTGTGCTAGCCGTGATTTTGTCTTGGTCCTTGTGTATGTGCGGTGGGGGGGGGGGACGGTCATTGTTGCAGGCAGTCGCCTTGCAAAATAGCCCCGGGATGCTTTGCCAGGGGGAGGAAGTGGTGGGTGGGGCGGGGCAGGGAGAGGACTGAAGAGAAGACGGGGGGCCTGCCCACACACTCCTCCTGCCCTGGACCAAGAGAAGTTGGTCTCCTTTTCCTCTTGAACCTATAAAGCTGTAAAGCTTCTACTGAATCAGAGCCTTGGTCCACCCAGGTTAATACTGTCTACTCAGACGGCAGTGGGTCTCCAGGGGCCCAGGCAGAGGAGGGTCTTTCACATCACCTCCTGCCTGATCTCTTTAAGTGGAGACGATGGGGATTGAACCTGGGACCTTTTGCCTGCCAAGCAGAGGCTCTACCGCTGAGCCACGGTTCCTCCCCTCGGCTGCTTGTTGGCTTGAGCTGGTCCCTGAGGCCTCACTTAGGGTTCCTGTTGTTCATCGTGCGCTTCGATGCTCACTTCATGGGTGCATGTCCTTTGGGACATGAGCACTTGGTGGGAAAATGGCAAAAGAAGGCTTGTTGTCCCTGGGCGATTGCAGGAGGGAGCTGGGGCGGGGGGAGGCACACTGGATGAGACAGCAGGTAAGGTGGATCCAGAGGGAACTGGCTGTGCTGAGGAGTGGGCAAGGGTGGCGACAGCGTGCCCTGCCTCCCGTCCCTGAACTGAGCAGAAGCTTTCTGGCCCTGATCCTTGCTGTTCCTTCTGCGCAGCCTTTGGGAGTGAGCATTAGCCCCACGCAAGCCAATTATCCCGTCTGTTCATCTCCGATCCCACTGCTCACGTTTTACCAAACATCTGCACGCATCAGTATGACAAGGCACCATTAAAGCTGGCCAGCCGTCTCCCGAGAGCAGCCGACGTCCGACACAGCGCGGCTGACACGCTCCCCCGGGGACCATCCAGGGTGAAGCAACCTCCCCCACTGCCACATTTAATGCTTCAGCTTCTCCCCACAACATTCTTCACCTGCAGCCAGGCAGTAGGGGGGTGGCAGAGATCAATTCCAGGGCAGAGGGATGCCCCTCTGTTCCTTGCTCCCCAGAATTACAGCCTGCCTCGCTGCTGATTTGCCTTCAGTGTGGCAGCGTGATGTAGTGGTTAAGAGTGGTGGTTTGGAGCTGCGGAGGCTAATCTTGAGAACCGGGTTGGTTTCCCCACTCCTATGCACGAAGCCAGCTGTGTGACCTTGGGCCAGTCACAGCTCTCTTGGACCTCTCTCAGCCCCACCAACTTCACAGGGTGTCTGTTGTGGGGAGGGGAAGGGAAGGTGATTGTAAGCTGGTTTGATTCTTCCTTAAGTGATAGAGAAAGTTGGCATATAAAAACCATCTCCTCCTCCTCCTCTTCTTTTTCTTCTTCTTGTCCCTCTGACCTGTGGAACGATCTGCAATGCCCCGAGACTCCTCTCTCTTCCCCTGTGAGAGGGTGCCAAGGATGAATCCACGTTCATTTAGCTCTGCAATGGGGGGAGGGAGATGCTGGCAAGGCTTTTCCTGGGGGGTGGCCCCTGGTTGCTGGTTGGCCTGAGACAGGAGCTCAGCGCCCCTGGCATGTTGTCATCTGTCTTGGTAGTCTGGTTCAGCTCAGAAGGGATTTCCCCGTGGTCCCTCTGCCACAGTGGAACAGCTGGAGGGCTTTTGTTTCAGCCTCCCTTGACAAGAGGAAGGCTCGGTGCACAGCTTGTTAACTCAAACATGGGAAGCTGCCTTCTCTGGCGTGAGAGCCGCAGCCTGTCAGGGTCCGTCTTGTCTCCTGGGACTGGCTGCGGCTCTCCAGGGTCTCAGACAGAGAAAGGGTCTTTCACATCATCATCTGCCTGGGCCTTTAACTGGAGATGCCAGGGATTGAACCTGGTGTAGCATCAGACTGATTCCCTTGCAACACTTTGAGAGATTTTGGACCCAGAATTCCTCTGTTTCTGAAACAATTGCAGCTTCACATCCCTCTTAGTTTTATCATGCCGGAAAAAGTTATTACCCCTTCCAGCTTTTGATAATACCATATAATCTTTTGGACCGTGAGCCCTGTTTTCCCTCTTAGTTGAGCAACCAGCAATTGACCAGAACACCTGTTGAATCTTTTTATCTTTTATTAATTAGATTCTTTTTATTAAGCAAGACATTATACAATAAAGACATAACATAATTATACCTACACAAAATGTGGATATGCAGACTATTATAATTAGAGTTCCTAACATTATTAATACGTAACAAAATTGATTATAACATTTAAAACAAATGTAGTACAGATCACATGAAGCGGCCATTCTACTGAATCAGACCTCTAGTCCATCAAGATCAGTATTGCCTACACATACTGGCAGCGGCTCTCCAGCGGCACAGTCAGTCTGCGAAGACATGAAGCTGTAATGAGAGATTCCCCCCAGCATCCTATTACAGGGAAAAGCTGTGGCTGAGTGATAGAGCATCTTCGTGGCATGCAGAAGGTCCTGGGTTCGATCCCTGGCATCTCCAGTTCAAAGGACCAAGGCAGTAGGTGATGTGAAAGACAGTATGTGTAGGCAATACTGATCTTGATGGACTAGAGGTCTGATTCAGTAGAATGGCCGCTTCATGTGTTCATGTGATCTGTACTAAAACACTTTCAAGGCTTTGCCTGTGCAAAACTGATCGGCAGCAGAGTTCTCCAGGATTTGTCTTATTAAAGGAGATTTACAACCTTTAACTCTGATAATACAAAAGAGTAATGTGTAGAGTTTGGTTCTCTGAACTATTAACCAGCAAACTAGACTGAACACCTGTAGAAACTTTAATATTTTACTGAGAGAAAAAAAGGATTTTTTTTTTACCAAGGCAGAAAAAATAGGCATGGAAAAGTTAACCCTTCAATTACTGTGAAGATAAATGCTAAAATTATCAAAGTTCCTAGCATTGCTTAATCATATTGCAGCAAGTAATAGTTTTAAAAAGCAAATTGTCTCACTGCATTTAGGGATTATCAAAGAGCCCAAGTTACCCAAAAATCTTACCTAGAGATCTTACCTGTTCTTCTTATGAGACTTCCAGCCAGAGAAATCTGATTTGCTTGTCACAAGTGCATATTTATAGAAAAATATAAATCCTTTCACTAAATGAGATCTGTTATAATAATGTGATCATATCTAGATAACTGATTGGTTGTAACTAAATATGAGATAAGTGCAAATAAGCATATGAGTTACACCTGATATTGCGAGATAAGAAGGCCCACTCCCAACTCTTAACCTCTATTAAAAAGCAATTAATCTAACGTTTTCTATAATTGTTTCAACTAATTGACCAAGATGAGATTAGCTGTAAGCAACTAAATTCATTGACAGTTGAAAAGTGTGTGAACTCTCAGTCAACTTGCCGACTCAGCAAGAAAAGAGGAGTGATACCAATTGCTTCTGCTACAAAGCTGAATCAGACCTTAGGCCCACCAAGCTGAGTAATGTCTGTTCATACTGGCAGC
Organism: Euleptes europaea; assembly: GCF_029931775.1. Taxonomy (NCBI): domain Eukaryota; kingdom Metazoa; phylum Chordata; class Lepidosauria; order Squamata; family Sphaerodactylidae; genus Euleptes; species Euleptes europaea. The sequence continues at coordinate 123,044,666 of NC_079315.1, forward strand.
GGCTTTCCAGGGTCTCAGGCAGAAAAGGGTCTTTCACATGGCCTGGTCCTTTTTTGCTGGAGGTGCCAGGGATTCAACCTGGGCCCTTCTGGATGCCAAGCAGAGGCTCTTCCACAGAGCCACAGCCCCTTCCCTTTGCCTAGTACATCTAGACTACTTCCAGAGTTTGGCTGCTAGAGAAAAACTAGGGCAAGTCGAAACCTCATCCCAAGATCTTTATCCTCAAGCCATAAAAGACAAAATAATCCGCAGCAGGGGGTCCCGCTGCCTGCTCTTGGTTGCCTTCCATGCTCAGCGTGATGCTTTGGACACAGCAGTGAATCATCCCGCCTGCCTCTGTCTTCTGGGGCAGCAAATTCTCCTTTTCTGTGCCCACTGTGCTCTCTTAAAATGGAGCTTTGGGGTGGGGGGATACGGAAGTGGCACACGCTGCAGCGGGTCTCTGGAGCTCCATGTGTTTGCTGCTGGGATTGTCTGATGAATTCTGACACTTTTCTCTGCTGCTGCTTGCAACGCCTCTTCAGAGCAAAGAGGGGAACCAAGCACAATTTAATTTGTGTGCGAGATGGAGAGGGGACAAGTCATCCTGGTTTCCGAGCACCCCTGCCGTGTAATTCAAACTGACGGGCATAATTTGCAGATTTAATGCCACTCCCAAGCTGCTCCGCATTGGGCACATCAAGTTGACTTGTTGCCACACTTGGCACCTCCTGCCTTGTTAGCCTGAGCCGTGGTTCTGGGTCTTGGTTCCTTCTCGGCCAAGGCCGGATCCTCAAAGAAGTCTGGGGCTGCAGGTGGCCTTGCTTGGCTCCTCCAGGACTCTGGGTGAGGGATTAGAACCCGTTGCCTGTTAGCTGGGCTGGCCTTAATCCCTTTCCCCCTTTGTTTCTAGGCCAGCCGGCGGCATCTACGGCATCGACAGCATGCCTGACCTCCGCAAGAAGAAGCCCCTCCCGCTTGTCAGCGACTTGGTGAGAGTTTACCCCCCTCCATAAACACTGTGAGGGCTGGCACGGGCTGGCCTGGGGCCCTTTGGCACAGGAAGGTTCTCTTCAACGCTTTATTCTCCCCCCCCCCCCATGACCTGTACAAGTGGATTCCTGGGCAGCCCCAGTCTGGAAAGCTGCCAGCTGTCTGCCTGGAACAACTGAGTGTATCTCGTGGGGAGCCTTAGCCCGGCCGTTTCTCTTTGCCCTCTTTGTTTAACATCTGCATGCTGAAAGGGAGCAAAAATGCCCTTTCCGCCAGCATCAGCCCAGCCAAGTCGATTCTGAAAGCAACTCCGGCCTTGCCTGGGCCTGCAGGGTGGACTTTGGAGGTCCGGCAGCCGGTCCCTCTTCAGTGTCGAAATGTGTTCCCGCCTTCCTCGCCCTGCAGGACTGGAGTCTATCGAGCGTACCCCTTATTCACCCTGGGAGGGGGCATTGTTCATCTCGGGAGGGGGCTTAGCCTCTTCCCCCATTCTGGCCCCCCCCTTGTTACTGTAGGGCTTGTTTCATCACGTAATGGGATGGGTAAGCCAACCTAAATATTTGTTTAAAAAGGGAAACAGAAGTTGCAGAGTAGCAAAGGATCTCAGAATGAAGGGGTTTGGGGAGATGGGGGAAGTTGGCAAGAAACAAAGAGGCAGCGGGTGGCATGGGACAGGGGACCTCTCCTCATTTAAGAGCACATTTGTTTTTGCGGCCACGTTCTTGCCTGCCCCCCTCCAAAAGTTGGAAAGAGTTGCCAGAGGGCACAAACCGCTCTCTGGGCCGCGTGTCGGCCGACTTTGGCTTATGAGTCTGAGGGGTGGTCACGTATCCTGATCCTCCTCCAAGGAGAAAGGGGGCATAGAGTGGGCGCCAGTGAAAGGGCTCTTATGGAGAGATTTTATTTTACCAGGGGTGGGGGGGATCCTTCATGTATCACAATGATTCCTTTTGCAGGTTATAGTGCTTCTGTGTTTTTTCACAGAAAGCAACCCCTCCCTCCAAAACACGACACCCAAGTCTTTATGAATCTTCCAGAGACTCGGGTGGGGGTTGGGTGGGTGGGTGGGAGAAACGCTGGCTGGTTTGAAATGGGTCTGGGCCTCTGGGCCAGTTGCGAGTTTGTTCAGTCCTAAGTGGAGGCACACGCAAGCCCACTGGCTGAAACTGTCTTAAACTCTGCTTCAGACGGCCCAGTGACCCTGGCGTGGCTCTCTGTGGATCCCTCTGGATCACTTGTATGGCCTTACTCCAAGGTAAAGCCCGGCCAGCGGGTGTGTAGCCTTTGAGGTGGTGCTGATGGAATTAATTTGTTATGCTTTCCTTGTACGCTGGCACTGTCTCTCTGCAGGCCATGGTAAGTGGAGGTCAACCTCTCTGGTGCGCTCTTTCCCCTGTCTGTATGTTGAATTCTCCCCCGAGATAAATGGAGGGCTCAACCTGCCTTGCTTCCCCCCCCCCATCACTGGCGTAATGAAGCCTCATTGCCATGCTGTGACCAGCACCCTTTGGGGGGGGGATTGGACCCCCTCTCAGAGCGAGTACAGTCTCCTTGTCTGCCTGGGGCTGAAGAGGCCCCGTGGACGGGAGAGCCGCTGGCCTTCTGTGTCCAGCCTGAGGGGCAGGCCCGTTGTCCTTGCGGATGCCCATGCCCATGCCGACATCCTGGCTGAGTCTCCCTTCCTTTTCTGGCCCAGATTTCTCTTTTCCAGGGAATGGTTTCCTTCCCAGCGCAGCCCTTTTTGTCTGGGAAAGGTTTGGGGTTCAGGGACAGTTTGGGGAGGGGGCTGGCCGATGAACCCAATGGTTACGCTGAAGTGAGAATAGGTCAACAAGATCCGTGTACACTTGGAAAATGCCCCAAAGAATGTTCATTGGGTTGAGGGGAGGGATGGCTTGTTATTCCCACCTATGCCCAGTCAGATGGCTTCGATCCGTAGGGCAGGGAATTCCAGAAGAGCTTTTCCCTTGAGGCTGTGAAACTTCAGAGCTTTCCAGGAAAGATGCTGGAGGTGTCGGCAGTCCTGGCTGAAAGGAAGAAGAGAGGCGAAACAGACCTGTTAGCTCCGTTGCATGTTAGTTGGGGGCAAGAATGGAAGGAAGAGCTTGTTTGCTGGCTGAACCCTTGAGGCGGGGCAGGGCAGGGTGGCGATACATCCCAGGTCATTGGGGAGGGGGTCAAGTTTTCAGGTGCTCCTTACTTGTGCGGGCTTTGAATGGAAACAGCACAGCAGGTGGGGCTGCTGAGGCACAGAAGGGGTTACTTGTGTGACAGACTCTTCTGCGTCCCGGTCTCCATTCAAGCAGCTCAGAACATCTTACATGAGGGTACCAGAGTAGTCCGCCAAACCATGGTATTTGAAAGCCCCTCCTTTTAACAGTGCCCTGGATGATGGAGGCTCTTTTTCCTTCCAGTCGCTGGTCCAGTCCCGGAAGGCTGGGATTACCTCGGCCATGGCCACCAGGACGTCTCTCAAGGACGAGGACCTGGTAAGGACTGGCGAGTTGGCGTTCCCTCGACTGGGCCCGGAGGGGCGAGGTGGCGGGACGGTTGTTCAAGCACCGTGCCGGACCACCGAGCGGCAGGGCTGAGGACGGAGCTGGTGTGGAAAGTCCGCCCCTGCCAGCAAGGCGAGATCAAAATAGCCTGGGAGGGGGAGTCTGTCAAAAGCATGAAAGAGTCAAAAGTGCTCCGGCTCCTACAGGAAGTTATTATGGGAGCTGTGGGGTGGGCATTATTAAGTGTTTGTGTGGCACTGCCAAGGGAACCCTGGAGGAGAGGAAATCAAAAGAGTCTCCGCTCCAGTCGTCAGCTGGAAAGGAGGGGGCCGGCTCTCTCCTCCTGACCTTTGCCAATGCCCACCAAGGGGGTCTTCCCACGGAGCAGCAGGGGTCCCCGTTGCCGGCCTCGTCTGTCACGCCTTGTGGAAATGCAGCTGGCCAGGGCTCCCCTTTTTCTGAGCTGCTTCTGAGAGATGTGTGGTGTGGTGGTTAGTGTTTAGGAATAGGATCTGGGAGATCCAGGTTCAAATCCCCTCTCTGCCATGGAAGCTGGCTGTGTGACCTTGGGCCAGTCATGCACTCTCAGCCTAGCCTACCTCACAGGGTTGTTGTGAGGATAAAATGGAGGAGCAGGGAATGATGTCAGCCACTTTGGGTCCCCACTGGAAGAAAAATGGGGTATAAATAAAACAAATAAGTAAATAAGGATTAGAACCTACAGAGCCTGGCTGGGTGAAGGAAAGTTTCAGGGTCTGCTGCTCAAGAAAGTGGGGATGGAATGCTGACGACCACCTTCACAGAGCTGCCCTGTGGTCGAGAGCTCCCCACAGCCACTTGTGGTCTGGAAACCCTGGCCCCGAATGCCTGCACGCTCGCACACAAACAAGCACCACCCTCCTGGACTAGGAGGGCTACCTGTGGCAGCGGCCCCGGGTCTGCCTGCCGTTAGATGTGCATGATGCTGGCCGGCTGGTAGCCCCTCGGAGCTTCTGGGCTGGAGGCGTGGCGTGGATTCTCTGTCCGAAGGCAGGACGGCGGCCTTGCAGGTGTGGCTTTTCGTTTCAGAAATCTCACGTCTATAAGAAGACGCTGCAAGCCTTAATCTACCCCATTTCCTGCACGACCCCCCATAACTTCGAGGTGTGGACAGCCACCACCCCCACATACTGCTACGAGTGCGAAGGGCTCCTGTGGGGCATCGCGCGGCAAGGGATGCGGTGCACGGAGTGCGGGGTCAAGTGCCACGAGAAGTGCCAGGACCTCCTCAACGCCGACTGCTTGCAGAGTGAGTGGCGAGCCGGGGGGTGGGGTGGGGAGGTTTTTTTTGCAAAATTGCCTTGTTTGCTCCATAGCTGCTACTGGAGGGCTTTGCCAGGGCATGTTTTGGGAAGGAGAGCAGTTGATGGAAGTATTGGAGATGAGGGCAGATGCCTCTGGGCTGGGGGGGGGGTTGCCGGAGCATTGAGCAAGGAAATTGTTCTCCCCCTTGTGCATCTGTGCACTCTCTCTCACACATCCCCTTGCATAGAAGCACGGGCTCTTCCCAGAGGAGCTCTTGGGTGCTTTGGTGTGAAATTGCTGGGAAGAATTCATGCTCCGAGAAGCATCCGCTTCGCTGACTGCTTGGAGCGTGGCCTGGAGTGACTCCACGCGAGGCCTTGGCGGTTTCCTGGAACGGCCCCTCACCTGTCGCCCTTGGTGCAGCAGGAGATGCCTTGTTGAAGGAGCTGGGCTTCTGGTTTTGTTGTGCCCTCTGAGGTTTCTTTTGTTTTCTCTTTCTCCTTGGAAACCATGCAGAGCGTGGGTTTCCTGCATTGGGCAGGGGGTTGGACTAGATGACTCTGGTGGTCCCAACTCTATGATTCTATGAAGTGCTTAAGACATTAAAAGCATTCCACCAATGCTCAGGCTTAGTGTTATGTAGCTCCTGAACGAAGTGCAGGTGGGGTACCAGAGCCCACCTGCCTAATGCTAACCCTTGTCTGAGGCCCATCTGCTGGCTTGCAAAAAAACAAAACACACACACCCACCCACAGGACAGGGGACGTCTTTTGGCTGTGACTCCATGGGAAGAGGGCTGGGAGCTGCCTTACTGGCCACGAGGACCGGCACGTGGCCTTTGCCCAGCAGCGATCCTGGCCCGGAAACCTGCCAGGAATCCGTGTTGGAGCGACCCCCTTGAGCAGCCTCTCTCTGGAGTCAAGCCCAGAAGCCAAGCCAAGGTGTCGGGCGTGCAAAGAGCGCGCTCGGCACCCACCGGTGTTGGCAGCCGGCTCCCAGGCGAGGCGTGTGTGCAGCCCCTGGTTGCTGAGCGTTTCGGGATGACTCAGGCACAACCTTTGTGAGTGGCATCTTCGTCATGGGCTCTCTGTCAAGAAAGGCTTGCCTCGAACCAGGGAAGGGAATTTTATTTTAAATCACAAGGAGGCCTATTTTAGGTTCCAAGAACAAATCCTGTTCAGGCATCACCCTCCTACCTAACAGATGTCCTCTACACACCATTGTGCGGGAGGAAAGCTGCTTCTCCTCCACTGAGGAAGATGGCAGTTGGAGGAGCGCTCTTGTGGGTATCCCCATGCCTGATGCCGTAAGCAGGCCTTTGCCGGCCCTCTCCGGGTCTTTCCAGGCTGCTTCAGAGCCCTGCCAGGTGGGCACCCTGGCCTCAGCCTGGGGAAATGCTTCAGGTTGCTCACGAGTGGGACTTCCCGTTTTCTTCTCTGCTTCTGCCTATAAACTCTCCCTTCTCAGCAGAGTTGCACAAAGCAGGGTATTGATAAGCTCACGGCCCCACCCTTCTTTGGCAGAGCCAGGGTGGAAGGGTGGCTGGCATGTCAGTCTAGGATCTGTGTGCTTGTTTCCAAATCCCTTTCCAGCCAGAGAGCTCAATGGGTGACTTTGGGCCCAGCTGCCCACCTCACAGGGCTGTTGTGAGGAGAAAAGGCAGGACCATATAAGCTGCTTGGAGGAAAAGTGGGGAAAGAAAAGAATGGTTGTACCTCATTTCCCTTCGGCTGCCAGCTTCCCGTGTTAGACTCCATGGGTTGGAAACTCTTTTGATTTAATTTTAACCCGTTGGTTCTGGTCTTGCCCCAGAAGGTCGGACCAGAACCAACAGGTTGAAATTAAATCAAAAGAGCCTCCGTCTAGACATTAGGAAGAATCTTCTAGCAGTTAGAGCTTCCTCAGTGGAACAGGCTTCCTCGGGAGGTGGTAAGCGCTCCTTCCCTGGAGGTTTTTAAGCAGAGGTTAGATGGCCATCTGTCAGCAATACTGATTCAATGACCTTAGGCAGATGATGAGAGGGAGGGCATCTTGGCCATCTTCTGGGCATGGAGTAGGGGTCACTGGTTGTTTGAAGGGGAAGTTAGTTGTGAATTTCCTGCATTGTGCAGGGGGTTGGACTAGATGACCCTGGTGGTCCCTTCCAACTCTATGATTCTATGATTCTACAGTTTGTTTTCGTTGAGAGCGGGTCGCCTATCCAGAGCCCTGGCTCTAGACTCGTTCTTTGGCCTCCTTGGGAGCAGGGCCTGTGCTGCTGTTCTGTGTCTTCTGCCACTGTAGCTTCCAAGGCTGAGAGCGCAGGAGCTTTGCCTCTTTCTCCACGGCCACCTTCCAGGTTCCCTTTGTGCCCCAGGCGTTCCGGAAAAGTCCGACCCTTGGAGGCTTTGGACGATTCCAGCCCCTGGAATCCCCTGGCACAACGGGTCCGCGCGTTCCCTCTGCTGGCGCCAGGAGTGATTTTGGATGCGCTGGGGGTGGATCTGTGCTCAGCCTAACATGTTCTGCAGCCTCTGCCTCCTCGGTCTTTGTTCAGTGGCGCTCCAGTCGGGCTGTATGTGTGGGCAGAGGTGTGAGTGAGCCCGGTGCCAATGAACAAGCGGCCGCTCTGGTTGTGCGAGCTGGGCGTCGGCGGAGTAGCAGTCCAGTATTCAGTGCTGGTTACAGAGGACCGGCTGTTCAAGTTCAGGGTACCTTCCTTTTCAGAAAAAAGTTTTGCCCCACACCAAGTTCCTGTTCCCAAGTGACAGAGCAGTGAGGAGCCCTGAGGAGACCTTCCCCTCCTCTCCTCACTCAGCAGGGCATGGGAGGAGGGCAGGCCTCACCTGTGCGGGCGCAAAAACACCTCTGGGGGAAAGTGTGTCTGAGAAGCCAAGTGGACAGGCAGAGTGGGCTTGGTGGTGGGTCAGGTGGGCATTGGTGACATGTACTGGGGTGCCCCACACTGGCAAGGCAGCAACCTGGGGTTTCTAGCTTCATTTTTTTAATATGGCATTTTTTCTATTCAATACAAAAAAGGCAACCTAGGGTTGCCAGCTCTGGGTTGGGAAATACCTGGAGATTTTGGGGGTGGAGCCTGATGAGAACGGGGTTTGGAGAGGGGAGAGCCAGCGTGGTGTAGTGGTTAAGAGCGGTGGTTTGGAGCGGTGGACACTGATCTGGAGAACCAGGTTTGATTTCCTGCTCCTCCACATGAGCGGCGGAGGCTAATCTGGTGAACTGGATTTGTTTCCCCACTCCTACACATGAAGGCAGCTGGGTGACCTCGGTCTAGTCACAGCTCTCTCAGCCCCACATACCTCACAGGATTTCTGTTGTGGGGAGGGGAAGGGAAGGTGATTGTAAGCCGGTTTGAGTCTCCCTTAAGTGGTAGAGAAAGTCGGCATGTAAAAACCAACACTTCTTCAGTGGGGTATAATGCCACAGAGTCCATCTTGCAAAATGGCCATTTTCTCCAGGTGGACTGATCTCTGTCACCTTGAGATCAGTTGTAACAGCGAGAGGTCTCCACTCACCACCTGGAGGTTGGCAACCCTACGACAACCCCTTCTGGGGCTCTCTGGCCTTTGGGCCAGCCTCCTGCTGGGCCTGGCTCCCTCTTGGCCTTGCTCATTCCTTCCCTCTCTGCTTGCAGGAGCGGCGGAGAAGTGCTCGAAGCAGGGGGCTGAGGATCGCACCCAGAACATCATCATGGCCATGAAAGACCGCATGAAGATCCGGGAGAGAAACAAGCCGGAGATCTTTGACCTGATCCGAGAGGTCTTTGGCGAGAGCCGGCTGGCCCACGTGCAGCAGATGAAGACCATGAAGCAGAGCGTGCTGGAGGGCACCTGCAAGTGGTCAGCCAAAATCACCATCACAGGTGAGGGAGAGAGAACGGGGCGGTGGGGGGGGGCTTTCTCATCATCCTTTGCTCAGGCAGCCCGGGTGTGAGTGCCTGTGCGCGCCTGCGCTTTGCCTTGTGGCCCTAAAGTGCTTCTTTCCTGCTTTCTTCTCCCCAGTGGCCTGTGCCCAAGGCCTGCAAGCAAAGGACAAAACGGGGTCCAGCGACCCATACGTCACCGTCCAGGTTGGCAAAACCAAGAAGCGGACGAAAACGATTTTTGGCAATCTGAATCCGGTTTGGGAGGAGAAGTTCCACTTGTGAGTACGGGGTTATCCTTTGCCACTGCGCTTTCTGGCACCCTTTCGGTAGCGCTGCTGCCTCCTCGGGTGTGGCTAATGGAGCCGATCGCCACCCCGCACAGGCAAGGGCTTTCCAAGCTCTCTGTCGCTGAGGAGGGGCTGGATGGGGGTGGGGGTTGAGCTTGATAGAACGTTCAGTGCGGGAAAGCAGGATTCGGTGCTCTGATGAGGGCTCCCGTGGGGTGCGGCCTTTCAGCGTGAACGCTTGCTCTGTTCTTACTGAGGTCAACAGTCAGTGGCTTAATTGCTGTGACAGAAATTGTGGCATCTGGACTGTCTTCCTGGGGGGCCCTGCCTCCCCTGCCCTGCAAATGGTATATGTCTCTCTCTCTCTCTGTGTGTGGGGGGGTATAATTAGTACAATGATTCTCTCAGCCATCACAGTGGGGATCAGTGTGCCATAGAAGGGATGTGCCACAGAAGGAACCCAAAGGCACCCGGGTAGTCTTCAACAGCTAGGTTACTGGCACAGGGCCAGATTTGCTGCTGCCGTATTTATCTTCTACAGCTGGTGGGGGCACTGCGTCTTCCTTGAGGGATCAGGCCAGTTTGTCCCACTATGCCATCACGGCGTAGTGGCTAAGAGCGGCAGACTCTAATCTGGAGAACCAAGTTTGATTGTGGAACTTGCTGTCCCAGGATGTGGTGAGGGCTGCCGAGTTGTTTTCTGTTACCCCAGAAGGTCGGACCAGAAGCAACAGGCTGAAATTAAATCAAAAGAGTTTCCGTCTAGACATTAGGAAGCATTTTCTAACAGCTAGAGCTGTTCCTCAGTGGAACAGGCTTCCTTGGGAGGTGGTAAGCTCTCCTTCCCTGGAGGTTTTTAAGAAGAGGCTAGATGGCTATCTGACAGCAATGCTGATTCTATGACCTTAGGCAGCTGATGAGAGGGAACGCATCTTGGCCATCTTCTGGGCATGGAGTAGGGGTCAAACGGGGAGGGGCCATGGCTCAGTGGTAGAGCACTTGCTTGGCATGCAGAAGGTCCCAGGTTCAATCCCTGCCATCTCCAGTTAAAGGGACTAGGCAAGAAGGTGATGTGAAGGACCTCTGCCTGAGACCCCGGAGAGCCGCTGCCAGTCTGAGTAGACAATACTGACTTTGATGGACCAAGGGTTTGGTTCAGTATAAGACAGCTTCATGTGATCATGTGTTCATGTGTCACTGGGTGTGTGGGGAGATAGTTGTGAATTTCCTGCATTGTGCAGGGGGTTGGACTAGATAACCCTGGTGGTCCCTTCCAACTCTATGATTCTATTATTCTAGGAAGATGTTAATGAGCCCATTCGAGGGAGGAGAGTCTTTCCCCAAGGTAGATCATGAATTCTCAGAGCATGAGGAAGCAGCTTTCTTTCGTCTAGCGTAGCCCTTTGGATGGGCCCAGGCCACTAAGGACGAAGCTTTTACCTGGGGACTCCCTCTTGTCCACAAGGCCAGGGACAATGGAGAGAAGATGCACCAAGGAGACTTCAAGTACTGCAACCTCAAATAAACCGAGCCTGTCCCGATTAAGCATCGCTTAGGATAAGTACTGAGTGTAGGAAAAGGGGACTGCATGTTTTCACCTTTTCTTTGTATCCTTGCTCGACCTGGAACTCCTGAACAGAACATGTCTGTTTTTTAATTCATTTATTAAACTAAAATTTTGAAGTATCTAAGCCCGATCTCTGCAAAGGCTCCATGCCTCTTCGGTCCTGCTGTCTGAAGTGTGGTAAGAGGGAGGGGGCAGTGCGTGAGCTCACCATCCCTGAAGCACGACAACTCAAAGTTGTGAAGTTGTGATAGATCGCCCCTGCACTAGTTTGTAGGAGCATAGGCGGAGGCGAGGCAACGGAGCAGAGCCTCCGATCTGCACCACAGGTGCAGAGTGTGACATGTGCGCCTCCGTTTAGCAGGAAATGCTCTTGGACCCGCTGTTGGCAGTGGTTGCTACTCAGCCCCTGGGGAACGAGGCAAAGGGGGGGGTGCCAGGGTGGAGACTCATGACGGCTGCAGGGCTGGTTCAGATTCCTGGTGGCCACAACCAGAAGCAACAGGGAAAGGCTTTTGAGTCCGTTCCTTCACAGGAGCAAAGATAGACTTTTGGGGAAGGGCTTCGACCAGCGTACCGAGGAAGGTCTTCTGTTTGCATCCGCTCTAGGCTGCAGCGTTTGGGCACGACTTGTCAGCCGCCTAAAAGGTGCCAGCTAATGAGTTCTGAGTCACAATAAATGGCACCGGGAGGCCAAGCGGGAAATGCCATGGTTCTGCCACGGCGCTGATTGACGAGGCTTAGCAGATCGCTTCTGACCCATTTCTTGACTTTCTTCTTCTTCTTCTTCTTCAAGTTCTTCCGGTTGCCTGGCAACAGAGGCTGCCTTCTTAAAGAGGCTCAGTGGCAAGCCGTCAGCCTGGGCACCACGATGATGCCGGACCCGGCTTTTCCCATGCGGAGGGCTGGCTATGATGTGCAATTGCCCCACTGTGTGTTCACCGGGGCCTCGGCAATTGGGGATTAAAAAAAAAAATCCTTTCTGAGTCATGCTTCTGTTACCGGGGGTGTGTGTGTGTTTGCTTATGTGTCTCTGTTCATTGCACTGATGCATGAACCATAAGAGGTACTCTGTCCTAAAACCCTAGCCATCTTTGGGAAATCAAAAGGGGGTCTCTGTTCAAATACTCACCCCAGCCTTCATATTTCAGTTTGATTTCTCTGTAATATGTGCTTCTAAGGGATTGCTTTTGGAATGATTCCCAAAGAAGCAGGCATTTGGAAAACAGATTCTTTAAGAAGGATACACAAGCAGGCTGCTAGATTTTGCCCACTTCTTTCTGTTCATAGGACCTTATTTATTTATTGCCTTTCCATCCCACCCTTCCTTCAAGGAGCTCGGGGCAGCACACACCAGTTTCCCATCCCTCTCGTTTTTCCCTTGCCCGGACCCTGTGGGGTGGGCGAGGTTCAGAGTCTGAACAACCCTGCTGAGGGCCGCCACCAGCCCATCGTTGGGGGCCGCTGCAGTGGGGCCTTCACAGAGTCACTGGGGAGGGGGGAGGGATCCCCGGCTACCCTGACAGGAGTCCTGTTGTTGTTTTGGGTCCTTGGGATTTTGGGGGGCCACCTCTTGTTCTCTTGATCCACGCCTGTCCTGTCTTTGAAAAGGTGTTGGGGCCATTAGTGGAAATTGTTAATGACTCACTGAGCTCTCTGTAGACCTTTGAAAGAGGCACTTTCTTTCTTTATGTTATTTATAGTCTGCCTTTCTCATTTATTAGACCATTACTTTGAAAACCTTTACTGGCTAAGGATAAGGAGGCCAATTATAAGCCGGTCTGCAATTTACCTTTCCTGGGGAAGGTGACAGAGCATGTCTTGGCGGAGGATCTCCATGGGATCCTGGATGACACCTCTGGCCTCGACCCATTTCAGTCTGGCTTCAGGCCTGGGTTTGCAACTAAGGCAGCTTTAGCTGCACATGTGGACAGTCTTTGATCAAAGCTGGGCAGGAGACAGTCTTCCCTGTTGGTACTGTTAGACCTTTCAGTGGCCTTTAACAAAGATGACCACACCATCAGTTATGGCTGATCCTGGGGAAGAGTTCAGCAAGTAGGGTTGCCAGGTTGCTTGGATTGGTGGGGAATCTATGGGCCAGCTCAGGAGTGGGGATCGCACCCACACCAACATGATTATGGAACTTCCAGTTTACACCTGGAGGCACATCGCGACATGCCACTTTCCCACTCAACACCCCCCCCAAAACCTGGAAACCTTACCTGCTGAATTCTTCCCCAGCATCTGTCATAACTGAGTCTCACAGAACAACCCAGAACAAGAAACAAATGGCTAGACAAAGAGGGACTTCTGGATACCTACTTCTACATAACCAATAATTTGGACTAAGAAACACCGCAGCATATTAAATGAGCTACTTGACCATTTAATATGATCTCCAATAATGGCATAAGGAGCCCCGTGGCGCAGAGTGGTCAGCTGCAGTACTGCAGTCCAAGCTCTGCTCATGACCTGAGTTTGATCCTGATGAAAGTTGGTTTCAGGTAGTCGGCTCATGGTTGATTCAGCCTTCCATCCTTCCGAGGTTGGTAAAATGAGGACCCAGCTTGCTGGAAGTAAAGGGAAGATGACTGGGGAAGGCACTGGCAAACCACCCCGTAAACAAAGTCTGCCTAGGAAACGTCAGGATGTGACGTCACCCCATGGGTCAGGAATGACCCGGTGCTTGCACAGGGGACCTTTACCTTTTTTAAAATAATGGCATACCCAAATTAGGAAATGTTGACTTTTTTTTCTTAAGAACACACCAGACATGAACTGAAATGCTTTCAGAACCACAATCAATTCAGCACTGAAGTCTGCCAGCCATCTCCATTTGTTCCAGAATGCCACGCTGTTCAGTCCTATAGGAGCAGGAGCACATCAACAAACGCAAAACTTACCTCGACTGTTACTCCCTTGTCACGCCTGTCTGTGATCTCTCTTCCCTTGCAGCGAGTGCCATAACTCTTCCGACCGGATTAAAGTGCGGGTTTGGGACGAGGACGACGACATCAAGTCCCGCGTCAAGCAGAGGCTGAAGCGCGAGTCGGACGATTTCCTGGGGCAAACCATCATCGAGGTCCGCACTCTGAGCGGGGAGATGGACGTCTGGTACAACCTGGGTAAGCGGTTTCTGCAGTTCAGGCCTCTGCTCTGCTGATTGGCATTTAAGCTCTCCCAGAGTTGGAGGATAGAAATCTGGAGGGTAGAAATCTGGTTTTGGAGAACTGTGCGTGCCCTGCCTGAGTCACAAAGAGCGTAACGTCGTGACTCCTCCAGAGACAAGGTTGAAAGAGAAAGCAGATTGGCCCCCACTTCACGCAGAACTCCTTCATGGGCTCCAAAGGTGGAGTCCTGCCAGCAGGAAGACCTTAAGGATGTAGGGAAAGGGCTGATAAGAGAGCAGGTGGCTAGTCTTCTTAAAGAAAAGTGGGTGCAGCAAACATCTATCTAGCAATATTGTTTTCATCCCAGTAATATGGGGTTTTTTTTGGGGGGGAGCGTTAAGCTGAAGAAGCCTTGGATTCCTTCATACAGGGGCCAGGTCCAGAGAAGAGGCACTCTTGCAGCCTCATCCTGAATGCTCCAAGGGCCGATTCACACATCCTCCCCTAACCCTGTATCAGTTTAAGCTGTGAAACAGCAATGGGTGGAGGGAGCTGATTCCCCTTCTCCCAACACACCCCAGGCGTGATCTGCGTTGGGAATTGAGGAGAACCCACAATTTGTGCCTGCCTGTTATGCCAGGTTGTGCCCCCACACCGACCCTGTGTCCTCCGTAATGTGGGAATTGTCTCTGAAGATTTGTCTTCTCCAGAAGGGCTGGTCTCTCAGCTGTGGCATCTGCTTTATCCTGGCAGCCCCACGGCCATGTGGGGTTTGTGTGACAACCGGGCTACGAAGATGTGCATGAAGGAACCTCTCCGCTGGCAGGGTGGTCTCTCTCGGGCCCCTCTTCCTCCCACCCTCACAGCGGAGACGTTTCCTGGCCCCTTTTGCCCCATCCTGACACACGCTGTCTCGGGCACACCTCGCTGGCCGCGGGTCTCCAAGCTGTGCTTTTGCCGTGAATTTCGATAGGAAAATTTTCTCTGTGCGTTCCATTTTTGGAAATGGGAGCAAGTTCTAGGGTTAGGGTTCCTTTCTGTCGAGAATACTGAGGGGGGGATGCTCTCTGTGGACCTGGAAAGCACCGCTTCTGGGGTGTCTTTCTGCTCTCTGGCTGATATCTTCGGAGCTGTTGCTAGGGAGGGGCCTCCCGTCCTCCAGCGTCACCTTCAGAATGGCCCCAAGCCCAGGTCTGGTGGGTCTTTCTGCGTGTGAAATAAAGGGAACGGCTGCTGAGGAGTGTTGTGTGGGCACAAACTACTCTGCCCGCCGGCACCTCTGTTCAGTAGGCTTCATTGTCTCCGCAAGGCCATAATGCTGGAATGGAATAATTGTGGAGAGAGAAAAAATATTTATTCGTCCAGAGAGCCAGCGTGGTGTAGTGTTTAGAGCATCAGGCTAGGATCTGGGAAACACAGATTTGCATCCCCGCTCTGCCATGGAAGCTTGCTGAGTGACCTTGGGCCAGTCGCATGCTCTCAACATGACCTACCTCACAGGGTTGTTTAGGGGATGATAAAATGGAGAAGGAGAGAATGACCGTCTCCACTGCGAGGATGTGGATTCTTTGGCGTTGGAGGTTTTGAAGTATTGATTGGAAGAAGAAGAAGAGGAGTTGGTTTTTATATGCCGACTTTCTCTACCACTGAAGGGAGACTCAAACCGGCTTACAATCTCCTCCCCCTCCCCACAACAGACACCCTGTGAGGTGGGTGGGGCTGAGAGAGTTCAGAGAGAACTGTGACTGGCCCAAGGTCACCCAGCTGGCTTCATGTGTAGGAATGGGGAAACCAATCCAGTTCACCAGATTAGCCTCCGCTGCTCATGTGGAGGAGCTGGGAATCAAACCCGGTTCTCCAGATCAGACTCCACCGATTGGATACCTACTTGTTGGGGATATTATAGCTGTAGTTCCTGCACTGGCAGGGGGTTGGACTAGATGATCCTCGTGGCCCCTCCCAACCCTTGAGATAAATTAAATTAATAAAAATGTAAGCTGCTCTGGGGGTCTCCATGGGGAGAAATGTGGGGTATAAATAAATACTTACTTGATTTATAAACCACCTTTCTCAGTGGTCCATTCACAGGCCAATAGTGTTTCTCGAATTCCAGATGCAAGATGGCAGTGCCACTCTCTCTTACTGCGCGTGGAACTTCCTCCCAGTTGTGGTGCCCCTAGGGCCCCAGGGCAGGACCTTCCCACAGAAGCTGCACTGACTTTGGGATGACCAGGTGCAGGAAATTAGCTGTGGAGGGAGAAAGGGGGTCCAGAGTTTCCTTGTGAACTGTGAATGCCAGCCCCGTTGCTTGCTGGTGTTCTGGCCTCTGCCCCAGCCCAGCAAAAACGTGAAACATCCGGGGTGAAAGTTCTGTGCTACCGCACTGCAGGGGCTCCTGTGGAAGCATCACAGCCGGGGGGTGTCCAGACTGCTGGGTTTGCCACAACAAGGTCGCCCAACAAGGGACATGTGAGCCAGGCCCTCACTGGGCATGTGCCCCTGGCGTCACCGCTCTGCTCAGCCTCTGCAAGCGGGTCTCGTTCTCCTTCTCACCCTCCCGGTTGGCAAGGCTGAGAAGACGAAGAAGGGATGGAAGCTTTTCCTTTTTCCTTTCCAGAGAAAAGAACGGATAAGTCTGCCGTGTCAGGCGCCATCCGCTTGCAGATCAGCGTGGAAATCAAAGGGGAAGAGAAGGTGGCCCCTTACCACGTCCAGTACACCTGTCTTCATGAGGTACGCCACAACCGGGGGAGGCGCGTGGGGGGGCACGCATCTTCTATTGTGAATCAACCTTCCTTAGAGAAGACTCCTCTGCTTTTGGTCCGACTTCCTAGTTTTGGGACAGTTGTGTGGTGAGACCTCCTGGTGCGCACCTTGACCGGTCTGTTCCTTGCCCTGGTCAGCTTTGAGAGTGGTTCCCCGAGAGGTTTCCTGAAGCTGTGGGCAGTTTGCATGGAGAGGATTTGGTGCTACAAATAAAATCCTGCAAGGAAATTGTGCCCAGCTGTGCAGGCAGAGATGAGCAACATGCAGTGTTTGGCCTGCGGGCAACTTTGCAAGTGGGACCAGCTGTGGTTAAAAATCCCAGAATCCTCTGTTTTGGGGCTTGAAAACAAGACAGTCCAGACCTCCTGGCTGTGCTAGCCACATCCAAAAGGCTCCAGGTGGAAAAAAGCCTGAAACTTCCTCAGAACTACTGTCGAAGGCTTTCACGGTCAGAGTTCATTGGTTCTTGTAGGTTATCCGGGCTGTGTAACCGTGGTCTTGGAATTTTCTTTCCTGACGTTTCTCCCGCAGCTGTGGCCGGCATCTTCAGAGGAGTGACACTGAAGGACAGTGTCTCTCTGAAGATAACACTGTAACACTGTCCTTCAGTGTTACTCCTCTGAAGATGCCTGCCACAGCTGCGGGCGAAACGTCAGGAAAGAAAATACCAAGACCACGGTTACACAGCCCGGATAACCTACAAGAACCAATTCCTCAGAACTGTTATGCGTAGAAATGGTTCGCTAGAGATTTTTCTGTGCGGGGAAGTTTTTTCACAGCTGCAGTTCAAGAGCAGATGAAGGGCCATCCCTGGGTGCCCAGATATAGTGTGGAGTTCAAAGATGGTTGAGTGTGGGGGGGAGGGTATCATTAGGAGATCCCTTTGTTTAATGATTGGGGGGTAAGAACATTGGCAAGTGTCGAATACTGAGCAAAGCCCTGTGGTCTCAGCAGGCATGAGCCTTTTCCCTGCCGTCTGAGATCTCCATAATCCAGCAAAAAGATGATTTCATGCGGGGGGGGGGATTCTTCCCGGCGTCACACTGCTGAGTCGCTTTCCTTCAGTGTGGGTCCTGGACCATCTGAGACACACCAGGCACACTCCTTCCTACTCAGCTTTGTAGGCTAACTCTGTTCCCTTGTAGGGTAGGAGGCGCCCTGGGTTTGTTAAATGTGATGGCCACTGCATCCCCGGGCCGTCTGCAGTGGGAAGTAGGCAGGATGTTCCTTTCCGCACAGACACTTTGTCTGAGTTAATAAGAGGTCAGCTTATTTATGTATTTGCTTAGTTATGTATTAAAACATTTATGTCCCACCTTTCCTCGTGGTTCAGTGGCTTATAATAATATTTTAAATCATTTTCAGTTTAAAACCCATAATAAAATAGCAAACCCCAGATCTCTACCCCTGCTTAAAAGATGCCTGCCAATTCTAAGCCCCCTCCAAAGCCCTGGCAAACAGGCAGGCCTGGCAGCACCTCCTGAAGATCTCCAAGGAGGGGCCTCCCTCCGTCTTCAGGAAGCCCATTCCACAGAGCTGGGGCCGCGATGGAAAAGGCCCCAGCTCTGGTAATGCCAGACAGGCCACCTAGGATGGTGAGAGAGCCCACAGATGGCTGCCTAATGACCATAGTTAGCACACAGGGACAGAGGGAAGGAGGAGGGTCCTACAGCTCTGAATTCTCCCTCCACTTCTCTCCCTGGTCAGGGGGTCTTGGAACATTGCTAGGAAAGGGCACATCCCTGCTAGCCACACGGCTGTCAGTGAAGAGCTGCTGCCACGGGCTCATCCGGGTTGGCTTTGGCTTTGTGTTCCAGAACCTCTTTCACCACCTGACAGATGTCCAAGGGAATGGGGTAGTGAAGATCCCCGATGCCAAAGGAGACGATGCGTGGAAGGTTTATTTTGATGAGACGGGCCAGGAGATCGTGGATGAGTTTGCCATGCGCTACGGGATTGAGTCCATCTATCAGGCCATGACGTGAGTGCCAGGCCGCACAAACATCCATCATGGGAGGGGGATTTGCTCTGGAGAACGGGGGGCAGGTGGTGTTTGGACTGTCCATAAGGGCCGTCTGTGAGCAGCCTGGGAAGGAAGGGGGGATGGTGAGACTTCAAGAGGTCTAAAAAGCATCAGAAGAAGGTCCCAGAAATCAGCGGCAGCAGCAGATCACAGGCCCAATAACTGGCAGCATCTCAAGGTAAAAGGACCAGGTAGCAGGTGATGGGAAAGACCTTCCTCTGTCTGAGATCCTGGAGAGCTGCTGCCAGTCAGAGCAGACAAGACAGGCCTCGCTAGACCGAGGGTCGGAGTCCACAAAGGGCAACTTTCCCTCTCCCAATTGCTGAAGGTGGCAGGTGGCAGAGGAGCCCAATGCCTGTTCTTTACCCAGAGGTGAGTTAGCAAATGAACGCTGATGAACCTGCTGCCTGACCCTAGGCTGCCCTTTCATCTCTTGGCTTCAGGATGCCAGGGACGGTGCCCGGAGGCCACCCAGCGCCACCCTGACGCATCTCACTCTCCCGTGGGGGCTGCGAGATCCATCCGCTTGTCCCAGCTGGGCCCCAGAGAGCTTGTGAATTCCTCTGGGCTAATCCTGCCATCCTCAGGAAGGAAGTTGTCTCATTTGCATTTTCTCATTTAATTGCTCTCATTAAACTGCAAAGGGAAAAAGGGCCCCTCTTGCAGGAAATCTTAAACATGATTCTGCCAGCACTTGAGCCTGTGGGATGATTAAAGTAAGCAATCAAAGAAATCCGTCTATAAATAAGGCAAAACAGTGCTTGAGCCAGGCTTCGGTGGGAAGGCACGGCAGGGGAGCGGCAGCCTCTCATTAGCCCAGCCAGCGACAAAGAGAGGGGAGGGGTGCCAGCTCTGCAAAGCAAGAGGCAGGGAGCTGCACCTATGGAAAGGAGCCTTTTGCTATGGGGGAAGGGGAGGGGCCGTGGCTCAGTGGCAGAGCCTCTGCTTGGCATGAAGAAGGTCTCCAGGTTCAGTCCCCGGCATCTCCAGTTAAAGGGACTAGGCAGGTAGGTGATGTGAAAGACCCTTCTCTGCCTGAGACCCTGGAGAGCCGCTGCCGGCCTGAGCAGACAATACTGACTTTGATGGACCAAGGGGGGTCTGATTCAGTATAAGTTAGCTGCATGTGGGAAGCACAGTGAGGGACATCTGATGCCAAGAGACTGGCGGTGCGGGCTGAACATTAAAAAGGCTGTCCTGAGCGGGGTGGGTGATCTTATTTAGCTCTCCACTGGTGCCCCACAGGAGGGAGGGAGGGAGCCCTCCCGAGCCCTCCCCACGCACCTATGGCCTAGTTCCTTTCCTGGAAAGATGCTGTGTCTGGTGTAATACTTGGTTTTTGGGGGGGGTGGCGGGGGGGATGCTCCCTGGAGGTTCATCCCTGTGTCGCCGGATTTGCGGTCAGGGAAGACCGGCTGTCAGGCTCCGGGTTTCCCCGGTCCCCTGCAGCCCGTGGTTTGCTCCACGTGCTTGAATCACCCGGTGCCGTTTTCTCTGCGAGCGCAGTTTGGGCAGCACATCTGCCGGCTGCGTGTGGCAGCCTGATTTCTGCAGGTTGGCCTGCAGGGCAGCGGGGGTGAATGGGGGGCACGTTCCCTCCCTGCTCAGTCATTCTAGGCCAGAAGTCCCCAACACGTAGCCCGTGGGCACCAGAGCACCCACAGACACCTTTTCTTGCCCCTGCTGAGTGTTTTTGGAAAGTGGGCGGGGACGGGAGCAGCTCGTGCCCAGCGGGGGCTTCAGATTGGCCAGCTGCCTGGGGGAGCAAAAAATGCTGGCTGGTTTGAAGGCAGGTGCAAAGCCCGCCCCCATCCAAAAAAAAAGCCCCCTCAGCCAGCTGGCTACTTTCTACCCCAAGTAGCAGCCCCCCCGGGACAAAAGCCGGCCGGCTGGCTTGAAAGCCGAGGTGGGGGGAGGAAAGCGGAAAGTGTGGGTCTTTCTCTTCCCTTGTCCTGAGCACCACAATGGGGCTGAAGGCTTTGTGGCTTTTTACTTGTGAGGGTGTGTGTGTGTGTGAGCGGGAAGGAATCTCATACTGTTGACCAAAGATTATAATGGAGGGAGAAAAATGGGCAGTCAGGTAAAAAGGACTTGCAGTCCCCCTTAGAAACAGAAACCTACAGCTGGAAGGGACCTCAAGGTCTTCTAGTCCAACCCCCTGCACAACACAGGAGACTCACAACTGCCTGCCCTTCCCCTCCCCCAGTGTCCCCTGCTGTATGCCCTTAGATTTTAATGCAAATTAAGACTCTTCTCATTTCACCCAACATTGCTTACTGATGGGCTTTGTGTTATTGAAGATTATGTGGGTCTTTATTGTGGTGCTTACACAGTTTGGTGACCCTTCAAAAATCATTTATGTCGCTACCAAGATGTGACCAGAATCTCTCTTACTGTACACATCATATATGCCATGAGCTCTGACCAGCCCTTCAGCACTGTCATTACAGGCTGAAAATATCTGGGTTCATCTCAGTTTTTCGGAATACCACCACCACGCGGTTTCATAGAATCATGGAGTTGGAAGGGACCACCAGGGTCATCTAGTCCAATCCCCTGCACAATGCAGGAAATTCACAACTACCTCCCCCGCACACCCCCAGTGACCCCTACTCCTTGCCCAGAAGATGGCCAAGATGCCCTCCCTCCCATGAACTGTCCAAGGTCATAGAATCAGCATTGCTGACAGATGGCCATCCAGCCCCTGCTTAAAAACCTCCAGGGAAGGAGAGCTCACCACCTCCCGAGGAAGCCTGTTCCACTGAGGAACCGCTCTAACTGTTAGAAAATTCTTCCTAATGTCTAGACGGAAACTCTTTTGATTTAATTTCAACCCGTTGTTTCTGGTCCGACCTTCTGGGGCAACAGAAAACAACTCGGCACCATCCTCTATATGGCAGCCCTTCAAGTACTTGAAGATGGTTATCATATCCCCTCTCAGTCTTCTCCTGTCCAGGCTAAACCATACCCAGCTCCTTCAACCTTTCCCCATAGGACTTGGTCTCCAGACCCCTCACCATCTTCGTTGCCCTCCTCTGGACACGTTCCAACTTGTCTACATCCTTCTTAAATTGTGGTTTGCCCGCTTATACTTATTATTTGACAACTCCTCGTCTTTCTAGAGCCTTCTGTTTAGCTAGACTGAATGCTAACCCCTCTATGCAAGGCAGAATTTTGAATATACCACACCCAGAAAGGACCTGTCCTTGCTCTTCTGGCTCTATTGCTTCATTAGCTCATGCCCTCTTGGAAAGCCACTTTTATGAGGAACTCAGATCACATTATATCTCTCCTCTTTTAATATATAAATCTAATGCCCCTGTGTCTATCATAATGCCTTTTTTATTCAGTGACAGGGATCCAAAGGCTACATTGTCAGTGGCAAGATTTATTTCAGTCCTCATATCCTTCAAACATTAGATTTAAAATTATGCTGCTCAAGATCAATGGATCAAGGAGCTTCTAAGGGATAAAGGAAAGGAAAATGTCTGGGCTGATGAGAGAAGGGCTCATTGAAAGCTAAGGAGAAGCCAGGAGAAGCATTCCCCCCCCCCACTTTGCATAAGTGTGTTAGATGTCTGCAAAATGAAAACAGATACAGCCTTGTGGGGGGTTCTTAGCTCACTCGTCCATAATTATTTTGTATGCATGCAAGAAAACGTTTTAAAACAATCTGTTAATTTTTAAAGGCATCCTGTGAAACAGAGCTCCTGTCTGAAATGCTGAAGAGCTTTTTTCAGAGCTATGCATAACCTCACTCCCGGATATTTGGTGGTTGGCTCTGCCTCCCGTGATGGCTATTGTGTGGTTGGCGCCACCTCTCATGGCAGCCATTTTGTGGTAGCGCCCACCACCCTCTGGTAGCATTTCAAATGTGCCAGCAGGCTGAGAAGGGCTGGGGACCCCCGTTCTAGGCCCTCTGGATCCAAGGCCCAGCTTGGTGCTGGTGTGGGTGGGACTCTGTGGGGGAAGAAGCCCCCCCCTGGGTCCTCCTGCCTCAAGACCCCCCCTTGCCTTCTCCTCCTCCTCCAGGCACTTTGCCTGCCTCTCCTCCAAGTACATGTGCCCGGGAGTGCCGGCCGTGATGAGCACCTTGCTGGCCAACATCAACGCTTACTACGCCCACACCACCGCCTCTACCAACGTGTCTGCCTCGGATCGCTTTGCGGCCTCAAACTTCGGGGTGAGTCTCCCTGCTGCCCTCCCGTTCTTATGCCTGGATCCGTTTGTGCAGCTCAGGGGTGGCTAAGTGAAGCATCGCCCTGATGTACAAGTGCCATGCGCTAGGGCATGGCCTGGCATTCCTGCTGATGCCACTGTCTCCCTGATAATGGAGATGAACATAAGAAGGTAAGAGCAGCCCTGCTGGATCAGACCCCTCTGTGGTCCCTCCAGTCCAGCATCCTGTCCCGCATGGTGGCTGGTCAGGTGACCTGGAGGGCCACACGTCCAGGGCATAGAGGCCGAGGCCCTTCCCCCGATGTCACCTCCTGGCACTGAGATTCAGAGGTTGGCTGCCTCTGCACATGGCCATTCCCTTTCGTCACCATGACTTCTTGCAGGGATGTAGATGCCCAAAGGAGCCTGCTGGGGTTTTGTATGCTCTTCAGGGAAGAAGGGCTTGTGTGATGCTGTGCCCTGAGAACCACTCCTGGGGATTAGAGGGATAGAAAAGCCAGCCTGGCTTCCTTCTCAGCAAAGGCACCGACCCCTAAAACTGGGCAATGAGACTCCCTTTCCCCTCCCTAGGGAAGGCGAAGGCCTGGCCTCTGATGCCTTTTTTGTGGCAGGAAGGAGTTGGTCTGCGGTGGATGTCCAGGGGGTTGGAAGGTGGCCGTGGTGGCGCAGTGGGGTGGTGGTGGTGGCAAAACATTGCATGGGAAGAGCAGCCTCAGCTTTGGTTTAGCCTTCAAAGTGTTACTTTGCAATACCTTCTCTGTTCTCCTCCTCCTCCTCCTCCTGGCCATGCAGAAAGAGCGGTTTGTGAAACTTCTGGACCAGCTGCACAATTCTCTCCGCATCGATCTGTCCATGTACAGGGTGAGTGCCCGGCCTGGCCAGCCAGGAGGCTGCTCGGCTTTCTCAGAGCTCTCTAGAGCCTGCAGGGTGATGCTTGCCCCCCCCCTTTGCCTCAGGGAACCCCGACAGCGGCCATGTTCAGGAGGCCAGAATAAGCCCTGCCTTCTGTGTCGCTCCTCTTTATTAGCCCGAAGGCCCTGGTCCTGGCTACACCCGCCTCGCCTGGAGACCTGGGAAAGGGCAAAGCCATCTCTCCTCGGCCAGATCAGCTGTTTTGGGTTAAAAAAGACTCCAGGGAATGAGTGGGGGAAGTTGAATGAAGGAAGGTTAGGGTGCCAGCTGGAAGCATGGGGGCATCAGCCTTCCTCTGGGAGGGGGCCTGAAGGGGGCCGCCGCCTCTTGGCATTTCCCCTCCTGACTCCACTGTAAGAAGGATGTGATGCCATCAGTGAAGAGGCTGGCTGCCCTGAACTGACTGCAGCCTGGCTCAGCCCTGCCACGGGGCAAGCAGCAACGCCCTGCCCCTGAGCACATCAGGAGTCCCGCTCCGTTTCCACCGAGTGACCCCTGGTTCTCCCATCCCAAAGCTGGCCATAGCTCCAGGGCCAGCCGGTGGCTTCTCCCAGGTGCCCCTGGGGAAGGGGCATTTTCTCATGCAGGCACCATTTTGTTGACTTCATTTCTCTCCAGTGGGAACCTGAAGTGGCTGACTTCATCCTCCTCTCCTCCATTTTACCTTACAACAACCCTGTGAAGTAGGGTAGGCTGAGAGTTTGTGTGAGTGGCTCAAGATCACCCAGCAGAGTTGCCTGGCAGAGTAGGGGTTCGAACCCGGGCCTCCCAGATGCTAGTCCAACTCTCATAGAATCATAGAGTTGGAAGGGACCACCAGGGCCATCTAGTCCAGCCCCATGCACAATGCAGGAAATTCCAAACTACCTCCCCCCCACACACCCAGTGACCAGAAGATGGCCAAGATGCCCTCCCTCTCATCATCTGCCTAAGGTCACAGAATCAGCATTGCTGACAGATGGCCATCTAACCTCTTCTTAAAAACCTCCAGGGAAGGAGAGCTTACCACCTAACTTCCAGGGAAGGAGAGCTTACTACCTAACCACTGCACCACAGCACAGCTCTCTTGTGTGGAGTCAGAGTCTCCCCATTCTGAAAGCCCCTCCTGGCCAGCCCCTCTGTCTTCTGAGGGGTTCCCCCAAACAGTTTGGGGTGGGAAGGGGAGCTGCTCTCTTGCCTGCATCTGCCTGACCTTGGCCAGTCCCTGCTAAGAGAGCATTGCCCATACAGCGAAGCGTTTGCATGAGCTAAAAATATCCAGTCTGTGCTGCAGCTGCTTTGCTTCTGTGTGGGGATTTCATCCGAATTTCCTGAATGGCTTCCAGCACCCCCCCCCAGTCCACACGCCGTTCTGTCCAGGAGCTGGTGTGAGTCATAGACAGACTGTCTTCTATCCAGGACCGGCTGTGCACCCCCTTGCCTGAACGGAGGTTGGCCTGTTCCTTTGCAGACGTGTTCTGCCCCGGCCGTGGGGCTCCACACAAAGGGCCACTGGGTATCAGTCAGTTGAGCACTTGGAGATCATTTGCTGTCTTGGGCTCTGCGCAGCTAGAGACAATACTGGGAAATGCCCTCTGGGAACAGCATAATTACACATTGTGGAATAATACTGTTCATGATTGGGGGGGGGGGTTAGTTAATCCTTGGGCCGGATGCTGGTTCATTGGCAGCCCAAAATAGCCGAGCGTAAGCTCCGGTGAAATGTAATTAGGTCTAATTTGTAATGATAAGACTTCGTCGCGTCAACGGGCTCCTAATTGATTGTCCCCGTAGTACAGCCGATGCACCATCGGAGTTGGCGCTCAGAGAAGCCTTTCAAGGTGCCAAGGCTCTTGGCAGCACCAGCAAGGTGGGCACGACTGCTGGCATCTCTGACCCACTGCCAGCCTGGAAGAGCTCCGGTCAGAGGGGGTCACTGTGATGTGCGTGCCCAAATTGCTCCCTCCAGGCAGATGCCCAACACCCCCTCCATTTTGGTGAGGGGGTGGGGGTTGCCACATTTCTTTTTGTGGTCAGAGCAATGCTGTCCACATCCTGGAGAACATCCTGCATCCAGAATCAGCAGGACTTGAACAAGCTCTTCCACACCCCCAGGGGTCCGCATCGCAGCATCAGAGTGGCCGTGGGGTGCTTGAAGCCTTTCCAAACCACTGCAGTGCCCTCAAACGCCCCATAAGTTCAGGTCTTCCTCTTAACCTACATTCTCACCCCGTGAACACCTGAAGCTGCCTTATACTGAACCAGACCCTTGGTCCTTCAAGGTCAGTATTGTCTACTCAGACTGGCAGCAACTCTTCAGGGTCTCAGGCAGAGAAGGGTCTTCCCCTACTGCCTGGTCCTTTTAACTGGAGATGCCGGGGGTTGAACCTGGGACCTTCTGCGTGCCAAGCGGAGGCTCTGCCACTGAGCCACGGCCCCTCCCCAAACACATGAAGCTGCCTTATACAATGTCAGACGGTCCATCGGTCCATCAAGGTCCATGTTGTCTACTCAGACTGGCAGCGGCTCCCCAGGGTCTTTCATATCATCTATCCCCTGATCCATTTAGCTGGAGATGCCGGGGATTGAACCTGGGACCTTCTGCACGCCAAGCAAATGTTCTGCCATTGAGCCACAGCCTTTCCCCCATGAGACTGTTCCCTCCAGCCAGCCCCTGACCCCTGCATTCTAGAGTCCCCCTTCTGGGTCCTAGAAACGTACCTGGAGCCCCCTGCCAAGCGATGCTTACCCCCTCCTCTGACCACACAGGAACAGACTGGTTCAACCCGAGGTATTTTCTGAGAAGCACGGTGTGTGTGTGTGTGTGTGCGCGCGCCAGCTGAGGCCTTTCAGCCACGCCTGTGGCACTAGTAGGGCCCATGCTCTTGTGGCCATGCGCCAAAAAAAAGAAAAGGCTCTGCGGAGGACAGAACGGTTGAAGCTGTGTGGTTTGGCTGTGGAACCTCTCCCCAGGCAGCTCAGCAGACCACTCTGCTTTCGGGAATGGGGGGATTGTCTTGTGCTTTTATTGTGGCTGTTCCCCAGCGGCACCTCCAGCTGTGGGTTTGCTTTTCTGCCAACAGAACAATTTCCCAGCCAGCAGCCGGGAGCGCTTGCAGGACTTGAAATCCACCGTGGACCTGCTGACCAGCATCACATTTTTCAGAATGAAGGTAGGGGATCTGTTGGTTGCTCCATCCCAGAGGCTGCCGGCGGATGCGCATTTGTCGCCTTTCTAGCCTGCTTGTCCATTTGGGAGACAGCACAGTTCCTGCACCTTAGAATGCAAAGACCTGGCAAAGCCCCTCCAGCCAGTGAAAACCCCCCTCCTGCATTCTGTTCATTGACAGGGCTTTGAACCTCCTAGCCTGCTCACAGCCCTTTGCAATTATACCCTTGCCAAACATCCAAAGTGCCAATTAATTAAATGCTGGGTGTTTTTTATTTAAGTATCCCTGGAAAGAAAATTAAATACTGGCACAAAACAGTTCATTTTATAGGGACAAGATGTGCATTATTCATAGCAAAGGCTGTGGTTTAATCATGAAATCTGCCTTTGTACATTTCAGCTGACAATAAAGCCGTGTGATGGTTCCTGACACCCGTAAATATTAGTGTTCCGCTCTGTAGAATGGCGTGCTGGAGCAGGGGGCAGACAGCTGTCTAAACTCTTTCCAAACACGCAGGATTATTTTCATAGAATATCAGCCTGTGCTGTCAAGCCAGAAGTCTATTTAATTTGTCAAAAAATGCAGAATGTGGTTCTGTTATGTTGTTTCCACACTATCTGGTGTGTCAAAAGCCTCCCTGCAAAAATGCTGTTTTGAAGTACTGGATTGAACTATTCTGGGCAGAATTTAGACATCTAAAAGACATTTCTCAGAAGAACTAGTCTCTAAAGAGTAGTTCCCAAATAAGAGAGAAAGGGAAAAGGATACAGGATTAGAAATGCAGGAAACAACATCCTGGGGGATACCCTTCAGAAACCCAAAGGCCGCCTGGAATACAGTGTAATCATTGTCTAATTCTGAATTTGCCCCCAGAAGGCAGATTTTTTAAAAATGAGCCAGGCATGGAAAGGTGTTTCTACAAACGTTGCAGAAAAATACCTAATTAAAATTTTTGAGAAATGGTGTGTGTACAGATTGCATGATCACAGTTGGCATTATGGGGTTGCCTAGCAAGCCCAAATAGCATTTAAAAATATATTAAGGAATGATCAATCTCAATGTTTCGTGAAAGCACAGATTCTCTAGACTGGTGGACTTTACAGAAAACCCGGCTGTTGTTCCTTTCTCCACTGTAAGAGAGGCATCAGATGTTGCTGACAAATTATGAGATTTCTGCAGTTTGGTAGTAGTGGAAAGAGCCGTCAAGTTGCAGCCAGCTTATGGCGACCTAGCAGGGTTTTCAAGGGAAGAGACTGACAGAGGTGGTTTTTGCTAATGCCGGCCTCTGCGGAGCAACCCTGGACTTACTTCCTCGGTGGTCTCCCATCAAAGTACTAACCTGGACCAACACTGCTTAGCTTCCGAGATCTGACAAGAGCAGGCTAGCCTGGCCTGTTCAGGTTTTGGCAGGTGAAATTCAGTATCGTCAGAACCGTGACTAGATTTGAATTACTAGTGGCAAAGTCGTCAACACAGGAAAGGTGACATACCCGGCAGTCAGACAGGAAGATTATATTATTATCTTGGGTGCTGCTGCTGCCGTTATCTTGTTTATGGGCTTCGAAGAGGCACATGGTTGGCCACTGGGTGAACAGACTGCTGGACTTGATGGACATTAGTCTGATCCAGCAGGGCCTTTCTTATGTAAGAAGCCCCTTCCGTTATAGACAGGCTGCAAAGGGAAAAACTCTCCAGTTATCTTTGATTAAAGCTGAATACAAATATTTTCAGTGCTTTTGTGAATGTTGGTATGCATGAAAACGGCACATCCAATTGATACACTGGGGGCAGCATGCTCTCACCTTCTGCCCCACATTTCCAATATAAACGCTGTCCTGTCTAACATCTGTTGGAGTTGTGGAAAAGGGATTGGCACCTGGTCCCACATCTGGTGGAAGCCTCCACTTGTGCAGAAATGGAGGAGCAAGATATTTGCTCTTGTTTCGGAGAACGTGGAGCTCCATCTTTGCGAGGAGCCAGGGCTTGCATTGATTGCTGTGATGCCTAGAAGGCTATGAAGCAAAGGCTTGTGGGTTAGTGTCAGTGGCTTAGTAGACATTGCTGGGGTGTGTGTGTCTGTGGGTGTAAGGGCCATCAAGTCGCAGCCCACTTATGGCGATCCCGTAGAGTTTTCCAGGCAAACAACATCCAGAGGTGGTTGACCATTGCCGGCCCCTGCATAGCGACCCTGGACTTCCTTGGTGGTTTCCCATCCAAGGACTAACCAGGGCCGACCCTGCTGAGCTTCTGTGATTTTAATTGGACCCTCTTGGAAATCGACTGAGCTACTCGGAGTCCGGGAATGGATTAGGGAAGGTTAGCTTGAGATGCTGATGAACAAAGTTTCTATGTACAATTACATTTGGAGGAAGAAGACTATACTCATGAGCAATTTTTTTGTCCATGTCAACCATTTATTAAATATTGGAATAATAATAACCGAAACTGTAATGAACAGCAAGAAGTGATATTAAATATCTAACTGAGGACACTGAATATGGAACTGAGCCCAGAACTTGATTCAGCAGAATTTTGGTAGTAGCTGGATAAATGAACTTTTATTCAAGTATAATTTAACTCTGTCCCTTTTGTTAGTTTGTTTTTTCTCTTCCATTTCTTTTTAGATAAATAACTTCTTATACTGTAATGGTGATTTTTTTGGTAGCTGCATACATTGAATGCTGTTTTGGAATCGCTTTATAATTCCTTTTGGAATGTTTTTTTTTTTTTTTAAGGAGCAACTGATGGATGTTTGGCGGGTGGGAGAAAGCCGAAACCTGGGAGGTTTTTTTTTTGGGGGGGGGGGGAATAGCCACAAGCAAGGAGTCTCAGTGACGGGAGGGTTGATGGGTGGGGCAGCTGGGGAGAAGCGGAGGCCGATGGGCAGATGAGATTCCTCCTTTCGTGCAGGGTCCAAGGAAATATTAACTGTTTTGTCAGCGTTGGTTTTAGTTGCATTTTTTCCCCTTTGGCAGGCGCAGCCTCCAGAATTCCTACCATTTGGGGGGAGAGGGAAACCGTTAATCCCTTCTTCCCCTGACATTTACCCACTGGAAAAAGCTACCTCTGAGCTGCTGTTCCTCTCCCTGTGGAAAACTATTTCTTTTTCCAGTGAGAAAATGGCAGGAGAGGAAAGGGCTGAATATTCCCTTTCTCCCCATGCAATTCTCCTCCTTAATTCACAGTGGGTAGCCGTGTTAGTCTGTCTGCAGTAGTAGAAAAGAGCAAGAGTCCACTAGCACCTTAAAGACTAACAAAAATATTTTCTGGCAGGGTATGAGCTTTCGTGAGCCACAGCTCACTTCTTCAGATCTCCTCCTTAGTAAAGCAACCTCGGAGGCTGCATTTGCAAAATGCGGGGGGGGGGGGAGCCATTTCAAAGAAACCTGGAAGCAACAGTGGTTGGAGGCGGAGCGTTTTGTGTTTCCAGGCACCTGGCATGGGGTGGCTCAGGTGCTGAGGAAGGGGCATGTGTCTCTGGCTGCCCACACAGCACTTGGCCCTACGAAGGTGCCCTGCAGCCAACCCCCTCGTTGCTCGTCTGTCCTAGCTCTTTAACATTTGCGGCTGAAGTCTTCCCTGGTGCCGTTACCCATGGCCCCTAGCTCCTGATTTTAAAACAAAGGGCTGTCTTGGCCACTTGATGTTCCTGTGCGCCCCCCCCCCCCCCGGGTGTAGCCTGGTACCTGGAGGTTGCGGCTGCGGAAGAGCACACGTTGATCTTATAGCTGAAATGTCCAGCTGCTGCCACTTTATGGCTGGGCCGTTTGAGTTGCTTGGGGCAGAACCCGCGGAGCCCGGTCATTGTCTCTTCTTTCTAGTTCCACAGCCTTGGGGAGAGTTTATTCGGGGGGGGGGGAGGCAGAGCCAGCCAATCGGCAGCTGCGTGGCTATCCGCACACCTCCTTGGGTTCTCGCTTCCTTTCCAGGTACAGGAGCTGCAGAGCCCGCCTCGCGCCAGCCAGGTGGTGAAGGACTGCGTCAAGGCCTGCCTGAACTCCACCTATGAGTATATCTTCAACAACTGCCACGAGCTGTACAGTCGCGAGTACCAGATGGACCCCGTGAGTGCCACGGGATGGGGGAACCCAAGCCACGGGGGTGGGGGTGGAGCTGGAGGGCAGAATGGGGGGTGACGCCTGGCACCCAGCATCAGCTGAGCTGCAGCATTCGGTGCCAGCTGGAGGTTCTGAGTTGACTTGGTGGCGGTGGCGGAGGAGGAGGAGAAGCCTAGAAGAGGCGCCACCTTGCCATTCCTGCCTCATGTCTGTTTTCAGAACCGAGCTCCAGACCTGCCTCCGGAGGAGCAGGGCCCCTGCATCAAGAACCTGGACTTCTGGCCCAAGCTCATCACCCTGATTGTCTCCATCATCGAGGAGGACAAGAACTCCTATGCCCCGGTCCTGAACCAGTAAGAGGCCGGCTCTCTCGGCTCGTCTGAGCCTCCCTGGGTCTGCGGAGCTCCCTCTGTTCCTCCTAGATGTCTTATCCGTCGTGTCCCTGTGCAAATCATTTATTCTGTCTGTCTGTCTTTCTCTGTCTTGTCTGTCTCCTCTAACAATACCTTTGTAATTGGGATGGTGGAGTTTCGAAGGCGTTCAAATTCACGCGCCTGGCTCATTAGACCCCTGAGGTCAGATGCGCACCTGGCAAGTGGGGTGAGAGCAGTTTCCCTTCTCGCTTGCCTTTCTGGGGCGGGTGGGGGCGCATGTTTTTCTCTCTGCATGTGCATGCACAAGAGCTGAGGCGTAGGGCAGGCCGGAGGGGGGCGAGGTGGCTGGTGGTCAAGGAGGAGGGGACGCCAGAAACATCAGACGAGATGTGAAGGGCTGGATTGGGACCACGTTCAGGCAGCACACGAGGGGTGTCAAGGGTACAGAACTGCTCATTCTGGGAATAAACCACAATAGTCATTTTTCCTACCGGATTCATATTCATTTACTTACTTACTTCATTTATGTGCCGTGTTTCTCGTTGAGACTCCAGGCAAATGTCAGAACTAGGAGAGAAACCAATGGAGTCCTTTCAGCCATTGTGAAGCAGTTCAGCACCGAGTGTAAATGGGTTGTATTTATTTAAGATGTTTATGCCCTCTTTTCATCTCAGATAGTGCCTCAAAGAACTTTACAGTCTCATTCTCCCCTCCTTCCATTCATATCCTTACAACAACCCTGTGAGGTAGGTTAGACTGTGTGTGAGAGACTGGCCTCAGCCCACACAGCAAGGCTCCATGGCCGAGTGGGGACTCGAACCTGGAGCTCCCAGATCCCAGTCCGACGCTAATCCCTACACCAAGCTGAGTTGAATAATTCCGGGCGTCATTGTTCAAGAGTTTCCCGGGCCGAAGGTGTGCCAGGGTTTCAGGCAGACTCTTGGCTTTCTCGGGGCCTCCCCAGCACCTTAGCTCCTGCTCCACCATCTTGGATTTTTTTCCGGCCAGCTGCAGCCGTCGCTTGGGACAGCCCCACAGCTGCCTGCGCTGCTCCCATCCGACAAGTTAGAAGTCCTTCAGATCAGGCAGGATGCTGAGAAGGAGGGGAGGCGTGTGGAGTTAGAGACGGCAAAGCCGCAACGATGCTCTCAGGGTCAGCGTCTGGCCTGTCCTCCACACTGGTTCTGTTTCCTTCCCGTTCCCCCAGCTGTCTGCTTTTCCCGTTAGGTTTCCTCAGGAGCTGGCGGTGGGGAAGATCAGCGCCGAAGTCATGTGGAATCTCTTTGCTCAGGACATGAAATACGCCATGGAAGGTGAGAGGGTCTGGGTGTTCCCGTGTGGGCGCACGGCTTGTAGACCAGTTCTGGGGCTTTGCACAGGAGGTGAAAGGCACAATTTGGGGGCTGCGTAAAGCTCTTGCCTTTGATGTCGACCAAGGCTGGAGGTGGGGCTGAAATGAAGGGCTGCTTTCAATGGGTTTTGATCTGCAGGAAGCGGCCCTGACGCAAGCCTCCGAGCAGCCAGAAACATGTGCGGCGGGTGGGGGGGGGCCTTTCGCTCTAGGACTGTCCCGGGTCAGCTCTCGCTCGGTTGCTAGGTAACTAGATAGATCGTCTGCTCAGACGGAGGCCTGGATAGGTTCATCATTAAGTTATTTGGACTCAGTGCCACAAAATTAATCCCTTAGCCGTGTTCTGCGCTCTTGTGAGAATCCCAAAAAGCTTCTGGAGGGTTTCTCTCTCTTTTAAAAAATATATATATATATATATATA
This sequence comes from Euleptes europaea, assembly GCF_029931775.1. Lineage (NCBI taxonomy): Eukaryota > Metazoa > Chordata > Lepidosauria > Squamata > Sphaerodactylidae > Euleptes > Euleptes europaea. The sequence goes on from NC_079315.1 coordinate 123,077,479, forward strand.
TATATATATATATATTATTGTATAAAATAATAGGGATTCAAAAGGAAAGCAGGGGAGTGGGAAATATAGATATCAAACATAAATTTTGTCTAAAAAATAGAAAAGAAAACAATTCTACTGCAAAACAGGTAGACATTACCATGATTTTGTCACTTGGGCTTATTATATAAATGGAATACACAGAAACTAACCATTTTCTATGGCTAGTTAATGCATTGTCAAAACTAATGGTTTTCTATAAATGAAGTAAAAAATTGCATTAAGATACATCCTATAAAGATCTAATCAATCATTTTCTTATTATTAACCTCGAGCCTCAACGTGATTGTAAAAAGATTTCCATATCTCATAATGCTGCTTAAATGCTTTATCACTGTTAATGTTTATCGTATCGGTCATTTTTGCCGTAAGAGCATATTGCATTAGTTTATCTCTCCATTCTTCTATTGGAGGGTTTCTCAAAGCATCCTTGGAAATCTCCCCAGGCGGCAGGGTGAGAATTCTGGCCCTGGCAGACTGTGGCTGGCCCTTTTTGGAGGGTCTGCCGTGGCAAATAGTCCTTTCCGTGACCCTGCCTTTGGTCTAGGGCAGCATTCTCTTGTTTCCCAAGAGGAAGACACCCAAGTCATTTTCGAAAAAGAGTGAAGTTAGCAGGAAGGACGGATAAACGTGAATAGATGTTTGTGTTGGCCCGGATTGGGGGGGGAGCCTCTCTCTTATTGCGCAGCTCTTTGCGGTCATTGGACCTCCCGTGTGGGAGAGGCGGGAAGAGGGGAAATTGGGCCACGCTGTCACTAACTGGCCTGCTTAAAGTCTGCACTGGTTTTAATCTGGTTACTGTCTTCATACCGGCTGAATATTAGGAAAAATACCTGGTTACTGCCTTCATAAGGTACTGGCTGGATATTAGGAAAAAAATGTTTTTACAGTAAGAGTTGTTTGACAGTGGAATCCGCTCCCAAGGGAGGTGGTGAGGCTCCCCCTCACTGGCGGTCTTTAAGCAGAGGCTGGACGAGCATTTGTCAGGGATGCTCTAGGCTGATCCTGCATTGACCAGGGGGTATGGCCCCTTCCAGGGGGTATGGCCCCTTCCAACTCTAGGATTCTATTATACTCTTTTTTCTACCCAGAGACTCTGGTTTGCACATATTTGAAATGTCCTTCCAGGAGATCAGCATCACCTGCCAGGCTTGGATACGGCCCTTCCAATCCTGGGATTTCACCTTCCCTCTGCTTGCGCTCGGTTGCACCCGGCACTTGCGCTCCCCCTCTGCAGTGTGGCTGTGGGGAGGGGACTTTGTCCCCTGCATGTTGTGAGTCCTTCTTGCCTTTGTTGTGGGTTCTTTGGGCTCCTAACCATTGTTGTGCTTTTTTGTCCCGTTCTGCTTCTCCTCTCAAGTTCTGGATAAAATGATCTCCTTCGAGGCCTCGTGTGGTAAGAACCTTCGAGGTGTGAGTCGCTCGAGGCAGCTCCCTCATAGAATGCACCTCTCTCCCCGCCCCTGCTGTCTTATGCCGTGTGAATGGGTGCAAAGGGCAGAGGTTTGGTGCCTGCCACTGAGGCCACAAGTAGCCACACCTGGAGGCCGGGCTCTTGGCTTGTCCCAGGGACAGCAGTTGTGAAAGAGATGGCTTGTGTGGAAAAGTCAGCTACCCCTTTTGGCTTTCCGCAAATTGTGCAAAACAGAATGATTCAAGAGGGCTTTTCTATGCAGGCCGTAGGGTAGCTCTGTTACAAAAGGTGTCATGAAGTTACTTGGATAAATGGTTAGGAACTGTGGCCTATACTACTGTGGAGAGCTTGCTGTAAGTAGGATTCTACCGTGTAATTTTGCATATCTGGGGGGTGGGAAGGAGAAGTTGACCAGTGGGCGAAAAGGCTGTGAAAGGTGAAATTCCTGCGCAAAACTCAGAAGTATTCAAAAGAAACATCTTGACCGCTGGCTGTGGTTGGGAACAGGAAGTTACCCACACATGTCAGATCTGTTCAGCTATTTCCACCGGAGTCTCCCTTTGATGCCCCAGTTGATGAACCAACGAACGGGCCCCCTCAGAGCAGCGGGTGATAGCTCACCACTTGTGGGGCTTTCCTCTGTTCCTCTCTGTTCTTGTCGCTCTTTCGGACCCCTGGAAAGGGGATTATTGCCGGGGATGCAGGATAGCGGAAGAGCTGTGTGGGTGGGAGGGCTGAAGTGAGGGAGGGCAAAGGGGTGAGATTCGTTCTCTCCACAAGTTGAGAAAATGCATCCGTGTCCCCCAGTGTAGCCCACTGCCCCACATGGCTGTTCCACCGCACCGGACTCTCTTTCTGGGGATCAGAAGGGGCTGCGGAAGTGGGGAGGAGGAAGGGGTGCTCCTGTGCCCAGACGGCTGTGCAGGGCAGAGTCTGGCGTTGACAGAACCAGGAGCTGTTTTCCCTGAGTGGAGAAGCAGGTGGCGGGGGCACATGCCAGGGGCCCCTTGGCTTGGGCCCCGGGCCTTTTGGCCCAAAAGCAGCTTTTGAACCTCAGAAGGAGCCAGAAAAGGCGGCAGGGCCTGTTGGGGGCAGGGAGGAGTTCGGCAAACGTTGGAGTTCTTTTGTGCTTCACTTTTCTCTCTTCTCTGTCACAAGCCCCTCCCGTATTTCGCATGCGCATGGTCCTCCTATGTGGAGGTAAGAATTCTCTCCCTCCCCCCCTTTATTTCTAATTTAGCTAATAGCAGCTCCGCTCTTCCCGTGTAGATGCTGAAGTGAAGCCGCAGCCAGAACTTTGTGCTTCTGCCTTGGGTCCCTTTGCAGTAGCCAGAGTGCCTTGTCGGGGGAAATCCGCTTGTGCGCTCTCCCACATGGGGGGGGGGGAGACGGGGACAGGGACAATACCCAACCCTTCTGCTTCTAGTGCGTGTGAGTGGCTCAGTGCACTCTTTCCAGCCAGCCATGCTGCGAGCACTGAATGGCATTGAGTGGGGCTGCCACTGGGGCCAGGTTGCCTGCTTTGGATTGCCTCTTTCTGGGACACGCGGATCCTCTAATATGGGGAGAGATGCGAGGGAGGGGACTGTAGGATTCCGCTGAGTGTCTGGCAAAGGGGTGCAGAGGCAGTGTGGGTGTTGGTTTTTCTCTGAGAAGGCTCCCTCGCCCCAAGCTGGCACCTGCAAGCCCACAGAGTTGCCCTGCAGGTGGGTAATCTGGCACTTTGGTGCCATTCCTTGTGGGTGTGAAACAAGCCTTTGGCTGTTTGTGACCCCCTCATCCCAATGGCAATTTTTCCTGCCGTGCCTTCAGGCAATTCTTCACCAGGAAACCCAGAGAATTCCTTTCCGGACTGGCTAGAGTCAAGTCCAGGAGCACCCGAGAGAACCACAAGATGTCCAAAGTCAAGGCTCCCTTTGCCAGATGCCAAGAGCTTTGACTCTGGAAAACTCATTCCCCGAAATTCTTGTTGTTCTCTCAGGCGCTCCTGGACTTGAATCTAGTAGTTCTACTATGGAGCAGCACGGCTGTCCTCCTCCCTGAAACTGTTCCCAGGTGGCTTTTCCGGAGTCACCGCTTCTTCCCTCTTGCCACCTTTTGCAGGCTGCTATTGGAGGCTCAGTGTGGTCTGGCCTGGCACTTGGTCTCCTTGAGAGACAAATGTTGCTGCTTCTCTGTAGCAGCAAACCCCAAAGAAGAGTCCGGAGTCACGTTTAAAGCTGCACAGAGCGACTGCAGCAGTAGCTGTTCTCCCAGTGCGAGGGGTGGGCTGTCCCTGCCTACTCCTCTTGGGTCAGTTATGCTTGGAATTGTGCCGCGCATTCCAGGGTGAATTGCCCCACTTTATTTTTGGCGTTCTTCATGATCAATCCTGTCTTTAGAAGTCACTGCGCAGCCGGTGTCCACTTGCCTCGCATTTCCCCGGAGCCCTTTTAACACAATTCTAATTTTCGCTCCGGCCCCACTGTCACAATCTCTGACATCTTACAGCACATGAACTATGATATTGTGTTGTATATATAGTTTGCAGTTTCTGGGCGGTTCTGGGCAGCATGGCTGGGTTCTGCCTCTGCCCTTCCTGACTTGGGGCTGCTGCAGCAGGTGGGCAGAGCTCCTTTCCTGTCTTCAATTGGGCAGAGGAGTTCTTCCTCTCTGGGAAAGCGTTGGATGATCACTGGATATTAGCCAAAAGTGCCATATCCATATGTCGGAGCTGCAGATTTTAGGTATTTCTAGTTAAATACAAGCGCAGGTATTTTGTGCCAGATGATGGGTGGTCTTGGCAAGGATGAAAGCTTCAGCGTTGTGTGTGTGTGTGGGGGGGATGCATAGAAAAAGGCGGTGTGTTTTGTCACGGGATTGCCCCTTGCGGGGAACAGGGCATCTGCCAGCAGAATCCAAGCAAGTCTTTCCTGTTCCCATCAGAAGAGGCCGGTAGGACTTGGGCGGGCAGTGGGGGCTTCGGCCACCTGCAGCTGGAATGTACACAAGCTGGAACGTGTCCAGAGGAGGGCAACAAAGATGGTGAGGGGTCTGGAAACCATGTCCTATGAGGAAAGGTTGAAGGAGCTTGGTATGTGTAGCCCGAAGAGGAGAAGGCTGAGAGGGGATAGGATAACCATATTCAAGTACTTGAAGGGCTGTCGTATAGAGGAGGGTGCCGAGTTGTTTTCTGTTGCCCCAGAAGGTTGGACCAGAACCAACGGGTTGAAATTAAATCAAAAGAGTTTCCGGGTAGACATTAGGAAGAATTTCCCAACAGTTAGAGCGGTTCCTCAGTGGAACAGGCTTCCTCGGGAGGTGGTGAGCTCTCCTTCCCTGGAGGTTTTTAATCAGAGGCTAGATGGCCATCTGTCAGCAATGAATCAGTGTCCTCCAAAACATCCTATCTTTAACATCCTCGCTCAGGTATTGCAAATTGAGGGCCTCCCTCCGGGGCCATCTCCTCTCAGGCTGCTGTCACCTGAGTCTGGAAGGGGTCTCTCTGGCAAAGGCTGTGCTACCCCCCCCCCACTGGCCCTCCTCTTGTCCTGGGCTAGCAGTTCTGTGCTAGAGTCTGCTGAGAGGCTTTTTCCAGGCACGGGTAAACCACGTGGGCGCTCCGTGGGCTCGTAGCCGACACGCTGTCCAGGCTTGAAGCACAGAAGGCCTCACTCCGTCACGGCCTGTGTCTTTCCTCCTGGAGACCCAAGGGCTGGGTGGCCGGCTAGCATGGGCTAGGGGCTCAAGTCTTGTCCTAGGAGCTGGGAGACCCGTGTTCAATTCCCTCCTCTGCCACGAAGCCCTTGGCCACTCTCGTTCTCCCAGGCTTGTTGGGAGGACAAAATGGAGGGGGAACCACGGCAGCTACCCTGGCCTTGAAGGGGGAAGGTGGGCGAAAGACATCCCGGATCGAGAGGCCAGGCTGAGGCAGGGGGCATCTGGGCTGGGCGAGTGGAAGGCAAATGCGGACTCCGTCCCTGGCTGTTTTCTTTGCACTTCCTCCTCTTGAAGAGGCGCCAGGGAGCATCTGAGGAGGATCGGATGGGCAAGCTGGAAGAAGCGGTTTGGCTGTCATGGCAACCGGGCGCTCCTCGCCCCTTCTAGTTTGGAAGAGCCGGGTGGGAAATCAGCTCCCCTCCTCAGGCTGCTGAACGACGGGGTCCTGTGGCCCTTGCGGGGGCCGTGGCTTGCTGAGATGTCCCGTGTTCTGTGCACCCCTCGTGCTGGCCGGCAGGTCCACTGAGGCTCCAGTTTGCAGAACGGTGCCGGGAGAGGGGGCTGCCAGGATTGCCCCCCCTGACTGCGTCTCTCTCTCCCTCCCTCCCTCTTCCCCCAGAGCACGAGAAGCACCGGCTGTGCAAGAGCGCCGACTACATGAACTTGCACTTCAAAGTGAAGTGGCTGCACAACGAATACGTCTGCGACCTGCCGCCCTTTGAGGGGAAGGTGCCCGAGTACCCGGCGTAAGTCCCCTGGTCCCTCCCCTCTCTGGCTTCTGGGAAGGCCCTTGGGGGGGCCCTCCTTGTTCAGGGCATTCTGCTGCTCGGCCCGTTCAGCAGCAAATGCCTGGCCCCAAAGGGTTTAGCATATCGATGAGAGGGATGGATGCCAGGTTGTTGTTGGGGGGCTGGGGGGTTGCTGGGGAAATGGGGATACCCTTGCCTTCTGCCACGGAAGGCCTGCATCAGCTTCTTTGTGGTTGTCGCATTTTCCATTAGAAAACCCTGCCTCCCCCCCCACCAAAACTAATAAATTTATATAAATTACAAAATAAAAATTGTGTACCTCAACACAAAGAGCCGGCCAACATAACAAAGACGCCCAATTCCAGTGTTTGTCAGCCCGTCCCCAGGAGGCCTTCAAGCTCGCTAGTCTCAGCCACGTCTTTCTGCCCCCAGAGCTCACAGAACTAGCTTGGCCGAGAGTTCAAATCCTGTGCCAGGTGCTTCCTCCAGCCCATCTTTTTGCAAATGGAGGTCTGATCCAAAGTGCTGGGAACTCCATGATGCTGTAAAGTGGTGGGAGTGTTTGGGTTTTGCAGGTTCTGGAAACCAAAAGGAGGCCACACCTCAACCATGCCAGCCACATACCTTAGCGTGGGAAACAGTGGTCATCGCCTCGGACGAGGATATCGTGGAGAGAAGACCCGCTGCCTGCCCCCTGGCAAGATGGTGGTCACTTCAGTTCTCCTGTAACTGTACAAATCTTGCGGGCTGCTTGCAAAAATGTTTCAGAGCAATGTGGAGAAGGCCCTGGTCTGCTCTTCCTGCCAGTTGCCAGAAGGATTGCGTGGTACTCCAGAGGCCATGAGGATGGAGAAGCAGAAACCTGCTGTTCCTCATCTCCCTCCCCAGCTCCCCCCAGCACCGGCTAAGCTGAGTCGCTCTGCCCCCCCCCATCCTAGCTATTCTCAGGTGTGACTCTGAATGGCCGTCTTGGCCTCTCTCCATCTCTCTAACTGGAAGCTCTGCCTCTCTTCTCTGCACCACCGTGTTTGTGTAGACATCCAGCTAATGACTGGGGAAGGGCAGAGCTGGCTTAGTCTTCTCTGCTCGTTCGGTTGTTTTAGGACTCCAGGGTGATCAATGGCCACTAGCCAAGATGCCTAAAGGGAACCTCCACATCCAGAGGCAGTCAGCCTATGAATGCCAGCGCTAGCAGGCAACGTCAGAGGAAGGCCTCAGCCTCTGCGCCGTTTGGTGGCCACTTTGTGGAGAAGAATGCTGGCCTGGATGGACCACGGATCTGATCATGCCCCACTTCATGCCCCACTCCTTGCTTGCTGTAACCACTTCAGCTAGTGCCTCGATATCCAAACTGGCTTTGCAAATGTGGATTGCAAACAATGGAAACTTTGACATCAAGTTGGGACCCTAGATTGCGGGGCAAATGTAAATTCATAGTTGGCTAATTTGAGTGTGAAAACAAAGCCCAGCTTCACGCAGAAGTCACCGATCAGGGTTCTGTCCGCATGGGGACAGGGCATGCATAGTTTCCCTGTTGCTGCTGCGCCCACTGATACAGCAGAGCAGCAGTGGGGGGTTTGACATGGCTGGTTTCTCTGGCCCAGAACCTCAGCAGCAGCTGACATCCCCCCACCCCCCGCACCAGGGATTTTTCAGGTTTTAAAAAATCGGCAGCTAAATATTATTATATCAATATGAGGATATAACAGGTGTTTGAGATTCTCTGAATTCCCAGCTTTCAATCCTTTTTTTTTAAAGTGAGTTTCTAGCCTTTTTACTTGTGGAGATATAAAGGGAAAGGCATATATCTGCATGGAAAGAGGCTATAGACTTTAAAATGAAAGCTAAGAATTAATGTAAAATTATTGTTGAAGGAAGAGCTGCCAGGGGGAGAACGTCTCGCTCTTTCCTCAAGCATTTTGCATCGTCCTGCATCCGAGGCCCTTTGCTGTGAAGCCTCTTGTTCAGTCTGGCTGCGTTGGCGACAACTGGCACGGCTCTCCCCAAGAAAAGGGCACAGCGGCACTTGTTTGGGGAGGGGCCGGGGCTCAGTGGAAGAGCCTCTGCTCGGCATACAAAAGGTCCCAGGTTCAATCTCCAGCTAAAAGTGCCAGGTGGGAGGTGATGCGAAAGACCCTTTCTCTGCCTGAGTCCCTGGAGAGCCACTGCCAGTCAGAGTAGGCAGCACTGACCTTGAGGGACCAAGGGGGGCCCTGACTCAGGATAAGGCGGCTCCGTGCGCATTCGTGTGTTCTACACTCTCGGTTAATGAGGGCGAGCACACACACACACACACACACAGAGAGAGCTGTTCCAGCCAAGAGCAGCATGCTTGCTGCAAGCTTCTGCCCCACACTGAGAATCCTGCTTGTGAGTTCAGAAGCGTGATTCAGCGGGTGCTGCTCAGAGGATGGCTGATGCGCATGACTCAGCGCCGGTCCTGCCATGCACCTAGCTGTACATATGCTGCCCACCCCCGCTCAGGGTAAAGTTGCACCCACCTTGCAGTGTGCTCCAAGAGCTTGGAATCAGGTCCATGGGGCCGAGTTGGAGCCAGGCCAGGTGCTTCGGCTGGGCTTTGTAACAAAGGGACTTGTTAGTCAACTGGCCATCTGCAGCGGGAAAAGCGTCCTCAGTGCTGGGCCGCGTTCCCCGCTGGCACGTGCTTGGCTTCTCACTGGCCTGCCCTTGAAGACATGTCCTGTTTCCATGGTGCTTCTGTGCTGCCTCACTCTCTTGGGCCGGACCCTGGGGTGGACCCCCCCCCCAGCCTCTTCCCGAACTGTCTCTTGGCAGCCGTCAGGGCCGGGTGCCGACTTGGACGCACGTTGGGAGCCGAGTTGTTTGTTTTACTAATAATTTTCATCTTCATTGCATACAGAAGATATTAACATTTCTCTGCTTCTGCTTTTCCTCTAAATGTCAGCAAACAAGTTAAGGCAAACTGGAGCCCTGTCACAGTTGGAGCCCTGGGCTGTGTGGGCAAGAGATGGAAGCATGAATGAGTGAGGGCCTTGGCCCGCTCCTGGGAGACTCCGGTTGGCTTGCAGGCGAGGGAGGCTTTCCGCATAAGAGTGCTGCATCTCTGCCTGGCTTCCCTTCCTTTCTTATGAACAGGTGGAGCGAGACGGAGACACGAGTGGGGGCTCTGGACCCATTCTGTCCCTTTTGCTCTGCTGCTCCTCGAGGGCCCTGCTTGTCCTCTGCACCACAGCTGCATTTGCTGCATGCTCCCAGGGTGGTCAATGAGCAACTCTCCTTGGACCACATTGCACCATCTGCCTGCGTGGAGTTCTAAAGCCCTTCTGATTCTACTTGCCGGATACCGTGCCCTGGGAATCTCTCGGTCCTGGGGCAGAGATGTGGCCAGATCGTCCGTGGCCTCCTTCTTGATCCTCAGAGAAGCTGGGAAGTCCTGTGCTGAACTTTGCCTACCTCTGGCATCCCTCGTCTCCAGCCTTCCTTCTCCCGGATCTACCTTCTGCCGAGTCTGACCATCGGAGCCTGCTCTGAGACCGAAGAGGCAACGCTGGCTTCCCATCCCTGCTCAACTACCTCCCAGAAATTCCCTGAAGCTTTTTCTGCTGGTGTCAGAGAGATATCCTGGATCTCACTCCAATGCCAGCCATGGCTGTGGCACCTGCCCTCAACCCTTCAGAAACAGGGTCCCTCGCATACTCTTTGGGGTGGGAGGCCTTGGCAGCTGAGCAGGACAGGGTTAGGATCAGGTCCACCCAACCTCCCATATGAGGGACGTGGGTGTGCGGGCATCACTGGCTGGAAAATTCATGGACCGTCTTCCTTTGCATTTGTTCTGCATGTTCAGTCTTTGAGAAATTTCACAAAAACAAAACACTTTGCAATGGGTGCTTTAGAAGAACAAAAACCTGCCGCTTGGCGAAACATGCAAAAGCTGACCCCCCCCCCTTGGCTGTGGGGCAGACGGGCTCCGTGCCAATTGAGCACAGCTTCACTTTGATTTCCAGTATTAGGCAGGCTGTGCCTTTCTCTTCTGAAGTGTGAAGGGTTATTTCAGGCTCCCTGTCACGCTCCTGGTTTGCTCCTGCTCCCTTGGCTGTGTCTCTCACGTTCTTTGCAAATTTAAGCAGCCCATAATTAGCGCCGTTTGTATCAGCGCAGCTGCTGGCTTGGAGAGGGCTGTAATCCACGGCGAAGATTGCACAATGCACTTCTTTGTTGAGTCTCACGGCCTTGTTTGCAAGCACTTGATGTTTGGGTCGATGTGAACAAAGGCGCGCTCCACTTCTGCATGCAAACAATGGCCCTGTGGAGTGAGCGCCGGGCAGGCTTTGGATGTGAGCGGAGCTTCAAGGGTTTTCTGTGCTGCTCTTGGGGTGGGGGGTTGGCTGCTCCCCTGGCATCCAAGGGCCTGCAATCTCCCGCCGCCGCCCCCCAGCAAACGCAGAGAAATGCTCCATGGCACCTAGATAGGGAAGCAGGTCATGGGTTTTGGGTGCCAGGAAGTGGACGGAAGCCTCGAGCAGCAAGTGTGGGGAGCCTTCGTTGGGGCAGCCCCACATACTTCATTGGAGCATAAAGAGCCTCCCTTGACAGGCTGACGAAGTGATCCAACTCCCCAGGAAAAGTATTACGAGTGGCTCTGGGCGGTTTGTAATATGAGGTGGTTGCATCTGATAAATCTGCACACTTTCGTCCTTTCCTTCCCAGAGAGCTCAGGGCATTTTTCTCCCTGCCCTAAGCACAACCACCCTGTGGTGTTGGTTATGCTGAGTCTGAGAGAGAGTGACTGGCCCAGAGTCACCCAGTGAGCTTCAAGGCAGTGGAGGGACTTGAACCCGGGTCTCCAAGAACACAGGCGGGATGGTGCTGCTGCAGTCGGATCCAGCAGGGCCTTTTCTTGTGTTCTTAAGACCAGTGCTCTGATCACTCCTCCACACCTATATAATAAAACAAATAAAAACTGAGCTGCCAGTCTGACAAGTGCAGCGTTAGCACAACTCCAAGAATCGGATCAAATGAACGCAAGAATCCAGCGTTTATTCATTTGTAGCCCGCTTTTCTCACTGAGGCTCAAAACGGGTTACAAAATATAAAAACCAGTTCAGGCAGACAGCATCAGACAGGGAGGATCAGAGCAAGTGGTCTTGGGTCTCCTGCCCTTTGTAATCTAATGAGCAACATGCAGTTGCTTAGAAGGTGGGGCTGAGGCAAGGCTGAACGGAGACTAGGAGACCAGGATCATCTCCACGAGTCCAAGCGCTGCTTTGTCACTTTGGGTGGCACCCGAGGGGCCTTCTGGATTTGGGCTTCCACCTTCCTCCCCCCCCCCCCCGCATAAGGCAGCAGAGCGTTCAGGCAGGGACATTATTGTTTCTCACCCAAAAAATTAGATCGAGAGATGTACAATAAACCTTTAGCAAATAATTCCCTGCCTGGGGCTTCCAATCTGCAACTGTGGGAGATGCAAGAAAGAAGGCATCAGGGGAGATGCGCACCTGCGGATGTTTTGCACTCTGCCCCCTCCTTGATGGTGGCTGTTCAGGTGGGCTTGTCAGATATTCAGAGGGAGCAAAAGGTGGAAGATTAGAGGCAAGCGGTAGTGGGGGGTCTGGTTGGAGGGCCGCAGCAAAGCTCATCAGGCAGCAAGCTGACATGACTTTGGCAACCAGGATGGAAAGGGATCCAGGATGCACCCGGTGGCTTTCACAGATCCCAGGATCCTGGCAACATCTATCATGTTAACTGGGTCAAAGTGATCCTTAAATGGGCCAGTTGGTGCTCTGGACACTATTATTGTCCCAACTATATTACAGCTGGCTTCCAAATCCAAGGCACCAACGAGCCTTCCCAGGCAGCTGTGCCTCCAGCTCCTGCCTCAACCCCCCGACCACACCTGCGAAACACCGGCCTGGAGACTGAGATAATTAAGTGTAGAGCTGGGTGTCACCTGCATATTGATGCCACCCAATCCCAAAGCTCATATAAATATTGAAGCACACATGTGAGATAACAGAGCCCTGCAGCACTCCACGGGACCAGTCCTACCCCGTTGGTTCTGCTCCGTTGGTGGAAGCTCTTTGTGTCTGATCAGGGAAGAAAGACCGAAACCATCAAACAGCCATGCCTCTTACGGCAACTCCGTATTCCAGCCGATGAACAAAGGTGGTGCGGTCAGGTTTGTCAAAGGCCACTGAAAGATCTAAGGGTATCAACAGGGCAGGCTGTCCCCTGTCCATCTTCAATGGAAGATCATCCCCCCGTGCAGCTAAAGCCATCTTGGTTCCAAAGCCAGGCCTGAAGCCAGACTGAAATGGGTCAGGGGCAGATGAGTCCTCTGGAGCTTCTCCACTAACAAACGCTCTGTCACCTTCCCCAGAAAAGATGAACGGGAGGCTGGCTTATACTTGGCTACATCATCCTTAGCCAATGAAGGTTTTTATGGCAACGGTCTAATAGCTGCTTCTTTCAGCAAGGCTAAAACGGTTTTTATTCAGTTCTCTAGTCCCTTTTCCCAGCATGAGGTCAGAAGCCAGAATGTGGGCAGATCAAGAGCCCAAGTGGTAGCAGCTCCCTCTGTCAGCATCCCTTGCAAGAGTGATCTGAATCTGTCCATGGGAAATAAGCAGGCAGGTCCTTCTGATGCCACAGGTCCCAGGACCCAAGTCGCAGCAGAGGAGAGAGACTCCAGCTACTCTTCCCCTCCAGAGAAGCAGAGGCCAAGGCTCTCTGCCATGGGGCAGCCCTTCAGGTGGCTCAAGAAGGCAGGTGTCTCTCCCCTCGGGGATTCTTCTCCAGGCTACACCTGGCCGTTCCTTCAGCCTTTCTTTGTTAGCCTGGTTTCCTGGTTCTTGACGGTCTTCGTTGCCCTTCGTGCGACCCTTTCCAATTTTTCATACGTTTTCCTTACATTGTGGGCTTCAGAAGTGTACCTGGGGGCTCCTGATGAGGTCGGACGGGCGTGGAGTGGTCACTGCTTGTGACCCCGATACTCTGCTTCAGTTAATGCAGCCCAGAATTGGGTTTGCTTTTTCTGCCACTGCATCACGCTGCCAACTCGCGTTCAGCTGGTGATTTGCTGCAGCCCCATGTCTCTTTTGGGGGCCACCGCCTGCAACCTCACATCCCCCAGTCAAACATCTAGACGTGGCTGAGGATTCTTTTTGCTGCAGTTGAGAAGTTTGTGTTCGTCTCTGTTGAACTTCATTGTGTTAGGCTGCTATGCGGGGCTGAAACTGTCCAGGTCGTTTTATATTGTATTTCCCTCTCCCACGTGTGTCATGGGCACATTTGATATATTTTGAAGCATACGGAGCCCTGCAGGGCCTCCCCCCAGACCGGGCGAGGGCCGTCGAGGAGTGCCCCAGCCGGGAATCCACCAGGTGGAGCTCATTCGCCCGCCCACATTTAACCAGTTTGCTAACCAAACTACGGGGGGGGGGGGGGGGGAAGGCTATCAAATGCCTTTTTGAAACCAAGGTTAGTCTTAGCAAATCCATGCTGGCGTCTACTAATCACTGCATTTGTTTCAAGTGGCTTATAGACTGACCACTTCCTGAACGGTTCTGGTATCTTCCCTGGTATCGAAGCCAGACTGGCTGCTCTGTAATTTCCTGGCACCTCGTGTCCCCCCCTTTTAAAAAGTGTAACAGCGTTTGCCCACCTGCAGTCTTGTGGCCCCCCTCCCATAATTTCTTAAAGATGAGAGCCATTCTGAAAGCACGTCAGCCATTTCTCCCCCAGTGTGTTTGATGCACGGCTATTTTGGCTCTTACGCCTGCTCTGTTGTAAGCAGCCTTGAGCGGCGGGAAAGGCAGAGGGTGTGTGGGGGGGTGTCGATGTGTGAACAATCAACCACTAACCCTCTCCCTCGTGTGCCCCCTCTCCCCCTTCCAGGTGGTTCGAGCAGTTTGTCATGCAGTGGCTGGATGAGAATGAAGACGTGTCCCTGGAGTTCTTGCACGGAGCCCTGGAAAGAGACAAGAAGGATGGGGTGGGTAGTGGCAGCCGCAGGCCCCCTTACCTGGGGGGGGGGGGTTGTCCAGTGGGGGTGCAAGTAAAAGCAGTTCAGCCTGCTTAGGAAATCGGAGCCGTTCCTGGCGAACTTCCTTGCTGTTGCCCTGCAAGCAAGCAGCTTGTGTCTCCCCTCTCTTCCCACACTGATCATCTTAATGTGAGAGGGGCATTTGAGGGTGGGCCCCCCATGAAGCCACCCTGCGGGGGGGGGGCTCTCTGCACTGTGCTGCTGCTTCTCACGGCAACTGGGGAGCTTGTAATGGAGCCCCAGACCTTCTTTGCAAAAGGTACCACTGTTCCAGTGGCTAATGAGCAGGCAGAAGAAGCCTGGAAAGGTATGTACAGACTGGCATTTGAATTGTGACAAGAAGGGGTGGAGAGAAGGTGGAGAAACCAGCCGGTGAAAAGTGACTCATTAAGGAGAAGAATTGTGTTCCTTGTTTCTCGTCCTCGGCTCTTGCTGGCTGGGATGCGCCAAGAGAGGTCAGGGCTGTGTGAACACTGCTGACTTCCTCTGTGGAGCGGCCCTGTCTCCTATGCAGCAGGCAAAGGATGTCAGAGGTGTTGACCAGGACATGGATGCTACCTGCTGCGTAGCTGTGGGCCCATCAGTCACTCTCAGACTTGTGTACCATGCAAGGTTGTGTGAGGATAAACAGGAGACGGGTGGGGCCAATCTGAGCTCCTAGGCAGGAAGGGCCAGAGAAAACTGTGATGGGAAGACATCAAAGCTCTTCAAGGCGGTTGTGCCTGGTCCCCCCCCCCCCCACGAGCGGTATTCCGTCAAGGAAGACCCGCCATTCATCCAGCCCAGTTTGGAGCTGAAACACTGGAGAGCCAGCATGGCATAGTGGTTAAGAGCAGCGGACTCTATAATCTGGTGAACCAGGTTCGATTCCCCACCTCTCCACATGAGCAGTGGACTCTAATCTGGTGAACCAGGTTGGTTTCCCCACTCCTCCACATGAAGCCAGCTGGGTGACCTTGGGCTAGTCACAGTTCTCTCTGAACTCTCTCAGCCTCACCTACCTCACACAGTGTCTGTTGTCGGGAGAGGAAGGGAAGGCGATTGTAAGCCGGTTTGATTATCCTTAAAGGTAGAGAAAATTGGGGTATAAAAACCAACTCCTCCTTCAATCTGCAGCAGAGCTCTGTCTTTCCCAGCCTAAATTCCTCCCCCTTTTTCCAACTGGGAACTGACCAGGACATGTTGCCTGTGAAAAGCACACGTCTGCTGTCGTAGTAGTAGTAGTAGAAGAAGGAGAAGAAGAGTTGGTTTTTATATGCCGACTTTCTCTACCACTTAAGGAAGAATCGAACTGGCTTACAATCACCTTCCCTTCCCCACAACAGAGACCCTGTGAGGTAGGTGAGGCTGAGAGAGCTCTAAGAGAGCTGTGACTAGCCCAAGGGAACCCAGCCGGCTTTGTGTGTAGGAGCGGGGAAACCAATCCAGTTCACCAGATCATCCTCCACCGCTCATGTGGAGGAGCTGGGAATCAAACCCGGTTCTCCAGATCAGAGTCCACCGCTCCAAACCACCGCTCTTAACCACTACACCACGCTGTAGAGCCGTTTGCCCCCGATCCCCATCCCAGGTCTCCTCCTCAGCGGGAGGGGCTCTGGCTCAGAGGGCTCAGGGGCAGAAGCTGAGCATCCTCCGTGGAAATGTTTCCAGCCAGGAGCTGCTTGTGTCGGAGGGCCTGGAGGCAGCAGCTGTCCAGAGCTGAGACGTGACGACAGCAGGGGTGGGGATTGGCCGCAGGGTAGCGCCAGGGGTGGACGGGGAGGGAGAAACCCTGGGGAGCCAGCTGGTGCAGTGGTTAGAGTGTCAGGCTAGGATCTGGGAGACCCAGGTTTGAATCCCCGCTCTGCCATCGAAGCTTACTGGGTGACCTTGGGCCAGCCACACAGTCTCACCTGCCTCACAGGGTTGTTGTGAGTTACAGTGGGGGACAGGAGAAGGAAACATCCCAAAGGCCATGATGGCCAGGCCCACCCTGGGAGATTGGCAGCTGCTGTGATGCCTGGGAATGCTGCCGGGCGCTCCAGGAGTGACCTCTGCCGTCTTCTCTTTGGGGCTCAGTTCCAGCAGACATCGGAGCACGCCCTGTTCTCCTGCTCGGTGGTGGATGTCTTCACTCAGCTCAACCAGAGCTTCGAGATCCTCAAGAAGCTCGAGTGCCCAGACCCAGTCATCGTAGCCCACTACATGCGGCGCTTTGCCAAGGTAAGAGCCTGTGCGAGGCGGTGTGCTCCCTGTGAGGTGGCAGGACCTCGCTCTCACACTCCCTGCCGTCTTGGCCAGACTCACCCACCCGCCTCTCTCTCCTCTTGCCAGACAATCGGGAAGGTGCTGATGCAGTACGCAGACATCGTCTCCAAGAGCTTCCAGTCCTACTGCTTCAAGGAGAAACTGGTGAGTCCCTCTGCCTCGCTTGTTCCCAGGCACCCAGGCCGCGCTGTGTGCAGGATCCTTCTGATGCTGTAGCAAGGTGTGCACATGAAGATGTATTTTACTGAGTCAGACCATCAGTCCATCGAGGTCAGTGTTGTCTACTCAGACTGGCAGCGGCTCTCTCCAGGGCCTCAGGCAGAGGTCTGTCGCATCATCTACTGCTTGGTCCTTTTTGTTAACTGGAGATGCCGAGGACTGAACCTGGGCTCTTCCACATGCAGACCTGAGGCTCTTCCACCGATGTGCAGGGAAGGGAACCTGGCCCCTCGCTAGCTATTTCTCCAGAGTCATGCATTTTTAGCCTCCTACACACAAGCACACACACACACACACACACACACACAGAGAGAGAGAGAGAGAGAGAGAGAGAGAGAGAGAGAGAGAGAGAGAGTTTGACAAGGGATGGCTTAAGAGCAGCCATGTGAGACGGCAGAGCTGAAGAAGAAGAGTTGGTTTTTATACCCTGCTTTTTCTGTACCTTTTAAGGAGTCTCAAAGTGGCTTTCAATTGCCTTCCCTTCCCCTCCCCACAACAGACACCCTGTGAGGCAGGTGGGGCTGAGAGAGCTCGGAGAGAACTGTGACTCGCCCAAGGTCACCCAGCTGGCTTCATGTGGAGGAGTGGGGAACCCTGTTCTTCAGAGTAGAGTCCGCCGCTCCTAACCACTATACCATGCAGCCACCAGATGTGATTGCCAAAACCAGTGCTGTCCTGGGGGTTGTGCACGAATGAGCACAGACTGCAGCAGTCAGAGCATAGTTTTGCCTCTCCTGCTGTCAGGATTCATCACCCTTCCTGCTGCTTTGTAGGAGAAGGTGACAGCTGTGGGGCTGAGGCAGCTCAATGGTAGAGCCTTTGCTTGGCATGCAGAAGGTCCTGTGTTCAATTCCTGGCATCTCCAGCTAAAAGGATTAGGCAGTAGGTGATGTGAACCAACCTCTGGAGAGCTGCTGCCAGTCTGAGTAGGCAATGCTGACCTCGATGGACCGATGCTCTGATTCAGTAGAAGGCAGCTTCAGCTGAAGCACCAGTGGCCAGCCGGCCCTGCTCCTTCCCTTCTGTTAGTTCAGCTCAATTCACCCTCTGGGCTTCCTGCCCCGGCCGTCCTTGTGGGCGGCGGGGGGGCACTGGTGCTTCATCTGTGCCTGGCGGAGAGGCGGATCTGTTCTCTGGCTGGGACATGACTCATGTCCAGCGTGGCTGAGGAAGAATTTGGCCTCCTCTGCCTCCTCCATCACTGTACCTTTGCAGAGAGAGCTTTTGGCGCTTGGTTGTGTTCGATAAGTAACAGGGTTCCGGTGTTCTCTCTCTCTCTTTCTCTCCCTCTCCCTAGCCCTGCATCCTGATGAACAACATCCAGCAACTGAGGGTGCAGCTGGAGAAAATGTTTGAGGCAATGGGTGGCAAGGAGGTGAGCAGCCCCCCCCCCCCCCCCCGTAGGCATGGCGTCCCTCTCAGAGTCTCAGCCCACCTGGCTGGCTTTGGCTGGACAGGGTGATTTAAAGACAGGAGAAGCCTACTGGGGAAAGGGGCAAACACTGGGCCACAGACCAGCGGTGGGAGCAGCACCTCCCACAGGCACCGAGGGGACAGTCCATGTGCCTGGAAGGACCAGGCCAGGCGCCCCAAAGGGGGCACTGGGGAGCTGATGCTGCTCTGCAAGAGTGGCACATGCAGAACCGTGAGTGTGCTGCCCTTTGGCGCTCGCTCCCTTCTCCACAAGACCGTCAGTGGGAATGGGGTGGGCTGCTAAGCAGCGTCTGGATTCTGCCATTGCTTGGGGCTGGCAGTTGTGTGGCAGGCAATGGTGCCCAGCCCTGTGGTGGTAGCCACAGGGGCCCATTTTCAGCCAGATGCTGGAGAAGCACAGCTGGATGCATGAGCTGCTGTTCAGGGCTCCCGCTGGCCAGGCCCTGGGGCAGAGAGTACCGCCTGGTCATCCTTGTGAAGAGTTCCCAGACATCGAGGCGGCTTACAGTCATTGTATGGGGGGCAGGAATTGTACACATTGGAATTTGGCCTACACAGGTCGACACATTTGGCCCTCTAACTGCAAACCTTTATGCCTTCTGAGATGTTTCATCCCCTGGGGGGTCCTCTACATCCTGGAGAGCCAAAAAAGGCCCACGGTCTCTGTTTGCGTGGCCCACTTTCCCAAGCAAGGCGTTAGCCAGGACTTGCTCCGACTACTTCTGGGAGGGTTGTAAGGACAGGCAAACTCAGATACGTTCACGCAGCCCCTGTTGGTTCACCACGGCTGAAGTCACGGGTTCAAGTGAGATGAAAATGCTTGTTGAGCGCTCCTCCAAAGAGAGGGCCGGGCACCCCTGCTGGCTTGGGAGGATCCGCGCCCGGGGTGCCTCCTGCCTTGTCTTTCTCATCACCGGTTGAGTGTGCACAGGTAGGGTTGACTTGCTGGGGTCCTTGGGTTCAAGCGGGAAACACCTTGGGATTGACCTTCATGGAGGCAGGATTTGGCCCAGAGCTGATTCAAGCTGCCTGCTGCTGCCTGCTGGAGCTGGGAGACGGCTGGGCTTAACTGGGGTTGTCTGTCTTTTTCTCTTTCTCATGCTTGTCAAGACTGAGGATGGTGAACAGGAGCCTCCCGATGATGTTAGAATCAATGTTGCTTCCTTCCAACCCCCCCGGCCCTACCTAGATGGCTTGCTAGACCCCAGGCTAGAACTGGGAGGGAGGGTCCCGTTCCATTGGGGGGGGCACCTGGTGGGCCTCCCCTCTGCAGCTTCTGGCTCTCTCTGGCACCATTTCAGAAGTATCTAAAACACGTGCAGAACATCTGCTGGAAGAAGTGTGAAACAGGAAGAAGTGGGCGGGGTGGGGTGGGGGAGACCCGGTGCCCTGAGAAGAGGCTGGGCTGAGTCCAGGGGCAAAAAGCGCCAGAGAGGGGCATCTGTCAGTGCTTGCTCTTTGCCCAGCAACTGTTGATGCCACAGTTGCCAACCACTCTGGCTTCCCTGAAAGGCCTCTGTGGGGGCTTGGGGGGTTCCCCCCAGAGTGTGCCCATTGAGGGTTTCCTTTGGGGCAGATTCCCAGTCCTGCGAGTAGGCTGTACTTCTCCTAGTCTGCGTAGTATGTAGGGACCCTGCTGCTAGACCTAGTGCCTGCTCTTGGGTCTAGCAAATGGCTGAAACGTGTCTAGTCCAACGCTTCCTCCTTTTCCTCCCCCCCCCAAAAAACCCCCTCCCTTAATCTGGAATTTCCCATGAGTCATCTTCGACCTTTTCTCTAAGTTGGCAGCCAGTGCCTTACAGGTGATGCTGGCGCACTAACCGTCTCCAATAATTAGTCATGTAATAAGGGCCAGCTCGCTAATTCAGCCAGGCTGAAAAGTGAGCGGAGGGCCAGGCGGTGGTGAGTCAACCTCTCCTCGGAGGTGGGCCTTCCCTTCCTTCCTCTGAGGCCCACATGGGGCTTGTGCAGATCGGGGGGGGGGGCAGAGAAGCTGCACCACCTGGGCACCCTGGCACTTGGTTTTCTACCCCTCTCCCCCCACACTGCCCACCCACGGTCAGCCTCCTGCATCTGAAGCAGATGGTGTGGATGCTGCAGCCTCCCAGTTCTTCTGCAGCAGCCTGTGTGGGCAGACCAAGGAGCCGGAGCTGTTCCTGGCACCTGGATGTCGTGTGGCAGATCGTGCCCCGGCCACGATTCCTCCTTCAGCCTTAAAATAGCTGGAAAGAGCTCACAGCGGCCCAGAGAGGGCTCTGTAGCCTCTTCTGACTTGGCTGTCTTTCTGTTTAACAACATTTCTGGCAGGGGATGAGCTTTCGTGAGCCACAGCCCACTTCTAGAATGTGAGTCCATCTGCCCTTAAGTAGAGGGGAGTGAATCCAGACACCCAAAGGCAATAGCATGTAAATGTCAGTAGCAGGTCAATGACAGTAGCAGGCGTGATTGGATTAGGTGTGATATGCAGAGGGGCGGTGTGGAGGTGTGGAGAAATTAGCGTTGGTCATGAGACAGGAATCCCAGGTCTCTATTCAGTCCAGGAGAATGCATTGTCTTGAGCTTGATTATTAGTTATAATCCAGCAGTCTCTCTTTCTCATCTCCCTTTGAAATCCCTGTGTAAGAGAACTGCTACTCTTAAGTCAGCAACTGAAATGTCCTGGAAGGTTAAAATGTTCCCCCCACTGGTTTCTGAGTGTTGTGGCTTCGGATGTCAGACTTATGACCATTCAACCTTTGTCGCAGGGACTGGCCTGTTTGTCCAGTGTAGAGGGCGGGGGGGGGGGCATAGCTGGCATGGGGTGGCATAAATCACATTAGAAGATGAGCAGGAGTATGAACCCGAGATCACATGGCTGACGTTGCTGGGCCCAGTGATGGTGTTTCTAGGATCTATATGAGCTATTACCAAAAAAAACCCCTCATGCTAATAATATAGAGAGTAAGCAAACCATAGCACTGTGGCTAAATAAAACTGGTACAATATTACAGTGTATGTATATATCTATCTCAATACACATCAAGGAACTCACACAATGGAAAATTTTCAAAACCATATAATGTGGCAAAGAATCTTACAGGTTTCTAACTTTTGCAACCATTGCATAACCTTTCCGTTTCCAAAGCATAACTTACAATATATACATGCCAAAAATCAATTATACGTACAGTCGGGAACAAGGTTCCAATCCAGTAAGTGTACGCAGCACTGAATCTGCAATAGGATGTAATTGACAAGAGCAAAGTGTGTTATCACTGCAGGGTATATGGTTTTGAAAATTTACCATTGTGGTGAGTCACAGGGCTACAGTTTGCTTACTTAGGATCTATATGAGAGCAAAGTTGGCACCTTGGTTTCTTGCAGGCCTTGGAACCAGAGTCCATGCTACCTTTGAGTAGTTTATCATTGTGCTTGAGGAGTCATTTTAGGTTAGCAGGCTGTCTGTAGGCGAGAAAGGGTTGTCCCCCGCAGTGCCTTAGCAAGGGAAGGGTCCCAATCCAGCATTGGTTGTAGGTCGTTAATAATACGTTGGAAGAAGAATAAGAGTTGGTTTTTATATGCCGACTTTCTCTACCACTTAAGGGACTCTCAAACCGGCTTACAATCACCTTCTCTTCCCCTCCCTATAACAGACACCCTGTGAGGGAGGTGGGACTGAGAGAGCTCTAACAGAGCTGTGACTATCCCAAGGTTTGAGTTGTGAGCTGTACGTGACCACCAGAGGTGTTCTTTTGTCATTGTCTTTGGGCTTGTCTTTTAGCAAGCTGACCCCCCTTCACAGTCTGCAAGGGCAGGCCCCAAGTGAGCTGTGCAGAGGCGGCTTCCAAGCGGGCCCTGTGCCCAGGCAAAGAGGGGTGGGCCAGTCTCCAGTGGAGCTGATCCCTCTGCCCTTTGGGGGCAAAGCCTAGCCTGGAGTGGGAGGTGGGAAGCCATCTCTTTGGATGTCTTGCCTGCTGGCCGTTGTCAGCTGCAGGGGGGTGGCAGGGTGGAGAGGAGGGGGTCCCCTTTCTCCTTGCGACGCTTCTCCTCCTGCCTGTTTGCTTGGGGGCAGCGTGACTCACGCCGGGGCAGCGGGGTCTCCCTGGCACGCGCCCAGTCTCCCAGCAGGCTCTGAATTGCTCGGCGGCTTCAGTGGTTTGAATCCTTGCTTCAGTAAGCAAGCTGGGGCTTCTGGGGGGGCACCCTTTCAGCACACCCCAGAGGTGGGGGGAGCCCCCCTCTCAGTGCCCTTTCCGAATGAGCAAGGAAGGTTTTTGGAGAGAGCTGGTCCTCCTCTCCCAGGTGTGAAGAGAAGGTCACTCACGCCATGCAGGCAAGGCCCTGCCCCCTTTAGACCCCTCCCTCCACCTCCCCCTGGGATTGCAAGGAGGAAGTTGGCTTTGCCCCCCCTGCCAAGCTGAAGGACAGCAGAAGCCCACTGAAGGCCCTGCTGGCTGGAAGCACCCTCCGTCCCAAAGCAGATGCCGCTCTCTTCCACCTGGCTAATCCTTAATGCACCTGCTGTGGGGGGTGGAGCATCCGCCACCACCCCGTCCCCCATACCGATGCCCTGTGGGCAAGAGGCATGCTGCAGACCTCTTTGGAAAGAGGCCTTCAGTGGTAGCCATTGGCGTGGTGCCCATGTGGCAAAAAGAGGTGGTGTCCCAGTGATCTTTGGCATGGCAGCCATGCAGGGAAGGGGCCTGGGTTTTGCCAGGCAAAGTAAAACAGGGCCAGCTCCGTCATGGTGCCCACACTCCCTAACCCTGCAAGAGCCCCTAAACAAGACCAGTGGCTGAAGGCGGCATGGGCAGGGCAGGGCGGGGGAGAGATCCGGCCTGTGTAGCTTTGGGGTTCCAGACCAGCTTCCAGATGGCTCGTTCCCTGGCTGCATCGACTGCCGGCGATGGGGCCATCGTGTGCCAGGCGGGGCATTCTGAAGCCAGGCAGCAGAACAACTGCTGAGCTTTTGCAGCTGCCTATGGGTCTTGCTGTGGTGCCCCTTGAGTTCTGCACCAATCTTCTAGTGATGCCTCGGCTTTGGATCTAGACCCCCACCCCTCCGCCAGTCTTCCTCTCAGAGACCCTCTGGCCCAAGCCCGCTTTCTTTTACATGCCCACCCAACTCAAGCCCCCTCCCTTTGTCCACAGCTGGATCCGGAAGCCAGTGACTCCCTGAAGGAGCTGCAGGTGAAGCTGAACAATGTCCTGGATGAGCTCAGCACCCTCTTTGGCAACAGGTGGGCCCCTTCCCCTCGCAGCGGCTGAGCAGATCCCCCTCATCTCTGGGGCCAGGGGCCTGCCCTCGGGGGTTTCAGCCTCCTGCAATTCGCTTGCACAAGCTGGCCTGAGTCTCTGGGCACCAAGGGAGGGGGGGGGTCCCCTGCCCAGGCTCTGCCAGGCCTCTTGGCAAAGAGCCCAGAACCATGTGGTGGTTTCACCGAGCAGCGAACGTCCCTCACAGGGCTGCTCTCAGGGCACAGGAGAGGAACATTAAGTGTCTCCCTCCCTCCTTCCCCAGTATTCACAGCAGAGAAAATCTTCCTCTAGACTGCGGTTCGAAATGAGATTGTGGGATCCATGGGCCCAGCAAAAGTCCCGTGTTGGGAATGTGAGGTTGCAGGTGCCTGATCTTGCCTTTGTCAAAACACGTGGGTTCCAGCAGTGATGACAGTGATCCTTTGCTGGGATCCACTCCTCAGTGAGCCCAGGGGCTTTCAGAACATACCAGGGGGCACAACTCTGGCCCTTTCCCTCCCCGCCTCTGTCCTGGGCTCAGGGCTTCTCTCTTCCCTCGGTGGCCAATCCGGCCTCTTCTTTCTGGTCCCCAGTTTCCAGAGCCGGATCGACGAATGTGTCAAGCAGATGTCAGACATCCTGTGCCAGGTGAAGGGGGCTGGGAACGCCCCTCCAAACGTCGTGGCCCAAGATGCAGACAACGTCCTGCGGCCCTTAATGGACTTCCTGGATGGAAAGTAAGGATGAGTCAGCAGTGTGATGCGGTAGCTAAAAAGGCAAATACGATCTTGGGCTGCATCAACAGAAGTATAGTGTCCAGATCACAAAAAGTGATGGTATCGCTTTACTCTGCTCTGGTTAGACCTCACCTAGAGTACTGCGTTCAGTTTTGGGCACCACAATTTAAGAAAGATGTAGACAAACTGGAACATGTCCAGAGGAGGGCAAGAAAGATGATGAGGGGTCTGGAGACCAAGTCCTATGAGGGAAGGTTGAAGGAGCTGGGTATGTTTAGCCTGGAGAGGAGAAGACTGAGAGGGGATATGAGAACCATCTTCAAGTTGATGGAGACCTCTCTGGCTCCGAAAGGGCCCTGTGGCTAGGGTTGCCAACCTTCAGGGAGCGCCTGGAGATCTCCTGAAATTCCAGCTGATCTCCAGACTACAGAGGTCAGTTCCCCCGGAGAAAATGGTGCTTAGAAGGGTGGGCTGTGTGGCATGCATGGCCAGGGGCCGCCGTGGGAGGCTCTGTCTTGACTCAGGCCAGCCCGGTTCTTCCCCTGCAGCCTGACCCTGTTTGCTGCCGTCTGTGAGAAGACAGTGCTGAAGCGGGTGCTGAAGGACCTCTGGCGGGTGGTGATGAACACCCTGGAGAAGATGATCATCCTGCCGCCGCTGACGGACCACAC
This sequence comes from Euleptes europaea, assembly GCF_029931775.1. Classification (NCBI taxonomy): domain Eukaryota; kingdom Metazoa; phylum Chordata; class Lepidosauria; order Squamata; family Sphaerodactylidae; genus Euleptes; species Euleptes europaea. The sequence goes on from NC_079315.1 coordinate 123,101,928, forward strand.
GGTAAGAGCCTTCCTCCTCCTTCCGTGGCGTCCTGGGCTGGCAAAAGAAATTAGCCCCTCTGAGAGCTGGAAAGAGTTGAGCTCACCTTTGGGAAAGTCGTGAGCGGCTGTGGCGCAGCTCTGGGCCCCCTGCGGAGCTGGGGGGGGCTGCTCAGTGGGGCCACCGAACCATGGAAGGCGGGCCCTGGACCAGGGCAGAGCCTGCAGCTTTGGCACGAGGGAGAAGCTGGTGCCAGGTTAGTGATGAGGGACCATCTGCTGCCCGGGCCCTGTCAATAGCTTCTGTGGGGGCTGTACTTGGGGGTCAGAGTGCGAGTCCTGAGCCGGCGGCTAAGGATTTCCCTTCCTCTTGGGCCAGGTGGCCCCCGGCAGAAGCGCTCCACCACCGAGGAGTGGCCTCTGGAGAGCCTGGGGAGGAATCAGAAGGTGAAGCTGTCTCTTAGTTAGTGGTTAGAGCATCAGACTAGGGAAAGCCGTGAAGCTCAGTGGGTGACCACGGGCCAGTGGCTCTCAGCCTTACCTACCTCACAGGGTGGTTGTAAGGAAAAATGAAGGAAGGGAAAGAAAGGGAACATGAAGGAAGGAAGATCCAGGACGGTACTTCTTCACTTCACATCGTTAATTTGTGGAACCCTCTGGGTCAAGGGGTGTGTGGGATCATGGCCACTAACCTGGAAGGGCTTTAAAAGGGGGGTGGACAAATTCATGGAGGATGGGGCTACTAGTCATGATGGTCACCTACTCCCTCCAGTCCCAGGGGCAGTGTGCTGGGGAGCACAGGGCGGGAGGATGCTGCCGCGGTCATCCTGCTTGTGGGTTTCCTAGAGGCAGCTGGTCAGCAACGGTGTGAGCAGACCGCTGGTCTTGAGGGGCCTCGGTCTGATCCAGCAGGGCTGCTCTTAGGTTCTTACAGCCATGCGGGCAACCCGGAGCAGTGTGGAGAAAGGGTGGCACAAATGGAAGAGGCGGAAGTCATTCCTTCTCTGCTCAAGTGTGGGCACTGCAGAGCAGTATGCTGGGCATCTCCCTGAAGTGGCGCGATGCCCCCACGGTTCTGTGCGGAGAGGTGTGCTTGTTTGTGGGCGAGCAGCGTCTCTCCTGCGGTGCTACCACTCTGATGAAAGGTGCGCTGGTATACCTGCCGGTACCTGGACATCCCAATATCATGAGATGCCATTGAGGGAGGCCTCTCTCCTCCTTCCCCAGCGCAGCAGCAAAGCCAGAGGAATAACTCCCTCCCATTACCGTTTTGGAGTGGGAAACAGCTGGGGGTGGGGAGGCAGGAACCTTTCCCCCACTTCCGGTGTCGTTCCCAACCTGTTTGGGCTCCCCTTTGTTTTCCAGTAGCCATTCCCCCTCGACTGCTGTGTGGCTGCAGAGAACCCAGACCCAGCCCTGTCCAAAAGCAAACTTCTCGTTCGGCTCTCAGTTTGAGCCCAAGGCGAGGGAGGTGGGTCCCGGGCTGTGCTTAGGGGATGCTGGATGCAGCCCCCTCACTGGTTGCCCCCCCCGCCTTGATGTGCTGCCTCTTGAGCGACTCAGGGGCCAGAAGGCCTCTTGTGCCGCCTGTGCCTGCGAGGGCAGCTGCCTCTGCTCCCGTCTGAGTCACGGAGAGGCCCCCAGAGCAGCCGATCCTCTTGCCAGCAGTCAAAGAGGAGGTGGTGCCCGGGTGGCCTCCTCCGCAGGGAGCTGCAAGTGATCATTCCCTGCTGCCGGCTGCGTGTGGGCTTGTGGGGGCCGGGAAGCAGAAGCCACCGCCTTTGGTGTGCGTTCGCTCTTTGTTGCCCGGAATAGATCTCTCGTGCTTCTGCCAGAAGGGCTCTGGGGCAGGCGGCCCCGCACTGGCGGGCATGGGAGAGAGCCGAGCCCCTGCCTCGGAAGCTGCCGGCTGAGTGGGCTGCCCCAAAACCCAGAAAGACTGAGGCAGGATTTGACCCCGGAGTTCCTTGACTATGAAGTCTCTTTTCTGAGCTGGTTGTTGGAGGAGGTGGGGCAGGAAGGAGGCAGACTGCTGGGCAGGGTGGGGCTGGTTTTGTGGGCCTTTCTGGAGAGTCGTCTCCTGGTCCGGCTGATGGGGAGAGGGGGGGCTGCAGGTGTGTCTGTGAGTGGGTGTGGGCGCGATGCCCGTTTCGGCAGTGGCTTCTCTTGTCTGTATTCGGCTCTTTCTGACAGCATTGTCAGGAGGGGCCGGTTCTTCTTCCGGTGTCCCAGAGGAGCCAGAATTGGGCCCGCTCAGGGCACCGGAGGCTGTTCACCGGCTTCTCTAAGGCCTTGTGGTTGGATGGCTTTGGGGCCAGCCGGAGGAGCTGCCATCAGCATGCGACGCGGTTAAGCTGTGCTCTGATGTGGGCTTGGAGATGACCAAAGGCTGTGCGGGATGAGCTCCGTGGCCCCTCCGCCTCCTCCTCAGGATCTGGCGCCAGAGGCTTAGCAGAACGAGGAGGAGAGCTGCATGCTCCACAGCTGCATGCTCTTGTCACACAAAAATCCCCAGGCCCAGCAGACAGCCCCCTCCAGGCTGGGGGTGCAGCACTGTGAGGGGGCCGGGGGCTTCCTGAGCAGCACCCCACCCCTGGAGCAGTCGACGTGTTGTGCCTCCAGATCAGCCACTTTCTCATGGTGCGATTTTGGGAGGCTGCCACCCTCTCTTCCCCCCCCCCCAGTATCACCAGGAGATGACGGCCCTTTTTCAGCTGGCCAAGAGCTGCCACTTCCAGCCGCCATGGGTCGTGGCCCCCCAGCATTAGCGTTCCCAGCGGGGTTTGTAACCTTCTCCCTCTTTTGCTTGTCGCATCCGTAGGGGACCCAACTGATTTTCAGCGCTGCTAAGGAGTTGGGACATTTGTCGAAGCTGAAGGTATTGGGGCATTGGGGCTGTTGTAGCTAGCCTGTGTGCTCCCCCTCCCAGTCCCCACACCTGTGGCTAGTGCGGTGCGCATGAGCATGTTCAGTGTCTGTGTCGTGTCTGGTGTAGTTGTTGTGACCCATGTGCTTAAAGGCAGCCCTTCCCGCCACCACGATGTTTCGGAGTTCCCGTCCCCAAACGACAGCCCCTCCTTGCTGGCCCCCTTGGTGCTCATCCACAAAGCTCGCTAGGCTCCCAAGAGGGAAGCCCAAAGGTCCCTGTCCCACGTGGGGGCAGAGCGAGAGATGCCACTAGTGTGATGAGGATGGGGTTGTCCTCCGGTCCCTTGATACACTGCAGAAGGAGAGGGAGGCTCGGCTCCAGGTGAGCCCTTGAGAACACGCTGCAGAGCATTGGGGGGGGGGGTCTGGCGCAACAGGTGTGTTGCGTGGTCTGCCATCTAAGAGCTAGAGGAGTCGGGATAAGCCATGCAGGGTGTGAGGGGCCTTGGCTGGTCCACGGCATGTGGAAGAGACGCTTGGGCTGGCTGCAGCGGGGTCCGGGGTCCAGCTAGCAGCCCAGTCCAGAGGGAGGGGTTCCTCTGCCGTTTAGTCAGGCAGCAGCTCCTCCCAGGAGTCTCTTTTGTGCGGCGTGTGGAGCCCTGCCCCCGATCCCTCCCACGCAGAACTGGGTCTGGGAGCCACACGGTGAGTGCTTGTGGCCCCAGAGGGCTGGCTCCCGGGTGAGCTTCCACGGGGCACCAAAGACCGACCGGTGCCGCTGCTGCTTAGCTGGAGGAAGGCTGTCACCCCCGCCGCCCCTCGCGTACTCTCCCTCGCGTCCCTTCTGACGGTGAGAGGCCAGCCCTGCAGGGGTGACCCCCCCCCTCTCCAAGTCAGGACTGACGCTGGCGGCTGCCGCTCTTTCAGGACCACATGGCCAGGGAGGAAACCCGGAGCCTCACCCCAAAGCAGTGCGCGGTGCTGGAGCTGGCCCTCGACACCATCAAGGTGAGTCTTTCCCCTCCCATCCCAGTGTGGGGACTGGGGGCCCCCCAGATGCTGTTGGTGGAGCAAGAAGGCTGCTGGTGGAGCCGGCGGAGGAGGGCGGGGAGGACGTGGGACCTACAAGGCCACTTGCTAAGGCAAAGCCAAGCGTAAGCTGGAACCCGTGTCATTCACGGAGGATCATGAAGCATGCATTCAGTGCATTCAGATGTGTCCCAAATGCGCAAGAACTTGTTGGGTGTTGGAAAGTCAAGTCGCAAGTGACTTATGGCGACTCTATAGAGGAGTTTTCAAGGCAAGAGACGTTCAGAGTGCCTGCCTTTGCGTAGCGACCCTAGACTTGACAGACAGACCTTTATTGGCATAATAGTTATGGTCACAAAGTCAGAAATAAAGCTCTAGGCTTCTTTGGTGGTCTCCCATCCAAGTACCAGCCAGGGTCGATTCTCCTCAGCTTCCAAGATTTCAAGGCAAGAGAGGTTCAGAGGTGGTTTCCCATTGCCTGCCTCTGTGTAGCAGCCTTGGACTTCCTTGGTGGTCTCCCATCCAAGTACTAAGCAGGCCTGACTCTGCTTAGCTTCTGAGATCTGGTGAGAGCAGCCTAGCCTAGCCAGGGCTTAAAAATCAAAAGCTTAGAAAGAGGAAATAATTTAGCGGGGCAATAATAGTTTCAGTGCCTTGCTTGCCGTGTCATAGAAATGGGGGTAGATTCTGTTTAATCAAGCCTACCCCTCTTCCCCCTTCATCCTCACAGGCTGCGTCTCAGAGAGGGAGGGTCCTCTTGGGTGTGGGGGCTGGCATTGCTGCTTTGGGGAAGGGCTTATCCAATAGGGCAGTGGGGGCGGGGGAGAGCTCTCCTTCACTGGGGATGCTGGAATGAGGGGGGAGATCCATTGGGCAGGAGGTCTGGGGAGGGCCCAGTGAGTCCAGCCGGGGGGAGCCTCAATGTGGGGCCTTCTTGGTGATGCTCTGGAAGCCCCCCCCCCCCTTGGCTGCTGAGCTTCCCCAGTGGCCCACCCTGGCTGCCTCTCTTCTCCCCCCCCCCCAGCAATATTTCCACGCGGGAGGGAACGGCCTGAAGAAGACCTTCCTGGAGAAGAGCCCAGACCTGCAGTCCCTGCGCTACGCCCTCTCCCTCTATACCCAGACCACAGACACCCTGATCAAGACCTTTGTCCAGACGCAGACCGCGCAAGGTAGGGCCTGTGTGCCGGAAGCCTGGGTCGCTTCCTTCAACCCCTGTCAGGGAAAAGAGCCATTCAGGTGCCTCCTACCCAGCCCGTGGAAGAGGTCAGCCATGGCAGCCGTCTGGGATCTGCCGGAGCCACAGAGCAGGTTCTCTGTTGCAGGGAGGTTCTGGTCCTTAGGCAGATGATGAGAGGGAGGGACACCTTGGCCATCTTCTGGGCATGGAGTAGGGGTCACTGTGTGTGTGTGTGTGGGGAAGGTGGTTGTGAATTTCCTGCATTGTGCAGGGGGGTGGACTAGATGACCCTGGTGGTCCCTTCTAACTCTGTGATTCTATGGTCAGTCGAGGCCTGAGCCCCGAGCGGACCCCCGGCCAGAACCTTCTCCACGCAGGTCAGCAGCGCCACCTGGTGGCTGCTCACCTTCAGCACAGCGGTTTCGCTTGAGCCCTTGCCTGGGGCAGAGGGGAGGCCTGGCTGAGTGGGCACGCCTCGCGCTCCCTCCAGGTGCAGTCTGAGAGGCGCATCCCAGAATCCCTTGCAATGTGGCGCACACCTTCCCCATGGTATGGGGGGAGGGAACTGCCTTGAGCCCCCCCCCCCACTCGTCAGATCTGCCCCAGTGAGAGCAGCCCAGGCACACTGCCCAGCCTTGTCAGTTCCCGTTGGCATTCTGCCCAGGGCAGCTGGTGCTCGCCTGACCCCACATGGGCCTGCCTGTGGCATAATGGGGAAGCAGCCAAGAGCTGCAGGGCTGGAAAGGATTCTGCTCCTGGGCCGGGGTGGGCAGGGCGCATGGGTTGTAGGTGAGCTGCCTTTCCTTTGTGCTCTCGGTCCACCTTTGCATGCAGAGAGGGGTGGAGAGGGTGGCAGCAGCTCTCTTGCTTCATCCGCCGTGGAGCTCAGGAGCAACCCTTCCCCATCATCTGGCCCTTAGTGGCCTCCGGTGCCGAGGAACCCCTGGCTGCTGGCCCTCTCGCAAGGAGGACGCCTGGCGCTGCCAGCCTTCTGGCCCATAGAGGTCCAGGCCTCTGCCTCTGGCCCTGCATTTCCTCTGCTGCTGGTGCCTCGGAGGAGGGCGTTGGGTGCTCAAGAGTCACGGCCAGCAGGGTTGTAATGGGACTCTTCTCTCTCTCTTCTGCCTGCTGCTTGTCCCAGTGCATTGTGGGAAAGGGATTAGGTTTACAGCTAACGAGGATGCCAGGTCGGAGAAGGGTAGGTCCCTGGCTCTTGTTGCCATAACAGCAGCCGGCTACGAATGTGCTGTCCAAATCATCGGACCCCCGCATCCGTGTCTGTGCCTTGTGGGTGCCTGTCCCCCTCCTCATCCCCTCTCTTACTGGGTGGTGGATCCGTGCCACGCCTGAGAGGCACACGGGAAGCTGCCTTCTCCTGAGCCAGCCCACCAGTCTCACACGGCCCCTCTGGACTCTTCCAGTTGGCAGCGGCTCTCCAGGGGCCCTCACCCTTCTGCATCCTCTGGACTGGAGATGCCAAGACTGAACCTGGGGGCTTCTGCCTGCAGAGCAGAGGCCTGAGCCCTGAGCCAGGACCCCTCCTGAAATGAGGCTGCCTCATGCCAGGCCAGGATCCCTTAAAAACGAGCAGACGCACACACACCCCGCTTGCAAGGCCCTGTGGCTCCAAATGGCATAAACAACGGCCCTTTAAGGCACCGGTTTCTGAACATCACCCTGCATGTTGAACCCAGAGCGCCAGGCGACTGACAGACCTGTGCCCCAGACCAAAGCACGGCTTTCGGTGCAGGCTCTCCGTCACCCCTTGGGAGTGTGTTTGCCTTGTAGTTCCCTGTTTGTGCACCTTCAGCAAGAGACACCACTGTTGTGTGAAGCTCCCCTTCCCATCCCCCTCCCCCCCCAGTTGATTCTCCCTGAGCTCCCCCACCCGTTGTCTCACTTTGTTGATCTGGTCTTAAGGTGCAGCAACAGGCGCTAGGCGAACAGGGGCTGAAGGGTGGCCTGTATACGTCCCTCCGCACTCCAGTGCTATTGCCCAACAGATGAGGTTGTGGAGCTGGGCCATGCCACGTGGCATCCCTTCCGCAGGGCAGAGAACAGCCGGGCTGTGGGGCTGGTCACGGGAAGGCCAGGGGAGATGCCGCAAGAATGCATGATGAAGAAGAGATGGGAAGGGGGCACTCTTCCAGAAATCCCCTGGGCATGGGTAGCCCTGAGAGGAGCCGGGGGGAGGCAGGAGGTATGTCGGTGGCCACAGCAGGGGTGGGGCTCGTAGGACTGCGAGGAGTCTGGGAGCCTCCCTCCAGCGCAGGACCTCCCCCCGCCCCCCACTGAGCCATGTCCTCTCTCCTCTCAGGCTCCGGAGTGGATGACCCCGTGGGCGAAGTGTCAATCCAGATCGACCTGTACACGCACCCCGGCACTGGAGAGCACAAAGTCACCGTCAAAGGTAGGGGGAGCTGGGGCCGGCTTGGGTGGGGGTGTTCAGTGGGCCTTTCTGCCCGTCAAGCAGGCCGGGGGCCCTTCCTTTCCAGGTCTTGCTTCGCTGTTGAGGTACGCCTGGCAGCAGCTCCAGCCTGAGCTGCCTGTTGGAATGCGCATCAGACTGATCCGAGGCCTACAGTCATTTCTCTGTCCACGGCAGGCTAGGGGCATGGCTGCTTGGCATGGGCGGGGGGAGGAAACGACAAATGGCTGTAGTTTGCCATTCAGGGTGTCAGCAGAGGTGGGGACAGGAAAAGTGGCGCTTGTCCCAGGTGAGAGCCCAGGATGCCCCCTCTGCCCTGTGGCACTCCTGTGCAGGTGGCAGAGCAAAGTTCTTGATGCTGCGCTGGGACATTGAGACCTCTCTCCCTCTCTCATGCAGTTGTGGCGGCCAACGACCTGAAGTGGCAGACCTCCGGCATGTTCCGCCCCTTTGTGGAGGTCACCATGATTGGACCACACCAAAGCGACAAGAAGCGGAAATTTACCACCAAGTCCAAGAGTAACAACTGGACTCCAAAGTACAACGAAACGTTCCACTTGTAAGTCTTTCCCTGGTCTCTGCCGCCTGTCCCACGCGGGGCCCGCCTCCCTCTCTGCCCGCTTTGAGCACAGTGACATGCAGGGATGCCCCCTTTGCCATGAGCCACTCCACACTGATGGTGCCCACAAGAACATTGGAGCACAAGGGAGGTGGGAGTCAATCACACAGCCCTTCCCACATGTCCAGAGGATGGTGAGGGGTCTGGAGACCAAGTCCTATGAGGAAAGGTTGAAGGAGCTGGGTATGTTTAGCCTGGAGAGGAGAAGACTGAGAGGGGATATAAGAACCATCTTCAAATACTTGAAGGGCTGTCATATAGAGGAGGGTGCCGATTTGTTTTCTGTTGCCCCAGAAGGTCGGACCAGAACCAACAGATTGAAATTAAATCAAAAGAGTTTCTGTCTAGATATTAGGAAGAGCTTTCGAACAGTCAGAGTGGTTCCTCAGTGAACAGGCTTCCTCGGGAGGTGGTGAGCTCTCCTTCCCTGGAGGTTTTTAAGCAGAGGCTAGATGGCCATATGTCAGCAAGGCTGATTCTGTGACCTTGAGCAGTTCATGAGAGGGAAGGCATCTTGGCCATCTTCTGGGCATGGAGTGGGGATCACTGGGGGTGTAGGGGGGAAGTGGTGGTGTGTTTCCTGCATTGTGCAGGGGGTTGGACTAGATGACCCTGGTAGTCCCTTCCAACTCTATGATTCTACGTCTCTTCGCTCTGGCTCTTCCCTCTAGAGACCATCAGCACCCGTCCGGACTGGCAGCACCCTTTCGAGGGGGGCGTCAGTTTCCCCTGGGCTCACTTTGAGACCTGTAAGGGCAGCAACGGGAGTGGGGAGCGGGGAAGGGCAGGTTAATCCCTCACCGCAAAAACCAAGGAGAGGCTCGGCCTGGGTGTCTGTGGAGCCTCCTTCTCCAGATGCTACAAGCAGATCCTTGCCCTGAAGTCATTTGGTGTAGGAAATGCAGGGAGGACAGAGGGTGAGACGGCCCTCTCTTGCCTCTTCCAGCCTGCTCGGGAACGAAGCCGGGCCGGATGCCTACGAGCTGCAGATCTGCGTGAAGGACTACTGCTTTGCCCGGGAGGACCGGGTCCTGGGCATCGCCGTGATGCAGCTGCGGGATGTGGCGGACAAGGGGAGCTGTGCCTGCTGGTGCCCGCTGGGGCGCAGGGTGCACATGGACGACACGGGGCTCACCGTTCTGCGGATCCTCTCGCAAAGGACCAACGACGAGGTGGCCAAGGAGTTTGTCAAGCTGAAGTCAGAGTCTCGCTCCGCAGAGGAAGGGAGCTGAGCCGGGGGGGGGGGCACACTCTGCACACCCCGTGCCAAGAAACACAGCCCTTCGCCCTCTGGAGTCCCGGGGAGGGGGGCTTCACTTCCCTGCCCTCTACCTGGAGGGAACAACTAACTGTCTGAGTGATGCAGAAGTGTTTGGGGGGGGTCCCTGCCGCTTGGCACACCCAGATGGTTGTCTCTCTGGAACTGGCACTGTAAAAGCAAGGACATCTCTGGAGGGGCGGTGAGGGGCAGGGACGAGGGGGGCTTGCAGTGGGGGAGAAGGGAGTTTTAGCCCTGCATGTTCCAGACTGGCCTGGATTCCGGCAAACAGCAGAGAACACGGGCAGGGCAGAGTTTGACTGGGCGGTGGCTGGGTGGGCAGAAATGGGCTCACGTGGCAGCTGCATCTTGCCCGTTGTGGGGACGTGACCCGGCTCTGCACATGGGACTTCTGAAAGTGGTTCCTAACTGAGATCAGGAGCTGCCTGCAACCCTTCTGTCCAACCAGGGAAGGGGCACAACGCTGACCAAAAATCCCCACCCCGCATTGTTCTCTGTATGTCGGGGCTGCCTTATTTTCCACCCAGTTCCGTTCTTGTCCTGGAGAGCCATCCTCCTCCTCCCCCCTCCCCCAGCCGGGGGTCCCTGTTAACCTCCGCAGGGCTTAGTCCGCCTGGGACCCCACTCACCCTGGGGAATAATTCTGCACTCTGCTCTGGACGCGTGCCGGCCTGGTCCTCGCACATCATGTGCTGTAGCTCTTTCAATAAGCGTCGGAGGACTGCGCGTGGGGGGCATCTGTACATATTTGGGGGGGGCTTGTTTTTCTATTTTTTGTCTTGGCCCTTGTACAGCTGTACGATAGGAACCTTCTGTTTCTCAAACACACTTCTAGAGGCTGCTCTGCTCTCGTCACGGGATGGAATAGATGAGCGCTCTTTGGAGCCCCACCAAGTTGTCGTTGTGTGATTTTTAATCACTGTTTTTATGTGCCAGTGTTGCAAGAAGTGGCTGACATAGCCTTGAATAAATTATCTTGTAGTAGCATTTGCTGTGTGCTGTTACCCAGGGGACTGAAACGCTTGCTTGTCATGGTGGAGGGGAGGGGGAGATTCATGCGTGTGTGTGCCACTCCAGCCATTCCAAAGCAGTGTCCGTTTGGTGCCCCGTGGGATCTCACCCGACCTTTCCAGAATGAGAATTGTGCAGTGTTGGGGGTGGGGGGAGAGCACCCAAAGGTGTCTTTTGTGGGCAGCTGTCCTGTTTGCCTAAACCCAGGTGGAAAAAACCCAGGTGGAAAAAACAGGCTCTCTTCTACCCTGTCTTTTGAAGACCAAAAAGCAGGGGGGAGTCTAGACCCTTTGCCCCCCAGGGCTTGTGCCCTCCAACTAGCTGTGGGGCCTGAGCTGCTCACAGCTGCCAATCGGCCGGCTTGCCATTCGGATTCGTCCTCTGTCTTGCTGGGTTTGGGGGGCACAAGGAGCTGCAGAGTAAAAGTTCAGTCCATCTGCTGTAAGCCAGGATCACCTTTTGGGTGGGAACTGACTTGTGCACGTGGACCAGGGGGGATGAAACCTGGCCAGGCCACGTGGCTGTCCCTGGACTCCTTGGATCCACGTGACTGAGTGGGGGGGGGGATGATGGGAGTGGGAGGCGACTGACAATCCTTGAAAAACTCTGGAGGGAAGTGGAGCCGGTCCAGAGACAGCTGGGCTTGGGGTGTTCTGGGCAAAAGGTGACAACGGCATAATTTGGAGAGAATTGACACAGAGGAAGAGGTTTGCCTGCAGGAAGGCCCCACCCAGCATGCTGAGGGTGCAGCATGAGGGTCTCCATCCCCACCAGCCAGGAGCATGCTTGGCCTTCTGGTGTGCCAAGTGGGCGGCTGTAGGCAAGTCCAACCCGCACACAGACACATGAACACATGAAGCTGCCTTACACTGAATCAGACCCTCCCTCGGTCCATCAAAGTCAGTATTGTCTACTCAGACTGGCAGCTGTTCTCTAGGGTCTCAGCAGGGGTCTTTCACATCACCTAATTGCCTAGTCCCTTCAACTGGAGATGCCAGGGATTGAACCTGGGACACACTAACATACATGAAGCAGCCCTTTGCTGAATCAGACCCCCCTCGGTCCATCAAGGTCAGTCTTGTCTACCCAGACTGGCAGCAGCTCTCCAGGGTCTCAGGCAGAGAAAGGTCTTCCCCGTCACCCACTACCTGATCCTTTCAAGTGGAGATGCCAGGGGGGATTGAACCTGGGACCTTCTGCATGCCAAGCGGAGGCTCTACCACTGAACTGTGCCCCCTCCCTGAAATGGAGGGGAGCTGAGCAAAGCCCCCCCCCATGGAGGGGAGCGCCTGGCCAAGCAGGGTTCTTGCTTCCCAGGCAAGGGACGGATTCTGAAGATGACCTTTGGCCGAGTAGGGGGAGAGCCTCTCTCAACAACAGGACTCTTGGATAAGCATCCCTGCGTGGACTTCGCAAGAGAGTGTGGTTACTTAAGCAGTGCCATTGACAGAATACCAGAAGCCAGAAGGGGAAGAGGGCCAAGGGAGCAGGCAGAAGACTCTTTCCCATCCTCTGCAGGGCAGCTCCACGGCGGGGGGCTGGGGGGGGGGAGTGTTCATGTGCATGCCTTTCCTTCTCTTTTTGTCAGCTGGGCCAGAGAGGCCCCTACTGCCTGTTTCTTCCTCCTTCTCCTCCTCTTTAGAGGGGACTCCTGAACAAGGCCTCCTTCCTGTAATAACTGGCAGAGGGACATTGTCCACAACGGGGTGTGTGTGTGTCCTCGGAAGCCCGTGCTGGGGAAAGGATGCATGCTCAGAAAGGAGAGGGGTCCTGCAGAAGAGGGCGGGGGTGGTCTTTTCTGCCCTTCTGAGCAGTTGGGAGCAGCTGCCTTTGAGCTCTTGGGGGGGTTGCTGCTCCAGCACCAGGTGGCCTGAGGTGGGCACTTTTCTCCGAGGGCTGGGTTTGCTGGGTCTTGAGCAGCCGGCCCCTTTCCCCATATAAGAATCACCCTGCTGATTCAGTCCACAGACAACCAGGCCAGGTCGTAGAAACTGGCCGGAGTGGCGACTACCTTGGCTGCTCCAACACGGTCCCGTTTTGTCCTCTCTGTGCCAATGCGGGTCCCTCCCCCCCATGTTGAGCCATCTCCCCTCCCACCTCCTTAAAAGGGGCCTGCCTGTATCTGAGGGATGTCTGCCATTGCATGGGTCAAAGGGTGAGCTGGGTGTGTGTGGCTCAGGGACAGAGCAAGAAGGGCCCCTGTTCAATCCCCGGGTATCTTGACTTGAAAGGAGGCCAAGGATCTGACCGGCAGCTAATTTTAACCCTGCTGCCAGGCAGTTGGTTGGCGTGTTGACAGTGGTCTGCCTGACAGGCAGAGTCCGGTCCTGAAGGAGAAGGAGGTGTGAGATTCTTCCCTGTGGACATTCTGTCCTTTCCCCTAAGAATCCAGTTCAAGAAAGTTGCTGTGCAGAGCTGGGATCTGGAGGCTGTGTGGCAGTGCAGGGAGGGGGTGTTTGCTTACATTTCCATTGGATAAATGAGGGGAGAGGGTCGTTGCTTAGATGCATACCAAAGGGTTACTGGAGGGCTAACCTTGGGCGGAAGAGACAATCCGTGGCCCACCTCATTTGCCCACCATCACAAGGCAAGAGGCTCTGCCTGGATCATCCCCTCGTCCCTTTGTAACCACATTCCCGCTACAGCGATCGTGCGCCGCAGGGACCTTTCCTCCTCCCCTAACTTTCTGTAGTTATGCTGGCTTCACTACAATTTTGGGGCACCGCAATTTAAGAAAGATGTAGACAAGTTGGAACGTGTCCAGAGGAGGGCAACCAAGATGGTGAGGGGTCTGGAGACCAAGTCCCATGAGGAAAGGTTGAAGGAGCTGGGTATGTTTAGCCTGAAGAGGAGAAGACCGAGAGGGGATATGATAACCATCTTCAAGTACTTGAAGGGCTGTCATGTAGAGGAGGGTGCCGAGTTGTTTTCTGTTGCCCCAGAAGGTCGGACCAGAACCAACGGGTTGAAATTAAATCAAAAGAGTTTCTCTCTAGACATTAGGAAGAATTTTCTAACAGAGCGGTTCCTCAGTGGAACAGGCTTCCTCAGGAGGTGGTGAGCTCTCCTTCCCTGGAGGCTTTTAAGCAGAGGTTAGATGGCCATCTGTCAGCAATGCTGATTCTATGACCTTAGGCAGATCAAGAGAGGGAGGGCATCTTGGCCATCTTCTGGGCATGGAGTAGGGATCACTGGGAGTGTGGGGGGAGGTAGTTGTGAATTTCCTGCATTGTGCAGGGGGTTAGACTAGATGACCCTGATGGGACCTTCCAATTCTATGATTCACCCTCCACCCCAGCTGCACCCCCCCTTTCCACCTGGAGAAACCTCAGCCCCTCCCCCCCACACACACACCTCAACCCTCTCCTCCAAGTCTTCAGCTCCCAGTCTCCTCCCCTGGACACGAGTACCCACAACGACATGAGTGGGAGCCTCTTGGGGGAGAAGACAGGCTCGCTTTCACCAGGAATTGTTTAAATTGTCTGGTGACTGCTTATGGCCCAATTTGTGTGCTTCATACATTGTGTGATTTATTGAGTGTGGCAAATTCCCCCAATTCGAAAATAGTTTTATTCCATTGCCTTTGGATTGTTACTTGCTTTCCCTACCTATTTTATTTATTTAATTTTTTTAAACAGTTATACCCCGCTTTTCCAATGGTTCAATACAGCTTACAATAATAGTTAAAAAGACATTTCCAGTTTAAGGTAGGATAAAATCACAAGCTCTAAATACTTACATATATCCAGTACGGATCAAACCTAGGTCAGTTCAAAGTTCCCCATTTGTCCCCTTCCCACCCCACCCAATCTCCCACCCCTAAGATAAGACCCATGTAAGCGCAGGCATTGATTTCTTGTAAAGGTCAGGCACAAGCAGCCCCCTCTATCCCAGGGCAGCAAGTCTTGGTTGCTAAATTGGGGGGGGGGTCCTGGAAGAGGCCCAGCTGCGTTAGGGAGGGAAGGAATCAGACCATCAAAATTTGTTCCCCATTCTTCTGCTTCTTTCATTCTGCGAGAACCCAAGTGTCAGGTTAGAATAACCCGAGGGCTGGAAGGGCTGTTGAACTCCAGGTCAGTCCATCGAAAACCTTGTCCTGTCTAGGACCTAACCTTGGGTGAAGCAACTGATCTGCTTGGATGAGGCTGGGGAATGGGTCCATCCCAGCGGTGCCCACCACCCTGCTCAGTGCATCAACTGAAGGTGCAAAAGTCCAGCAGAGAACGTTGCTATTGCCCTCACCAGCGCCCCCCCCCCCCGCACAGCACACACACCTTTGGAGGCGAGATGAATCCCTACCCAAAATAAAGGCTTCTCTCTTTGCCCCAGAACTTCTTCCCACAGATGTTCACCTGGCCCTTCATCATCCTGACCTTGATGCCAGGCTAAACACTTTCAAGCGCGCGCACACACACACACACAGGCTTCTTGTGCTGAATCTGTACTGCTATATTGAACTTTGCTGGTTATAACAATTGTTTTATGGTATTTTTCATTATATGTTTAACTGGAGGCTGACCCTTTAACTGCAGGGCAAAGTAAATAAAGCCGTAGATTCCGGAGTGTCTGTTGAGCGGCTTCCGAAAGTGACTGAGCGCTGCCACCCCCTCCCCCTCCCCGGACTCCATCTACGGGGTCTTGTGTGAATGTTTCAGGAGAGCCTGGCAGTGGGGGTGGTTTCCCTCCCCTGCCTGAGTTTCTGCAGTTTCTGGCTGCCTCATTTGTAGAGCTCAGGGCAGGTTGCAAATTAAAAATGCCACACGTTTAAATAAACTCTGGTTTAAGACAGATTAAATGCAAAGATGTCACATTTAAATTCCCAAAACTGGGGATTCCAACTCGGGTTAAAAGGTCTTCTGCCAACTACCCAGACTGGGGGGGGGGGTGTCCAGCTTTGTGGAGCAGGGCTACCACTTGCAGGAGAGCCACGGCAGGGGAATGCTAATGCGTGTGACAGATCATGGGGAGGCTGTGGCTCCAGCAGCACAGGGGCTTTAGAATCATAGACCCCTAGAGTTGGAAGGGACCATAGAGGCCATCTAGTCCAACCCCCTGCTCAATGCAGGATCAGCCTAGAGCATCCCCGACAAGTGTTCATCCAACTGTTGCTTGAAGTCTGCCAGTGAGGGGGAGCTCACCACCTCCCTAGGCAGCCCATTCCACTGCTGAACTACTCTTACTGTAAAAAATTTTTCCCTAATATCCAGCCAGTACCTTTCCGCCAGCAATTTAAACCCATTCTTGTGAGTCCTCCCCTCTGCTGCCAACAAGAACAGCTCCCTGCCCTCCTCTAAGCAACAGCCCTTCAAATGCTTCAAGAGAGCAATCCTGTCCCCCCACAACCTCCTCTTCTCCAGACTGAAGATTCCCAACTCCCTCAGCCTTCCTTGTAGGGCTTGAGTCTCCAGGCCCTGGATCATCCTCATTGCTCTCCTCTGCACCCACTCCATTCTGCCCATGACGGACCCCCATCAGCCTCCAGGCAGGGCAGGCACGCCAGCAGCGGGGGGTGGGGGGCATGACGAGCCAAGAGCAACCCGATGCTGCTGTATGCAAGGTCTTGGGCCGACCTCCCCAAGAGAGCCCCAGCTGTGGGGCTGCCTCCGCTATGGCCTGAAGAGGCCTGGCTGTGCTGCAGGTTGCATTGAGAAAGTCCAACGATCAGTGGCGTTTATTTGCTCAGTGCTACCCGGTACCACGTCCCACCCCCAGACGCAGGAACTCGGCCTTTCTCAGCGGGGCTTTGTGTGTGCTGCTCCTGAGTCTGGTGGCCCACTTCCTGGGGTTGGGGGGCAGGTGGCTGCGTGCTTCTGGCCCTCAGTGGATTATTGAGGTGGATGGTGGGGGGCAGCCTTTCCGGGGGGCTACAGACACTTGGCCGGTTTGTCTGGATGAGTGAGGACTGAGCATGGCACCTGGAAAGTGAACAGCGCTTGTGCCGTGAAGGGAGGCTCTGCCAGCAGCCAGGTATGCGGGCGGGGTGGCCAGGAGCCTGGTCGTGGCTGGAGGGTTGTGGGACAGCCCTTCTGGAATTGGAGGCTCTTCCTTCGCCCCTGATGTGCGTGTTGGGGCAGGAGTGGGCTCTTACCCTCTGGGGGCATCCAGGGGCCCCCTTTGTCTCTTCTTGCTGGCCACATTCAGGGGAAAGGCACTGGAAGGGTGTTGGGGTTGAACCCTGGTGCAAATGAAGCCTCGGTCCTGCTCCCCTACGGTTCCAGCTCCGGAAAAGATGGTGAAAAGGAGCCAGAGCTGGGCATCCCCCGGCAGGGAGCGGGCAGGTGCAGAGGATTGTTGCCCAGTCCTCTGGAGCAAGGAAGTAGAGAGGCTGTTGGTCACTGTGTGGGTGCTGACTCCCCCCAAACCCCTTGCAGTCCCTCTTTCCAGACTAACTCGTGGCAAGCAGTGGGGCAGAGGCCTTTGGCGCCGGGTCCTTGTGTGGTACCCAAGCAGCTCTCCCTAGGCCCTGCGATCCAGCCAAGCATGTTACAACCACATGAAGCGCCACTTCCCCTTTGGGAACCTTTTCTGTACTTTTTTGTTTGTGGCCCAGTGGATTACATGCAGCCAGTTTTCCTAATTCAGTATGGGGGGAGGGGTAAGGTTGCCCAGAATCCTTTTCCCATGAGGGCCAATTTGCTCTCTCCAGGTTTCTGTGGCCAAGATGCGCGTCCTTCTCGGTATTTATTCTGCCCAGAGGAAAGAGCAGCTGCCTTGGGAGACCGTGAGCTCAGGGGCGCAAGGCTCAATTGGTGCTCAGTATGGCTGGGAGAGGGGGGGGGCGATTTTTGCCTGGGGCTGAGGGCATGCATAGTGCTCAGGAGCAGATTTATACCCTCGCCTTTGTCATGGCAGTAGTGGACTCGTCTCTCATGTTACACATGGAGCTGCCTTGTTCTGAATCAGACCTTCAGTCCATCAAAGTATTGTCTACTCAGACCGGCAGCGGCTCTCCAGGGTCTCAGGCAGGGGGTCACCCACTTGCCCAGTCCCTTTAACTGGAGATGCCGGGGATTGATCTACCACTGAGCCACGGCCCCTCTCAGGCCACACAGCAAGGCCGTCCCGAAAAGCCTTGGAGCAGTCAGGCAGCCAGCGGGGGCCGGGTGTCACTTGTGGCCCACCTTCTTCTCAGGCTGTCCCAAGACAAAAAACCACAACTGTGGCCTCTCCACTTGGTCAAGGGTGGCCATGGGCCAGGTCAAGGTGTGCAGGGAATGACCCACGGCCTTCCCCAAAGTCATTGGCTGGAGGAGGGTCTCTGCCTGTTCTTTAGCTCAGCACTGCGGTGAAGCAAGGGCCAGCCCCAGGTGGGGCCTCTGCAAACTCCCTAGTAGCCCCCAGGCAGGGAATGCGGCAGAGAACCACAGGGGCCACTCTGAGCTCCTCAAAGGGTTGGTTTATTTCAATATTATACCGCACTTTACTCCCCAGCAAGATCCCAAAACAGGGTAATCATTTCCCCTCCTTCATTTTGTCCTCACTACACCCCTGCAAGGTAGGCTAGGCTGAGTGTGTGACTGGCCCAAGGTCACCCAGCGAGCCCCAATGGCTGGAGTGGGCGTTCAAACCTGGGTCTCCCAGATCCCTTGCCCAACACTCTAACCACTACACCACGCCGGCTGTCAGGGAGGAAGGGTGTGTGGAGGCGTGGGGGGGGGAGAACAGGCTCTTGGCCGCTCACCCTCCGCTCCCAGCCGGCGGGGGCAGCTTTCTGGGTCCTGCAGGTGAGACTGTTCCAAGCGAGTCACCTGGCCCTCAACAACGTCATAGGGTGCCGGCGTTCTTGCGCGTGACCCTCTGCGTGTGTGAGCCAGGGCAGTGTGTGTGAGCCAGGGCAGCCCCAGGTAAGGGGTCAGAGCAGACTCACAAGCAGCTGGTGCTTGAACGAAAAAGAGACTGGTGGCCCCACACTTGCAGTCCGGAAGGGGCCACAGCAATGCTGCCAAGATATTATGGAGTCTCATCTGGAGGGAGGGCAGCTATCTGTTGAGATGTGGCAAAGCATGTTGCTGAGAAAGGAGCAGAGAACGGTGCGGCCTGTAATTGAGTCACTCAAGGAAAGCGCCACCAGGATGCATGCGCTGCTGCCCAGCTGCCTACGTCAAGGAGGGATTTGAGGGGGCTTCAGCTACTTCCCATCGGTGACAAGCATTCTGGGTCACTGACAGGTCACTGTATGTCTCAGAGGAACTGGGAATCTCACCCGTCGCCAAGTGGAGAGCTCAGAGCTCTGACGTCCAGCCCCCCCCCCCACTTATCCGAGGATAAACACTGGACTCATCCAATTCTTCTCTTGCAAAGCAGCACAGGGCAGAACCCTGAACTGCCGGGAGGTGTCCCTCTGTCAGGCCCCCTCCCTGCAGGGAGCGGCCCGTTAATTGTCTTTGGCAGCCCCTGCCCATCCTACCTTGGCGAGGAGTAGCTGGCATCTTCCCCCCCCCCCACAGAAAGTGGGCATAATGTTTTAATCTGCTGTCTCTGAGTGAGCTAGATAGCAGGGTGATTTTTGCTTCACCCCAGGGAGTGTCAGGTGGGCCAAGCAGAGATGCCAGGCTGCGAGGGTTGTCTGCTGGAGCTGCTGCCCACACGCGTTGCCCGCAGGGGTCCTGGTGCAACGTGCAGCTTCCAAGGCACTTGCTAATCTCCGGAAGGCTCTCACACGCTCTGCTGCTGCCGTCTCCTCTGCTTATCGACTTCCTTGTCTCTCGCATTTGATGAGCTATAATGAGCCGTCTCTGGTCAGATTCCACCGAGGATAACCAGAAAATGTGCTCAGAGGCACGAACTGGGTGCTCGGCTCAGCGGGAGCCAAGAAGAAAGAAGAGACCCAAGCGGCTGTTCTCCTGCTCTCGAGGAAGATCTTCACTTTTGTCTTGCTGTCCTGATATCAACAGGAGTGCAGATTCCCAGCTGCGGTGGGCGGGGGGAGACCCTGGAGAGGGAATGAGAGTCCTGGCAGACTTCCTTCTTGCCCAGTGGCACTGCAGTCGCCGTGCTTTGGAAACATTCATGGGGCGGAGGGTCTCTGCCAGGCTAAATGGAACCTGCATATTCAGGGGCAGTGACTGCCTCTGAGCATAGTGCATGGAGGGAGGGTGGGGGAAAGTCAGTTTCTCACTTCATCCCCTCAAGGTGTCTGCACCCTTCACTAGCCCCCTTCAGCACTGCCATCTTCTGTGTTCACCCCAGTGCCGCACAAACACCCCCAAGACAGGCCAAGGCCTGCTTTTCCAAGCCCCCCCCCCCGAACCAACGCCTTCCACTGTCCCCACTGCAACTGGCTCCATGTTCAGGTTGCTGCCCACTGACATTGCCAATTGCTGCGGGGGGGGGGGGGAGGCACGGTGTACACACCATGTACACTGCCAAAGGAGTGCCTAGCAGGTTGAGAACCATCTAGGGAACCCTCAGGGGCAACTGCCCTATGAGGAGCGGTTAAGATGCTTAGGGCTGTTTAGCCTGGAAAGAAGGTGGTTGAGGGGAGACAGGATAGAGGTCTATAAAATTATGCACGGTTTGGAGAGAGCGGACAGGGAGAACCTTCTCTCCCTCCCTCGTAATACTAGAACGTGGAGGGTCATCAGCTGAAGTTGGAGGGTGAGAGATTCAAAACTGATAAAAGGAAGTATTTCTTTACACATCGCATAGTTAAATGGTGGAACTCCCTGCCCCAGGATGTGGTGATGGCTGCCAACTTGGAAGGCTTGAAGAGGGGAGTGGACATGTTCATGGAGGAGAGGCTATTTATGGCTACTAGTAAAAATGAATACCAGTCATGACATGATGCACACCTATTCTCTCCAGGATCAGAGGAGCATGCTTATACTAGGTGCTGGGGAACACAGGCAGGATAATGCTGCTGCAGTCGTCTTACTTGCGGGCTTCCTAGAGGCACCCGGTTGACCACTGCATGAACAGATTGTTGGACTCGATGGGCCTCAGTCTGATCCAGCAGGACCTTTCTTATGATCTTACTTCAAGGGAATGTGGACATGAGTTGTAGAGTGCTTCTGGCTCTTTGTTCTGGCTAATGAGAAAGGCCAAGCAGCAAAACCATGTCTGCAAGTCTTGGTCCCCCAGTGAGCTTCACTGCACGTTGGGGGGTAGAAGCCTCCCCTCCCCAGTAGTGGAGGCAAATGCTGGACACTCAGCGCTTGGCAGCCTATCTGTGCCGCTGCCGGTACCTGGCAGTGCCTGGAGGCCTCTGGGCAAGGGAGGCTGTGGTGAGGAGCCCCTCCAGAGAGACTCCCTTCCGCATTCAGGGGCAGGTTTGCCTCAGCTCCCCGTCTGTTGACAGATTTGAGGTCTCTCTCGAGTGTGCCAGTGGGGTGGGCAGGAGAGTCCCACGCGCCGTTCCCCTTCTTTTACCGGTGCCCTGCGCGGCAGAGGGGCCTTCCCTTTGCTGGGCCTTTCCTTTCCCTCCAGGACCGGGAATCCAGGCGCTTTCCCTCTCCGGAGGGGCCTGTGTCAAGCAGCAGAGGCCGGCTCCTATCTACAGGAAACAGGGAAAGAAAACGAGCGAGGCCCCTGGCCCGGGGCCAGGCCCACGCAGGGAGGCCGGCGAGTCGAGGCGTCGGCGGAGTCCCTGGGACCTCTGGCAGCCCTCCTGCCTCGGCAGGGCCTCGGGCTCCCTCGGTAGGGCTGGTTCCGCTTTCCACACCGCTGGCTTTCCTGGGGCTTCCTCTGCTCTCCTGCCTCCCCCCCCTGCCACCGCCAGGCCTGAAACCAGCGGGGAGGGGTGCCTCGGGCAGGGCAGAAGCTTCCCCCAGCTGGAGCTCAGGGGGTGCCATGGAGAAGGCGTGGAGGAGCCCTGCAGCACGTCGAGGGTAAGTGGAGGGGGGGGGCTCGTTCAGCGGTTGGTTTCCTCTCGAGGGAGCTCCAGATGTGGGCAGGCTGGCCCCGGAGGCTGTGGGGGCCTCTCGGCTGAGCCTTGGGGTGCCGCCGCCAGGAGGGCTGAGCAGAGCCTGGGAGGAAAGGCTGCGGCGTTTGGGCCAGAAGCCCCCGGCAGATCCCGCAGGGCCGCTCCCCAGGAGACCCCGGAGCAGAACCCGGGGTTCTCAAACGGGTCCGAGCGTTCAGGGCAGGCTGCGGACCCCGTGGGGGCCACTGTGCTGCCTGCAGGCCCCAGAGGCCCTGGGGGGGGGGCCTTCCCCCACGTCCCACGGCCAGCTGGGCTTCTGCCAGCGCTCTCTTGGAAGCAAGTACTGACGGGGGGGGGGGGCTTGGCTGGTTTCCCCCCTCCCCTCCCTTGGCGGGGCTGCCAACTCTGGGTCATGAGATTGCTGCAGATGTGGGGCTGGAGCGTGGGGAGGGTGGGGCTGGACCTCAGCCTCAGAGGCCCCCTCCAAAGCAGCCACTGTCTCCACGGCCTCCCAAGTCTGGACATGGGCGGGCAACCCTAGAGACCTGCGGGCCCTCCCGGGGAGTTGGCCACATTGCTGGCGAGCTGGCCCCTCGCCCGGGTGCTCTGCTTGGGGGGGGGGCAGGGGCTGGGACGGGGTCCCTCTGGGCAGCCCTCGCAGGGGGGTGGTATTTTAGCAGCCCGTCGGCCTGCGGGCGGGGGGCGCCCTGCCGCCCAACCCCTCCGCAGCCGCGCGGGCCGGCGGGCGGGCGGGGGCCGGGCTGCTCCCCCGGTGGGGGCGGCGGGCCGCTCTCTCTCTGCCGCTGCTCGGGGGGGGGGGGAAGGAGGCGCGCGGGGCTGGGGCGGAGGGGCTCCTCGACGCCCCCCGCCGATGGGAGCAACCCCGCGCCGGCGCCCGCTTCCCCTTCGGCGCTCTGCCGCCCCCACCCCCGTCGGGGGGGCTTTCGGCGGGCCCAGGCGGCTCCCGTGGGGCTGCGTGGCCGCGGGCGGGGAGGGGGGCTGCAACGCCAGGGGGCGCGTGGCCGGGGGGGGGGTCGAGGGCCTCCCGAGGACGGCGGGCAGCCCTCCCCCGAGCGAGGGGCCGGGAGGGGCGCCGCCCTTCCGCCGGCCGTGGGCGGTCGGGCCGCTCCCCGTAGACGGCTCTGCCCACTTCCCCGCTTGCTCGCGCCAGGGCCGGAGGGGCGGAGGGGGGGGGCGGCCAGCCGCGCCTCCTCCTCGTCCTCCTCGCGGGGCGGCCCTTTGTGCCCGTCCGCCCGTCCGTCCGCCCGCTCCGTCGGTGCGCGCTGCTTGGGCGCGCTGCTGAGCCCAGAGGCGGCGGCCTCCGAGGGAGCCAGCGGGGCCATCTGGAAGGACGGCACCTGGCCGCGGGATCCGTCCAGGCAGCCCCCGCCAACCCCAAGACCCCCGCGCCGCTTCAGCCGGCGGGTTGCAGGCTCGGGGCGGCGAGACGCGGGTCCGCCCGACGGGGCGGAGAGCGGCGCCGTTGGGCCCGGGAGGGACCCTCTGCCCGCCTCGCCGCCGCTGCAGCCGGCCGCCCCCCGCCCGCCCTCGCCGGACCCCCGCGCGCACCGCCCGCGACCCCCGCCCCAGCCCCAGCCGGCGAGACGCCGCCTCTGCCGCCGGGCGGCCCGCGCTCCTGCCCGCTGCTCCGGCGCTGTGCCCCACAGCCCCTCCCCTCATAGGGCTGCTCCGCTGACCCTGGGAAGAATATGGGTCTGCAGCAGAAGCACCTCCCAAAGGCCCCGCTGCGTCCGACCCAGGAGGCCCCTCAAGCCCAGCAGTCTGTGCCCACCGGCGGACCCAGCGGGGCCTCGAGGAGCCCACCGGCAAGACCGCTGCAGCGGCACCCAACCACGGCACCCCAGAGAGGGGGCCCGCTCCTCTGATCCTGGGCAGAACACGCATCCATCACGACTAGCATCCATTTGGACTGGGAGCCAAGAATAACCCTCCTCCTCCATGCACGCGTCCACTCCCCTCTTCAAGCCCCCCAAGTGGGCAGCCATCCCCACATCCTGGGGCAGGGAGCCCCACCATTTCACTACATACTGCATGAAGAAAGACCTTTTGCCTGTTTTGAATCTCTCCCCCTCCAGCTTCAGCAGATGAGCCCAATTTCTGGTATTATGAGAGAGGGAGAAAAGCTTCTCCCTGTCCACTCTCTCCACACCAGGTAGAAAAGCACCGGTCCCAACACAGACCCCTGAGGCCCCCCACTGCTCACATCCCGCCATTGGGAGAACTGACCATTGAGTCCTACTCTCTGCTTCCTCTTTTTCAACCAGCTCTCAATCCAGAAGAGGACTTGTCCTCCTATCCCACGACTATGAAGTCTGCTTAGTAGTCTTTGGTGGGGGACTTTGTCAAAAGCCTTTTGTGCTGGTCACACAGCCTAAGCCTAACCTACCTCACAGGGTTGTTGTGAGGGTAAAATGAAGGGGAGGAGAAAAACGAAGCTGCTTGGGGAGAAAGGCAGCGTACAAATGAAGAGAATAAATAAATACTGTTGGTTGGTGCCCAACAGCCATGGGCTGGGGGCTCTCCGCAGCAGAGGAGGGCAGGGCGGCCTCTCCCTTTGCAGGCGGCCTTCGGGGGGGGGGCTTTGGGTCTCTTCCACCGCCTAGAAAAGCAAGGCAGAAGTGGGGGAAGGGGGGGTCTCAACGAAGGAGTCAGGAAGGTATAGAATCATCAAGTTGGAAGGGACCACCAGGGTCATCTAGCCCAACCCCCTGCACAAGGCAGGAAATCCACAACTTCCTCCCCCCCCACCCCCAGTGACCTGACCCCCGAGTGACCTGAGGAGGTGCCACCAGGCTCCTCCTGAGCCACTTTCACAGGCGCCCCCAGGGTTGCTGCTAGACCTGCTCAGCTCACCAGAGGTTTGCTGGGAGGAAGCTGCTGCCCCGCTGGGCTGGGCTGGAGGAGTTTTCCCCAGAATGCACCAAAGTCCCGTCCCAAAGGCTGGGGCAAAGCTCTCAGGCCCTGGCCTCCCATCCCTTTGCTGAGTCAATAGCCCCCCCCCCTCCATCCCTTGCAGGGCCAGATCCTCAGCCAAGCCAGGGAGGGGGCAGAGCTGGTGTCCCGCTCTCCCCCCCACTCCCCCAGTGATGCCCCCACAGCCCTTGTGCGGGCCTGCAAAGGAGGAGTCCGCCTGGCTCCTTCCGCCTCCTGCCTCCTCCCCACGGCACCTGGGCGGGAGCAGGTGGGCCCCCCCTGCGTGGGAGCCCGAGTGCAGCTTCCCGCCTGTGCAGAGGGAGTGGAGTGAGGCGGCTGCCTGGCCGGCCGGCCGGCATGTAATTGTAGCTGCCACATGAACCGTGTCTGCGGCCTCAGGGTGTGGGCTTCCAATCTTGTTCCCGCAGATGTCGGGCCGGGTAGGAGAGAGATGCCCCTGCCCTCCTGACCTCTTTCTCTCTCTCTGGCCTGCAGGAACCCCGCGGGAGCCTGCTGAGAGGAGCCCCCAGGATGCCTCTCTTTGGATTACAGGTCGGCAAGAAGAGGGGGCCAGGTGAGTGGGGGCCGGGGAGCAGGGCTGGAGCCTGCAGCACCCCGACCTTGGACCACCGCCCATCGATTGGGAGCCAGCGCGGCTCTGGCGGCCCGGCAGCACAGCTCCCACCTGCCCTGGCATCCAGTTACAGCCGCCCAGCCTGGGGGGAGAGCTGTGAGCCAAGGCCTGGGCCGCAGGAGGGCTGGGGTCAGAGGTGGTGCTTCTTCCCGGTGGGCTCCAGAGCAGGGGAGGGGGGGCTCAGGCTTCCTTCCAGCCTGCCCAAGGGGTGAGAGGGCCTTGCGAGATCCAGAGAGGCTACCGAGTCCCAAACAGGCTCTTTGGCTCCCAACAAGAGCTCCAGGTGGGTCGCCGGGTTAGTCCGTAAGAGCAAAATAAAGCTGGGATCCCGTGGAGCCTTGAAGACTCACCAGACGTGAGCACACAGGAGGAATCTGCCTTCGAGTGGGTCTGCCCCTCGGTCCCTCGAGGTCAGTCTTGTCTCCTCAGACTGGCAGCTGCTCTCCAGGGTCTCAGGCAGAAAAGGGTCTTTCCGTATCACCTGCTCCCTGGCCCTTTTCACTGGAGGTGCCACTGGGGGTTGCTGGGGCACCATCAGACACACAATGGATGAAGAAGTAGAGTATCTGCTTGGCACACAGAAGGTCCCAGGTTCAATCCCTGGCCTCTCCAGTTAAAGGGACTAGGCAGGTAAATGATGTGAAAGACCTTCCTCTGCCTGAGACCCTGGAGAGCCGCTGCCGGTCTCAGTAGACAATACTGACTTTGATGGACCCAGGGGGGTTCAGCAGACAGCAGCTTTGTGTGTTCACAGAGTCTTCTGCTGGGAAGGATGTTGTTAGTCTTCAAGGTGCTGCTGAGTTCCGGTTTTCTTGCCACAACACTTTTCAAACATGTCCGCACCCCCGAGGGACTACCTCTTTGATATGGAGAAAAAGGAAACATCGTGGTAGAAGTGGTTGTGGCAAACACGGAGATTAAACGTTTCCAACACCAAATGGAGGGAAAAACGTGTGGACATGAAAAATAAAATGTTGCATGAAACGTTGCAAACCACTCATGCAGAAACAGCCCTTGTTCTGCAAATGAGTGTAAATCACCACTCTGCTCTGGTTAGCCCTCACCTAGAGTACTGTGTTCAGTTTTGGGCACCGCAATTTAAGAAGGATGTAGACAAGCTGGAACGTGTCCAGAGGAGGGCAACGAAGATGGTGAGGGGTCTGGAGAGGTTGAAGGAGCTGGGTATGTTTAGCCTGAAGTGGGGAAGACTGAGGGGTGATATGATAACCATCTTAAAGTACTCGAAGGGCTGTCACATAGAGGAGGGTGCCGAGTTGTTTTCTGTTGCCCCGGAAGGTTGGACCAGAACCAACAGGTTGAAAGTAAATCAAAAGAGTTTCCATCTAGACATGAGGAAGAATTTTCTAACAGTTAGAGTGGTTCCCCATTGAAACAGGCTTCCTCAGGATGTGGTGAGCTCTCGTTCTTTGGAGGTTTTTAAGCAGAGGCTAGATGGCCATCTGTCAGCAATGCTGATTCTATGACTCACTGTGAATTTAGGCAGATTGTGAACGGGAGGGCAGGAAGGGATCCGTCAGTGCTTGGGCGTTGTGGCCCTTTCTTTTATGCCCCGGGTAATGCTGATCGCCACTCTGGGGTCAGGAAGGAACCAGGGGAGTGGAGGGGGAAGGTATTTATGAATTGCTTGCATTGTGTGGGAGGTTGGACTAGATGACCCTTGGGTTTCATTCCAGCTCTATGTTTTTATGTTTCTAATGTAAATCCATTTGGGTCCTGATCAGTATCTCCTGATATCATGATTTTAATGATCAACATTATCTGTAAATCAGGCAAAACAAAAAAACCCAATCCCCACCATGGTAAGTTACCCGACAATGGTCTTTGTTGTGCGTCCAAGTCACAAGCCCTTCCCGCCACTCGGTTGCTCTTGGCCTGCTCTCCTGCTTCCGTCTCCTCCCACAGTCATCCATGGACATTCCCTCCGGCTCTCCCCCCCCCCACCAGGGTTCTGGATCCCTCCCTTTGCTTGCCCTGCAGGTCTGGGACCTGGCCGGCACGTAGGTGCCCTGAACAAAACAGGGGTTCTGAGGTCGTCCTGGCACCAGTGAGTAAGGCCAGCTGGTGGGAGCCTTGAGAGAGGGTGGGTGGGACTTGGAACAACTGGACCATTAAGTCACTCCAGCCTCCCTTTCCCCTGCCCCCATCTGCCCCATGTGCCCCTTGTGCCTGCATTGCCCACGGCAGCCCCTCCTCTCTTCCATGCAACCTAAGCGGGCCATCACACATTCAGAGGCAGCATTCCTCTCCATAAGGGATAAACCCCAGTTGTCCCCTAGCTCTGTTTGTCAACTTCCTCGAGGCACGTGCTGGACGCTCTCTCGCCCCATGGAGAAAGGTGCCTTGCCCAAGGCCTCCAGGGCTGCCCGAGGCTCATACAACAGTTGCCCCCAAATTAATTTCCTCTTCAGTTATCTCCCCACAAAACACATTCAGTTCCCTCCAAGGTCATTTACCTGTCCAGGTACCCAAATACCCAAATGTTCCTTTCCACCAGATTCCCTCTGATTTCCCCCAATTTCCCCTCTGCCCCTCCCAAGGGAAGTTTCCACTCATGCAGCTGTGCAGTGAGTCTTCACTCCTGGAAGCCGCGGAGGCGCTTTCCGTGGGAGAGAAGCCCAGAGGTCAGCCAGGACACCTGAGAGCTCCCCCCACACGAGCACAGCAGGTTCAGATCGACCCAGAAATCGAACACTTGATACCCAGAGGGTTGATCAAATAATAAGCACAAGTGAAATAAAACCCCTTCGCTTTAATGCAGGCACTGCAAAGAGTGAAGCATACTATTAAAAAAGACACGTTTAAACAAAGTCTCACACAATCAAAGGAGATGCTGGAGAGGTCAGCTTGATCCAATAAAGATTGCGGGCTGATTAAATTTTTTTTATTTTTGGCTCTATTAGCAGAGTAACTGGTTTTAGATATCCGCAAACTAACTGAGAAGTGTGCTGCAGCTACTAGTCAGACCTTCTCAGAGGTAACCGGGGACTCTTTTGGGTGCCTCGGTGCCCCTCTGCTCTCTCTGTTCTGAGATCCTGTGTTATAGCAGAGGGGCTTGATTTCAGTGGCCCCCCTCACTCCTGATCTAACGCCTGGCGGTCGAGATGCACGATAGCCGCTCCACTCCCCCATCTGCCTCTGCCTCTGCCTTCCAAGGGCAGCAGCCCGTCCTCCGTTGTCGCTCTCAGACTAGGGGACCTGCTGTCCTTCCCGTGGGTCAAGATGGGGCTGGAGTCCTCCTTGCTTTCCAGGGAGTGAAACTGGAGGGTTTGGCAGCCACCTGCTCCACCAGTAGAGCAGGGACTTCTCTGCTTATTTCCCAAAGGGTGAAGAGGGTGCTGCCCTCGCACAACAGCCCTGGGAAGTAGTTTAGGCCAAGAGCGTGAGAGTCGCCCACGCCCAGTGAGCTTCATGGATGAGCAGGGTTTGAATCCAGCTTTCCCTAGATTCAAGAGTCTGGCACAAGCCCCCCCTAGGGTTGCCAACCTCCAGGTACTAGCTGGAGATCTCCCTCTTGTTACGTCCGCGTGGGGAGGACACACGAGGTTGAGACGAAGTTACAACAACAACGCTCTTATTGAAGAACAGAACAGAACTGAGACCTGTGAAAACCGGCCCTGCTTATATGCCCCCCTGGCCGCGTGCGGCCACTCCCCCCCCCCGATCCGTGATGGGGGGAACAACCCTCGGGTCGCCAATAGCGCGACCCGGCTTAGGGCCAATGGGGCACGCTGGCTCGGGCCAATTGCTCGAGCAGGGTTGAGGAGCCTTCGCCTGGGACTCAAGCTCCTAGGTTTTCCCCCTGCTTACTACCCTACTATTCACATACATAACACCCCTCCCCCCTAAGTCCGAACACCACTAGCACACAAAGTCTCGGAGGTGGCTTGGTCGTGTTCGAACCCGCTGCGACCTGCGCGGCGCTGGAACCGGCGCTGCTGATGCGGGGACAGCTGCTGGCGCGGCGGTCGGTTCGGTCGCGCTCCCGGCGGGAAGGGCGGTGTCTGGCAGCTCCTCGGAGGGGAAACAAATCAGAAAAAACAGTTAGCTAATCTTCTGGTAGATTAAAGAGTGACTTAAAGAGTCGCACAGATAATATTGCAATCAGGAAATAAACTAGATTCACCGAATCTGATTGCAGAATTAGGGAGGGTTTTTTTTCTTTCAAGTTTGTATGTGGCTGAGCCAGCTGATAAGGTGGAGATGTGTGAATTTTTTTTCACTTATCCAAGGGCCACATATCTCAGAAGATCATTGTAATATTTGGAAAAGCCAGTTAAATTGGAGGAAATTAACATAGGTAATAGAAATCTCAAAATGGGCAAATCTCTTGGACCAGACAGCTTGGTAAATGAATTCTACGTGATCTTTAAAGAAGAATTGGCTCCGATTCTATTGAAATTATATTGCTCCATATTTTTGGAAGGGAAGGTAAAAAAGGTGTATTTGGATGCTTATATTACATTAATTCCTCTAAAAGGGAAGGCTACTTCCAGGTTGTCTGCATGTAGATCAGTTTCTTTGCTTAATATGGACAATAAAAATATTAGTTTCAATAACAGCTAACAGATTTTTTTTTTAAACAATTGCTTTGAGGTGGACCGAACAGGGGTTTTGGAAAATCACCCAGTGATGGATAATATCAGGAGATTAATTAATTTAATCAGTATTGCAGATCAACCACAGCTTTCTGCAGATGCCAAGAAAGCTTTTGATCGAGTGAACCGGGATTTTTTGAGAGAGATGTTAAAAGCGTTTGGGTTTGGTCCTAGTTTCTATAAATGAATTGATCAGTTTTGTTTGTCTTGGGGAGTTCAAGAGGGATGTCCCTTATTCTCACTGCAGTTTGATGTATGTGTAGAGGTTTTGGTGATTAAAATAAGTCAGGAAGTGCTTATTTCTAGTTTCCCAGTAGAAGGAGGATTGAGGATATTGTTTCTCTACATGCAGACAATGTGGTCTTCATTGTTACAAACCCCAAATGAGTAATTAGTAATTTGTTATAAATAATTAGAGGTTTTGGTTTAATTTCAGGTTATAAAATTAATCTGAAAAAATCAGTGCTGATGGGGGTTAACGTGTCAGTGACAGACAGGGAAGCTATCAGATATCCGGGAGTTAACTTTTTACGAGACAGAAGTCATTTGTTGGTTGAAAATCTGGTTCCTTTGACTTAAACTGAGCTTATTTTTAAAAATGAATCTCTGTAAATTTTGCCAAAGCGTGCATTTTTATTCTTGGTGTTACCATTATATGGACCCCAGGAGGTATTGAGAAAAAAAAAGTATTTGATAAATTTATATGGGATAATAAAAAGCCAGGGTGGGGGGGTCCATAGGATAATTATGCAGGTATCATGAACAAAAGGAGGTTTAGCCTGCTCCCTGTATTGTTAGATTTTACCATTCAGCATTATTGATTGCATCAGTATATCGGTTTTGTGAGAGTAGCAGCAACATTTGGCAGCTGAACAGAGAAGAATGCCAGTTCCCTTAAACAGATGGATATGGCAAAGAAAAATCAGAGGGCTGTATCTTTTAAAAACCCTATAAGGGATGTATTAACTGACTGTTGGGATAGATGCTTTAATGGTGTAGGACGTAAGGGCTCTCCCTTAAAACCATTGATATATGCCAAAGGATTTAAAGAAATTTTACGCTCAGAAAATTTTGATCTATGGATGCAAGCAGGTCACGTGAGATCTATAGATCGGCAGAGGCAAAAGTGAACTGAATGCAAGGACTGCTCCGGTTAAGATTTTCTTTTTATCAGTATTTTCAGTTAAGATGCTGGATTCCCATGTAAAAACTTTTCACTCATTTGAAAAGAGAAGATATTTCATGGGAGGTTCCCCCCCCCCCCCAGTGAAGTCCTTGGGGAAAAATGGGAGGAAGCACCAGAGTTGGGGGCAGGAGATTGGCAGCCGCACTCTGCCCCACCAACGCGCTGCCAGCCCAGGCAACGGGCTGTGATGCCAGGGAGACGGCGTATGGTTGGAGAACTGGACATTGGCACCCCAGCAGGGCCTCTGGTGTTCCTGTGGGTGTGGGGTGCTGCTCTGGTGGTGGTTGGGGGCCTCGTTGCTGTGCCCCTGAGGCGATGCTGCCCGTGGGTTTGATCGTGCAGCCGGGGCCTTCTCAGCTTCATCCAGGCATCTCAAGATGGATAGGATGTACCTGGGTTACGTCTCCAGCTCCTCTCCTCTTAAAACACGTTCTCTCTTCTCTGCAGAGCAAGAAAGGCAGCTGCGCTCAAACAACCGGATCTTCAACCTGCAGTTTGAATATGCTGTGAGTGAGGGTTGGGGGTGGGGGGCAGAGGGTTGCCAGATCCAGGCTGAGAGACTCCTGAGGATTTGGGGGTTGAGCCTGGGGAGGACAGGGACCTCAGTGGGGTATGATGACATAGGGCCCACCCTCCAAAGCGTCCGTGTTCTCCAGGGCACCCGATTGCTGTAGTCTGGAGCTGAGCTGCAATTCCAGGGGATCCCCTGGTCCCACCTGGAGGCTCTGCCATCCCTACTGTGGCTCGAGAGGAGCCAGGGCTGCTGCAGAGAAATAGCAGTGCTTGAGCGACTGCCAGCTGCCTGGGGTGGGGGTGTTCGTTGGCCTGGGCAGAGCTTGGCAACTGGCAGCTGAGGTGTGGCCAGGGGAGGTGGCAGCAGAGTCCCAGGCAGCTCTGCACCCAACTAACAGGTGACATCTGAGCTGGCACCCTGTCTTGAGATCTAGGGCCCGGCCTGAAGAGAACACCTCCCCCACAAAAACAGGAGAGCCCCCGCTTCCTACTTGACCGGTGTGATCTGGATGCTGCAAAAGAGCCAAGCCCATCCTGGAGGCCACGAGCCTGGGCGGAAGGTGGAAAGCATGGGAGGGAGGAGAGGACCCCAGATGCCCCCTCGGGACACAGAGCGAGGGAGGGTCAGCGCTGTCCTGCAAGTGTCACGGCTGGGGGTTGGAGCCGGGTTTGGCTCTGGAGGCTGATTGTGGGCGGGGGCTGAATCCCTCCGCTTGTGGCCCTCAGAGGGGGTGGGTGGGCAGGGCAGCCCCAGCAATGGACGTGGCAGGAACTGGGTGGACTCATGGCTGCTTCTGATCTCAACCTGGGCCCTGTTTGCTTTGTCTTTCCCCAGAAAAACTCCATCAAAACCGCCAAGTACAATGTGTTCACCTTCCTGCCTCTCAACCTCTTCGAGCAGTTCCAGAGGATCGCCAATGCCTACTTCCTGTCCCTGCTCATTTTGCAGGTAGAGAAGCCACCTCTCCTCCCCCCCCCCCGCACTATGAGAGAGCCCCGAGGGCGGCAGCGCGGGGGTCAGGAAAGAGCAGCGCAGCACAGCTGAGCCCACTTTGGCTGGCAGTGGTGGTGGGCTTGTGGTGCCCGGGATTTCCAGCGGTGCATCTGGGGGTGTGGCTGGGAGGTAGTTGTGAATTTCCTGCATTGTGCAGGGGGTTGGACTAGATGACCCTGGTGGTCCCTTCCGACTCCATGATTCTATGATTCTAAATGGGGGCAGGCAGAGCCAGTGGTAAAGGAGATGGAAAGAAGGCCACGGCCAGTGGTGCAAAACAGGGAGACAAATGTTTTATTACTCAGAATAGAAACTCCCTGGGCCTTTCACCCAAGAGTCCTTCCTTGAAGGACTACTGCAATACCTACAGGTTCCCCTGAACAAGCCTCTTGGGCAAAACGCGTAGGGAGTTTCTATTCTGAGTTATAAAATAATTTGTCTCCCTATTTTGCACCACTGACCTTGGCCTGATTTTTTATCTCCTGCTACTGGTGCGGCCCTCTTATTTCTCTTTGAGCCAATGGGAAAATGTGTGCAGATGCGCCCAGAAGGCATTCTGAATGTCTGTTTCTCTCCCCCACCCCTCACCCCCGTGTGCTCTTGCAGCTCATCCCTCAGATTTCCTCCCTGTCCTGGTTCACCACGGTGGTCCCCCTAGTCTTGGTGCTGGCGGTGTCTGCGGCGAAGGACGCCATTGACGATTTTGTAAGCCCCCTGAGCTGAGCCCAGCGGACCTAGGAGGGGCTCCTCTTCAGAGGGAGGGAGGGAGGGAGGGCACCTGAGCAGGGTCACAGGTTGGGCATCTCTGCTGCCACCACCCGCTGGGCTCACAGTGGGCCTGGCCAGGCGACTGAGTCCTGGGGGGTGACACTTGCCGTGCTGCAGCTGCCCCCCCCCCCAATAAGTCCCCCCGCCTGCTGGGGAAACCAGTCACCAATTGGCCAGTGGGAAAGCTGCCGCTGGGAGAAAGGTCCCGTCAGGAAAGCTTCCTCCTCTGGCCAACTCCGGGCTGGGTAAATTCTTGGATATTTGGGGGGGGGGAATCCTGGGGAGGGAGGAGTTTGGGGGAGGGGAGGGCCCTCTCCACCCTCCAGGGCAGCCGTCTTCTTCAGGGGAGCTGATCTCTGTCATCTGGAGATCAGTTGTAATTCCAGGAGATCTCCAGACCCCACCTGGAGGCTGGCAACCCTGTGTGCGTAGGACATTCTGCCCTGGGGTGGGGAGGGGGCCGGCCTGGGTGCTCCATTCCATTTTGTGACTGGCTTCATGTTTTCCAGAATCGGCACAAAAGTGACAAGCAAGTCAACAACCGCCCCGTCCAGGTGCTGCTCAACGGCAGGTGAGGCCTTGCTTCCCTCCCAGTGGCCGAGCGGCCCGGCTCTTCGTTGGGGGACTACCTGTGCCCCTCATGAAGGGGGTCAGTAGGGCTGGTGCTGGAGAGGGTGGCTGGGGACCGGCTCCTTCTTGCCCACCAGAGCCCCTGGCCTTTGGGCACGGCCAATAGGGTTGCCAGGTCCCTCTTCGCCACCAGCGGGAGGTTTTTGGGGCGGAGCCTGAGGAGGGCGGGGTTTGGGGAGGGGAGGGACTTCAGTGCCATAGAGTCCAATTGCCAAAGCGGCCATTTTCTCCAGGTGAACTGATCTATATTGGCTGGAGATCAGTTGTAATAGCAGGAGATCTCCAGCTAGTACCTAGAGGTTGGCAACCCTAACGGCCAGGATTTTGCACCTGTGGGACCCAAGAGCAGGAAGCTGCCAGCCTGGAAGGGAGTCGCTGTCCGGGGGGAAAGGCTGGAGGGCCCTCGGCCGGGCACTCTCTGGGTTTCTGGAGCCGCCTGGCAGCCATGGCCAACAAGCGATAGCTGCTCTTCCCGGGAGTTCTGCAGTTTCCACCCACAACCAGCTCCCCATGAAATGCTCCCTCCCTGCGCGGCGGGTGGC
Organism: Euleptes europaea; assembly: GCF_029931775.1. Classification (NCBI taxonomy): domain Eukaryota; kingdom Metazoa; phylum Chordata; class Lepidosauria; order Squamata; family Sphaerodactylidae; genus Euleptes; species Euleptes europaea. The sequence goes on from NC_079315.1 coordinate 123,135,999, forward strand.
TTCTGTGCAGAGTTGCTCTCATGCTGGTCTCTCCCCTAGCAGCTGCCACAAGCGCACGGCAGCCTGGGGAAATCACCCTTGCTCAGCTTCAGCCCCCCCCCCTACCCCGGTTGGTATTGTGCTGCTTACCTGGCAAGGAAGAGGGCGATCCCTTGGTACACAGGGAAAAGGCAGCTGAAATGCAATAAGAGCGTGCCCTGGTTTAAAGGACGCTTCTGCTTGGCAAGGTATGTGGCATGACTCTGCCCTCTGGGCTGCCGCCTTTCCAATTCTGTGCCATCAGATGTCCTTTTGCAACGATTCCCGCCTCATTCGGAGACACCGAGGAGCCTCTCTTCCTCCAAGAGGGGCTCCTAGGGCGAAGGAGTGGGGGCTTCCCCACAGGGAGGAGTGTCTGAGAGGCACTCCTTGCTTCGGCAAAGGCAGAGGCATCCACAGCGACCACAGAGCGGTCAGGCAGCGGTTTCCCCCCCCCCCAACACTTTCCTTAATTCAGCTGCTGCCGTTTCTCCCCCTTCATTAGAGGGCTTTTAAAAATATATATATAAAGAATTGCTTGGTCACCATAGTGGTTTGATGTTATAACAATATATTTCCACAATCTTCTTACTTTTTAAAAACGAAAGCTGGCAACTAGCTAGATGACCATCTGTCAGCAATGCTGATTCTGTGAACTTGGGCAGATCATGAGAGGGAGGGCAGGAAGTGTCACGTCAGTGCTTGGCTCCCATAGCCCCTTCTTACATGCCCAGGGTAATGCCGATCACCACTTTGGGGTCAGGAGGCAATTTCCCTCCAGGCCAAATTGGGTAGAGATCCTGGAGAGTCCCCCCCACCTCCGCATCTCCTGGCCATAGAGTTGGAGTCACTGGGTGGTTCGGGGAGGAGGTAGCTATGCATTTCCCACATTGTGCAGGGGGTTGGACCAGATGACCCTGATTGTCCCTTCCAACTCTGTGATTCTCATTGTGAGATTGTAAGAGGAAAAGTGCATTGTACACCTTTCCTCTTACACCTCCACAGGGAGAAGGGCTAGGCTAGGGTCTTTTAAAATGAAAGCTGAGACTCGCTGATCATGAAGACAGAGCCTTATAATGCTACAGTGATCTAGCAAAGTCTGTGTGCGGGGGAATGCTGGCTGTGTGAGGGGGCGAAATGAGGAAAGTGCAAGGGGAAATATGCTTCATTGCCACCATGGGTTGCCCCTACATTTGCCACAGCAATGCGAGTTACACAGAGAATTCTTTGTAGGTGCCGGTTGCCCTCCCCCCGCTCTTTCCTCACAGTGGCAAAGCTGTGCTCATTTTTTGCCCCCCCCCAATAATTTGCTTTTTAGGTTAGTCCCACCGTTCTTTGACATTAAAATCAAGGCATCATTGCAAAGGCTAGAATCCTTCAGATGCTAAGTATTGTTTTTGTGAAACGGAGCATAAAGATCAGGGCCCTAGCCCCACACCTCTTGCAGCAAGTATGTTTGGGAAGTGGGGGGGGGGCTTCTGCCCCTCCCCCTGGCGCCTTTTGCCAGTGTGGTTTTTTTCTAGGCTGGAGGCTGAGCGCTGGCGGAACGTGGAGGTGGGGGACATCATCAGGCTGGAGAACAATGACTTCGTGACGGTGAGTGCGGCCGAGCCCCCCCCCCCCTCTGTCCGGGCTTCCCCACATGCCGTTGGAGACCCCAAAGCAGAGAGGCTGGTGCGTGCCACACGGGTGGGTGGGCCACATATGGTTTCCCTGCAGGCGCTGCAGATGTGGCAGGTTTCCACACATTTTCTCCGTCCCCCCCAGTCCCTCACAGTGGCCCAATTTGATCTCTTGGTAGCGTTGTGCCATCATAGCAATCTGTCTGTCAGGTTCCCTGAATTCCTAGCTTTCATTTTCAAGGAAAGGTGTGTGTGTCTCCAGTCTGTTTCATTGTGGGGGAAGAAGAAAGTGAACATAAGGACATCAGGACGCAAGAAAGGCCCTGCTGGATCAGACCCAGGCCCATCAAGTCCAGCAGTCTGTTCACACAGTGGCCAACCAGGTGCCTCTAGGAAGCCCACAAGCAAAACGACTGCAGCAGCAGCACCATCCTGCCGTTGTTCCACAACCTGTGGGCAGAAAGGACAGAGGGCAGCGTCCCATCCTGCAGGGGAGGTTGGGAAGGAGCCGCATCGGCTTGACTGCCACTTCTCTCCTTCCACACAGGCCGACTTGCTCTTGCTGTCCAGCAGCGAGCCCCACAGCCTGACCTACATTGAGACGGTTGAGCTGGACGGGTGAGTCTGCGGCCTTTGCCCGCACAAGAATGATTTTGCAGGCCTAGAAATGGGGGGCTTCGGGTGGGGGCTCAGCCTAGATCATTGGGGCAGCATCTCTGGCAACAAGAGGGAAACCTTTCTGTGCCTGAGAGCCTGGAAAACCACTGCTGAGCCGAGTGGGTAATACTGGACGACGGCGGCCGGGGGTCTGACTGGCTGCCCACCGGCACACAGAGGCCTTTTCCCGCATCTGTTCCAGTCCGCGTGCTCAGCACAGCTGCCCAAGTCCCACCGCTTTTGAGTGCTCACTTGTCCCATTGACGACGACGTGGTTTTTCTACTGCCGGTCCTTCTCTGAGTGGCCCAGAACAAGCTGCCCAACCAGGGACTTTCTTTCCTGGCTGAATTGTCGCAGGAAGTTGGACGGGGGCGGGGGGTTCTTATAGGAGGGAGGGGATATATTTGTTGTTGGCTGGTCTGAAATACGGGTCCTCTGCCATCCTGTGGACACATAGCCAAGGTAACTTGGGCCAATCCAATCCAATCTAGAAAAACTAAACTGACGACATAAAAAAATGAAAGCCGTTGCAGCCCCCATAAAAGATGCACCCGGGAAGTAAGAAGTTGTAAAACGAACCAAGACCGCTAAAAGGCTTAGGACAGGCAGCCATGCAAGCTTCCACAGCAGAGTTTAGGAGGGGCTAAATCCGCACTCGTACCCCTGAGGGCAAGTTGTCAAAAGCATAACTAAGCCTGCCTTAACGTGGAGGCTCAAGCCAGCCGGCCCCGGCCTCACTGCTGCATTTGAGACTCCAAAGTGTCTTGCAAGCCTTCCCTCCCCCCCATGTCCACAGCACGGCAGAAGTCCAGCCTGGGTGCGGTTGGTGTGGGCAGCCGTGGCCAAATACTTTCTAGGTCACTGTTTTATTTTAAAAAAATACTCAAAGCAGTTTACAACAGTATAAATGGTAGAACAATAAAAATCGCTTTCAGCAATCACAGAGGCTGCAAAAAGTCTAACATCCTGTAGGAAACTATCAAAATAAAAGCCAGATCAGAGAACCGAATAAAAGCCGCCTGTCAGGAGAAGAGTGCCAGAAAGGCCAGGGGGGGGGCCCTCCAAAGGGGAGGGGGCATCCTGACAGTCCTGGGGTGGCCATTGAGTGGGTTCTGCTCTGCACCCATGTCTACGTGGAGCACTGGATGATCTCAGGGCATGATGAAGGCCTGGTTGGGAGCAACCCTCCCTCACGGGGCTGCCAACCTCCAGGTGGTGCCTGGAGATCTCCTGGAATTACAACTGGTCTCCAGACTAGAGAGATGCGTTCTCCTGAAGAAAACAGCTGCTTGGCAGGGTGGGCTGTCTGACATTCTAGCTCGTCCCGCAACCCGGCCTCCCCGGGCCCCACCCCCAGATCTCCAGGGATTTCCCAACATGGCGTGGGCAACCCGTGGTCCCTCAGGAGCTGTGGTCCCAGGGGGTCTAGGGCTTTGAGGGTTCAAGGGTGGTGGGTGGGCTGGCCTTGGAGAGCTGCCCAGCTGTGGTTCTTCTCTTGGGGACAGGCCCCGTGCCCGTCTTCGAGCACAGGATGCCGCCTGGCCAAGGGGGGAAGAAAGCGAGGGCAGAGCCGCGTCCCCTCCTGCCCTGCCCAGGCTCCGACTGGCCGCGGTCGGTCTCATCCCATTTGCTCTCTTAGGGAAACGAACCTGAAGGTGAAGCAGGCCCTGAGCGTCACGGCAGAGGTGGGCGAGGATCTGCAGAGGCTGAGCAGCTTCAACGGTGAGTGCCCCAACGAGAGAGCCGCCCCCCTCCCTGGGCCAAGCAAGCAGCTGGCCTGGCTTCCTGCTGCATGGTGAAAGGAGGGGGGGCTTCCCCAAGAGCCCCCCTCCGCCCAGAGAGCTCTCTGACAGTAAAAGGAGCTGAGCCACATGAGCCCTGGATGTGACCGGCCCCCTACTCAGCTGGCGGGGGGTTTCTTACTCTCGGCCCGAGAGCCCACCTGAGAGGCGGGGGCAAGGGCCTCAGGCACTGAGGGAGGGGTGGGATGGGGGTCACTTTGATTTCTCAGCTGTGGCCTTTCCTTCTTCCTCTTTCCTCCATCCACTCAGCCCTTTGGCTTCTGACCTGCCTGCACACTCACTACAATCACAAGAAGAAGAGTTGTTTTTTATATACCAACTTTCTCTACCACTTAAGGGAGAATCAAACCGGCTTACAATCACCTTCCCTTCCCCTCCCCACAGCAGACACCCGGTGAGGTAGGTGGGACTGAGAGAACTGTGACTCACCCAAGGTCACCCAGCTGGCTTCATGTGTAGGAGTGGGGAAACAAATCCAGTTCACCAGACTCGCCTTCGCCGCTCATGTGGAGGAGTGGGGAATCAAACCCATTTCTCCAGATCAGAGTCCACCTCTCCAAACCACCGCTCTTAACCACTAAACCATGCTGGCTACACAAGCAAGTGTGTTTCTCAAAACTGCAAGTGTTGAGATGCTGAGAAGGCCAGGCCACCTTTTGAGAACGTGGGGCTGGACCATGGGTCTCGGACAGACACCCCTTTGCTGTGCCTGAGCCATTTGGGCGGGGGCACGATGTGGCCTGGAAGCTCTGGACCAAACAGTCAGGGGACAGGAAGGTCTCCAGCCACTCTGTGTTGGGGTCTGCCATGCACGGCCCAAGTCGGCAGGATCAGGCTGGACAGCCTGCACTGCTGGGCTCTCTGCTGGAGCGGCATCACAGGCCGAGGCAATGGCATGGGATGAGGTGGGGGTGTTACAACACCCCCACAAACACGTGAACATACACTTGGATTAACCTGAGGAATTAGTTTGTGCAGGGCACAGCAAACTGGGATCTTCTACCTACAGAGGTGGCTGTGAGTAGCAAGCCTTCAGTAGGAAAAGGATGACAGAGATCTGTGGTGGCACTGCCAACCACAATTCTGCCCGCATGGCAGGTGCCTAGGCACAGACACACACCCTGGAGCCCAGCCAGTGCTGCGACCAAAGCACATGCCAGGGTGCCAGCCAGTGGCAGGGTGGAGACTTCTTTGCCCCTGTACTGTCACAAGAGCAACTTCAGCCAGGCACTGGGGGACGGGGCCGTGCCTCGGGGACAGAGGGCCTGCGAGGAGACCCTGGAGATCTGCTGTCAGAGGTGGGACCAGAGGCCCAGCTCCTCGTAAGTCACTGTTGTGCTTCTGGAGATGCCACTCCAGGGGCGCCAACAGTTAGATCTGAGTCCAGGAACACCTTAGAGACCAGCAAGGTTTGCCGCAGGGCAGCGGCTTCCGTGATTCAAAGCTCCCTTCGTCAGACGTGTGGACGAAGCGTACTGAGATGTAGCAAGAGGTTGCTGGTGGAAGGGGCAACACCCGCTGGGTGCCCGCCAAGTGCTTCCCTTCCCAGCTGGATCTGGCTGGCTCTTTTGAACCCGCTCCCCCACCCTCAGCTCCATTGTCTGCACAACCATGACATGTTTATCAGAACCTCCCCAGAGACAACCTTTTCTTTGGAGCCTGAAAGTAAACAGTGGGAGGGGAGCTGAGGACTTCCAGCCGGGCCGGCGGGCAGGAAACGCTTGCGCTGTCTTCCTAGCAATGGCCACTTCCTTTTCTGGTGCTGTTTTGGGAAGCTGAGCGGAAACAGCCTTCTGGGCGGGCTCCGGCTTCCCTCTCGGTGCTTCAGGCCCTTGGGTTATGCGGTTCCCGAAAATGTGCAGCCTCTGACTTCCTCCTGATCTCGGCATCCCAGCCCCAAGGAGGCAAAGGGAACCGGCTGGCTCTTCCGAGGGCCTCTGGCCTGGCTTCTTTGGCAAGAGAGATCTGGGCGTCAGTCTTTTGGGAAAGACAATGAAATGTGCAGCCCCCCCCCTTCAAGTTCCCTCTGTGAGGGGCTGAAATTAAATGGCTGCCAGAAGGAGGGAAAAGCAGAGCCTGCTGGCAAAGGAGAAAAGCAGCCTCAGATCAGTCGCAGGGGTGGGGGTGCAGATTGGGCCATCAGAAGGCCCGGGGGGCAAGCCAAGCCATGGGGCCTCTGCAGACCAGGCCAGCTGCAGAGATCATAGAATCATAGAGTTGGGAAGGTGTTATGTATGTACATAGTTAGGATAGTAAGCAGGGGCAAACCTAGGAGCTTGAGTCCCTGGCGAAGGCTCCTAAGCCCTGCTCGCGCGATTGGCCAAGCCAGCGCGCCCCATTGGCCCTAAGCCGGGTCATGCTATTGGCGACCTGGGGGTTGTTCCCCCTATCACGGATCAGGGAGGGGAGTGGCCGCAAGCGGCCAGGGGAAATATAAGCGGGGCCAGATTTCACAGTTCTCAGTTCAGTTCTGTACTACAATAAACACATTGTGTTGGAACTCTGTCTCGACCTCGTGTGTCCTCCCCACGCGGACTTAACAGTGGCGACGAAGGCTGGTAGGCAGCCCGGCTCTGATACCGAAATCACTCTCGCTGAAATCGCCTCGCTTTCCGCGACCTTACAGTGACCGGTAGGCACTCCGGTTTGCCTTGCTGAAATCCTACGACACACCTGAGACGCAACACTTCGCTGTGATGGCCACCCGAGGCTCTCTGGAACCTTTCGACTCTGCCAACCCCAGCGAATGGGAGAGCTACGTGGACCGGGTTACGTGCTTCATGGACGCCAACGACATCGACGACGAGGGCAAGCAGCGATCCATCTTCCTCAGCATATGCGGGCCGAAGACGTTCCCGCTCGCCCAATACTTGATGGTCCCCTCCAAGGTGATCAGGGCGCCGGAAGGACGTCACCATCGCGGCAGCAGTCGAGGAGGCCACTGCTGCTGAGGCCGCCGTCAGGTCCGACTGGGGGAGCTGCTGGAGCACCGTACCTCTCCCACCGCCGCCGGCATCCACACACCACAAGAGCGCCAGCGAGGAGGACTGCAACGTGGAAACCCACAAGATGTCAGCCAGACCACACCATTGCAGGGCCCCACGGCTCGCCCGTGTGCCAGCTGCGGCGACCAGCACGATCGCCGTTCCTGCCATTTTCGCAACGCCGATTGCCGGGCCTGTGGCCGAGTTGGCCACATCGCGAAGGTTTGCCACTCCGCTAAGAAGGGCCGGCCGGCGGGTCTGGCCAGGAAAGATGGCGTCGGCCGACCCGTCCACGACCTGGCCGATGACGAGCTCCCCGTCTACTACTCCAAGCTTCACAGCATCCACGTGCACCGGGTCCACGGCGTAGAGAAAGTATCCATCTCCGTGCGAATCGAGGGCACCCCCTGCGACATGGAGGTCGACTCGGGCTTGGCCCTCTCCATGGTTTCTTGGGACACGTTCCGCACCCTGGGGCGCCATGCCGCCTTGCCCAAGCTGCAACCCACCGGCATCCTCATCTCTGACTACCAGCGTCGTCGGGTGCCGGTCCGGGGCGTCGCCTACATGAACGTCCAGTTTAAGCATCACTCCAGCCACCTCCGCCTCGTCGTGGTTGACGGGCCGCGCGCCAGCCTCCTGGGTCTTGAGTGGTTCCAGGCCCTTGGACTCCACATTGTGGGCATTCACCACATGTCCCAGTCCGCCCTCGACTCGGTCTGGTCCAAGTTCGAGGACGTCTGGAAGGGCCCGCTCGGCTGCTACAAGGGGCCACCTGTTCGCCTGCACGTCGACCCCGACGCCACCCCCATCCGCCTCAAGCCATGCTGGGTTCCCTTCGCACTCAAGGACCGGATCGACTCAGAGCTCGACCATCTCGTCGCCCAGGGCGTCCTGGTGCCAGTGCCAAATGCCAAGTGGGAGACCCTGATAGTGACGCCGTTGAAGGCCAACGGGGACATCCGCATCTGCACGGACTACAAATGCACTGTGAACAAAGCACTACAGAGCACACATATCCTGTTCCGGTCGTCAGTCATCTCCTGGCTTCCCTTGCCAGGGGCCGAGTTTTCGCGAAGCTGGACCTGGCCCAGGTGTACCAGCAGCTGCCTGTGGACTCTGAGTCAGCTGAGGCGCAGATGATTGTCACCCACCGGGGAGCCTTCCGGGTGACTCGCCTGCAGTTCGGGATTAGCACGGCTCTGGGCATCTTCCAAAACCTTATGGAAGATCTCCTCAAGGGATTGCCAGGCGTCGTGGCGTACTTCGACGACGTCCTGGTCACCGCCGGCTCCGAAGAAGAGCTCCTGGAGCGCGTCCGCCGGGTGCTCCGCTGTTTCCGGGACGCCGGCCTCACTGTGAAGCGGGAGAAATGCCAGCTGGGTTGATAGACGTAGACGGTATCCACCACACTCCCGACAAGATCAAGGCCATCCACAGTGCCCCGCTGCCCCGTTGCAAGCAGGAGCTCCAGTCGTTCCTAGGGCTCCTTAACTTCTACCACGCCTTTCTACCCAACAAGGCATCGGTAGCGGAGCCTCTGCACCGCCTGCTGGACAAGTCTGCCCCATGGTCCTGGGGTTCGCTGCAGCAGCGGGCGTTTGATGCCGCCAAGGGTCTTCTGTCGTCTTCAAGCCTGCTCGTTCAATTCAATGAGCGTCTTCCGGTGGTCCTGACCTGTGACGCCTCGCCCTACGGTGTCAGTGCTGTTCTCAACCACTGGATGCCGGAGGGTCGGGAGGCGCCCATTGCCTTCTACTCCAGGTCCCTCTCAGCGGCGGAGCGAAAGTACGTCCAGATCGACCAGGAGACCCTCGTTGTCGTGGCCGGCGTGAAGAAGTTTCACGACTTAGTCTACGGGCGGCCCTTCAAGATCATCTCCGACCACAAGCTGCTCCTGGGCCTCTTTGTTCCTGACCAGCAGACTCCGCAGGTTCTGTCCCCCTGCATGCTCCGCTGGTCAATCTTCCTGAATGCTTACGATTTCAGGTTCCTGCATCGCCCCGGGAAGAGCATCGCGAACGCGGACGCTCCTGATTGAGACCCTGCCTGAACCACCCCTGCACGCCGCTGACATCGCCGCTCACATGGCCAAAGACCGGACCCTTGCCCGCGTTCTGAACTGGGTGGGGAAGGGGTGGCTGGCTGCCCGGCCGGACATGGAGTTCGCGCCCTTCGCAGCCGCCAGCACAAACTGTCCGAGCTCCTCATGCGCCGCCGGCCCAAGACCGCACTCGACCGGCTGCACCCAGACTTGGCTCCAGAACTCCCAATCCACAGGGACTCGACCGCCACCCCATGGGTTGTCGAGCAGGACGGCCCGGTCTATGCCCGCAACTACGGGGCAGGGCTGGCCTGGATTCCGGCCACCGTGCAAGAAGTCGCCGGCCCGGTCTCCTACCGGGTCGCTACCCCCGAGGGTCGGGTCTTAAGACGGCACATCGACCAGCTGCGCTGCCGCCTGATGCCGGCTGATGCACCCGACCTTGCGACCGCCTCCAAAGCCCCCGCGCTCTCCAGAGATCCGGAGCACGGAGCGCTTGTGGAGATCGCACGGGACGATGAGCGACCGCAAGCCGGCCCCTCAGAGAAACTGCCAGACACTGCTTTCCCACTGCGAGTGCGCCCGAGCCGACCTTCAAGCCAGCGGCTGTTGCCGTATCACCAGAGCCGGTCCCAGCGCTGCGCAGGTCGCAGCGCGTACAAACACGACCAAGCCACCTCAAAGACTTTGTGTGCTAGTTGTGTTCGGATATAGGGGGGAGGGGTGTTATGTATGTACATAGTTAGGATAGTAATCAGGGGCAAACCTAGGAGCTTGAGTCCCTGGCGAAGGCTCCTAAGCCCTGCTCACGCGATTGGCCGAGCCAGGGCGCCCCATTGGCCCTAAGCCAGGTCGCGCTATTGGCGACCCGGGGGTTGTTCCCCCCTATCACAGATCAGGGGGGGAGTGGCCGCAAGCGGCCAGGGGAAATATAAGCGGGGCTAGTTTTCACAGTTCTCAGTTCAGTTCTGTACTACAATAAACGCGTTGTGTTGGAACTCCGTCTCGACCTCGTGTGTCCTCCCCACGCGGACTTAACAGAAGGGACCACCAGGGTCATCTAGTCCAACCCCCTGCACAATGCAGGAAATTCACAACTACCTCCCCCCCATACCCCGTGACCCCAACCCCCCCGCCGCCATGCAGGATCCCACAATCAAAGCACTCTCGACAGATGGCCATCCAGCCTCTACTTAAAGACCTCCAAAGACGTGGGGGGGGGGAGAGACTCCACGACCCTCCGTGATTCAAGAGGGGTTTGCTGGGCTGCCTCTGGCCTCCTCCTGTGCCAACTGGCTGGCAGGCCGGCCAGGCAGAGGTGACGCGCAAGCCCTGCTGGGTGAAGCACTGTTGTGCCCTTGGCGTGTGCTCCTGCTGTAAAAGAGGGGTGCCCTGGGAATAGGCCCTTATCCCCCTAGCTGCCTTCTACTGACTCAGACCGTCATTCCATCAAAGTCAGTCTTGTCTGTTCAGACTGGCAGCGGCTCTCCGGGGTCTCAGCAGGAGATCTTCCCCATCACCCACTGCCACATCTCTTCGCTGGAGATGCTGCCAGGGATTGAACCTGGGACCTGCCTGCCTGCCAAGCAGATGCTCTCCCACTGAGCCACGGCCCCTGCATGGCTTCCTCACTCACGGCTAACCAGGTCAGGGCAGAGTGAAGGGGTGGTAGCCCCCTCGGGGTCTGCCTGTTCTTTGCCTGTGCTGCCACCCCCCTTTCTTTTCACAGATCTTTGCCCTCCCTGCCTCTCTCCTGAGTCCTCTCCTGCTTCACTTCCTTCACCCCACTCTGCCACTCTTTGGGGGAGATTCTCGCCTCTGGTGTTGATGGCATCCATCCAGCACGGCCGTGCCTCTGAGGGCGGGTATGTCAGTCACGGGGAAGGGCTGCCTCTGGCCACGGCTGGAGGGGGGAGGAGCTGGTGGGGCTATGGAGCGTGGCTGCCTGCAGGCAGAGATGCCCAAGTGGGGGGTGGGGGGGCAACAGAGCGGACGTTGGCAAGGGCTGCTGGTGGAGGTGTGGAGCCCATTGCTGCTGAGGAGCGGCCGCCCTCTCCCCTGGACCAAGAGAGAAGTTGGAGGGGAGGGCTGGACTTCAGGAATGAGACTGGGCACACCGGTTGCTGGTGCTTTTCCAAAGAGGACAACTCAAGCTGGGGTCCCGCCAAGAGCACTGCCCCGCCCCCCCCAGCTCTTGTGGCAGACCCCCAGAATGGCCTGGAGCAGGGGGAGTAGAGAAACAGCCACTGCCGGCATTGAGGGGGGGCTGCTCAGCTAGGAAGCCCCCGCTCCTGGCCTCAGGCAGATCAACACTTCTTTGCTGAATGTTACCTTGCAAGGTGGTTGGGCTCCCCCCCCCTTGCGTTCCTTAGAGGAAGGCCCAGCAGGAGAGGGGCCTGGTGGGCGGGCAGTCACGGGGAAAGAGGTGAGGCCCAGGAGGGCCCAACCGTTCACCCCCCTCCCCTCCCCATGCTCTTTGTCTTCAGGGGAAGTACGATGCGAAGCCCCCAATAACAAGCTGGACAAGTTTGTGGGGACCCTGACGATCAAGGGGGAGAAATTTGCCCTGGACAACGAGAAGATGCTGCTGAGGGGCTGCACCATCCGCAACACCGACTGGTGCTTTGGGCTCGTCATCTTTGCAGGTGGGTATCCGAACTCAGTGGGCGCCGGACATCTGGGGTGCCACCTGGCCGGCTAAGGCAAGCCCCGTCTCCGAGTCTCGACTGCCCAGTGGCAGCATGCCAACCCCCGATGCGCTGAGGGGAGTCATTTGGGGTGCTCAGACACCTTCCCTCATGGGCCTTCCTGTGCACCCCACCCAGCAAAGCCCCTCCTTCCGCACTCATCCTGCCCACAGGTGTGTGTTACCTGGAGGAATTGCCAGGAGGGACATTCCAGCCAAGGCTCCAGGTGAGCTCTCCTTGTGGAGGGCACCTACCGCCAGGACCCTGGCAGGGGGCAGCGGCTGAGGGTTGCCGGCTCTGGTGGGTTTGGAAATACCTGGAGATTTGAGGCCAGAGTGTGGAAGGGGGGTTTAAAGAGCAGAGGGACCTTCGGTGGGTTATAATGCTATGCAATCCACCTTCCAAAGCAGCCCTTTTCCCCAGGAGAAATGGTATTAACATTTTAAATATATAAATAATAAATATATGATTTATGTAGTTGAGATCAGTTGTAATTCCAGGACATCTCCAGCCCCCTCCTGGAGGTTGGCAACCCTATGAGTGACTTCGTTTTTATGTATTCAAAATATGCGTTAGCTGCCTTTCTCCCTTAGAGAACTCAAGGCTGCTTACAATAAGGCGCATAGAAGTACATTCTGCTAAAAAGCCTTGACCAGGAAGAGGGTTTTTTCCCCCTTTTTGTCAGCACATCCCTTGCTGAACCAGGAGACACGCTGGATTTGCTGTGCTTTGGGAGTCAGCAGCAAGGAGCCCGGGAGCCAGAGGTTGTGTTTTTTTTGGGGGGGGGGGGTCCTTGGAGATGGGGTGATCCCCCCCACCCCCAAGAGCTTCAGAATGGCCTTCCACTGGGAAAACAACTTTTCAGGCTCGGGTGACTGCGAACAGGAACCTGCCCAAGAGTTGCAGCTCTGTTTGGCCCTGCAAACATGTGAAGTAGTGAAAAGTCCTCTTCGCAGTTCCAAAACCCTGCGTAGTTTTTGAACTTTTTTTAAAATGTAGAAGTCCCAAGGTGGAGCATTTGCTAGTAAAGCTGCCGGGCACCTGGGTATGTTTGTGGGCCACGGGCCAGCACTTGCACAAATGAAGCCTGCAAAGCAGACTGGGCACAGTGCCCGCCTTCTTGCCTCATCCCAGGCTTTAAAAAGGCTGGTGCATTTGGGATGTCTGCACCGTTCAGCACTCACAGACCTTTTGAATTGCAAACTGGCCATTAATCTAAGAAAGCACCAAAATGTCTGGGGAAGGGGCTCCCTTTGGGAAAGGGGTTCTTCCCTGCCTTTCCACCTCACATCGGCCCCACGATGGGCTTAGCAGGCCGGTCTAAGAACTGGTTCTGGACTGTAGCAAAGGGTTGTGCATACCTTGAGCAAGGGACTCCAGGGGCTGCATGCCTGGTTTTGCCTGCATGTACCTCACACATTTGCGTTCACTCAAAAACATTTCCTGCTTCTTTGGCCTGGCCTGGCTCTTCAAGCTTTGGCCTTTGTTAGGGTTGACAGCTCTGAGTTGGGAAATTCCTGGAGATTTTGGGGCTGGAGCCTGAGGCGGGCAGGGTTTGGGGAGGGAAGGGACCTTGGCAGGGATGTGCTGCCATAGAGGCCACATTCTGGAGCAGCCCTTTCCTCCAGGGGAACTGCCCACTATAACCTGGAGACCAGTTGTGATTGTGGGAAATCTCCAGCCACCACCTGGAGTCTGGCAACCTTACCGCTGGTGCAGAAGAGCGGGGCAAGAACTGGGGCTGTGCTCTGGTGCTCAGCAGTGGGGTGCTGGCAGGGCTGGCCTTGGATCTGGCCCCTGGCTGAGAGGTGATTGCGGGGAGGGGTCAGCCGTGGGGTTTTTTGCTGCCTCCCTTGTGGAAGCAACACAGATCCCCTGGCGTGTTGACATCGCTGCTTTGAGTAGAGACATCGTCTGCCCCGGTCACAGGCCCTTGCGGATTGCTTGATCTTCCAGGGCCAGACACCAAGTTAATGCAGAACAGCGGCCGAACCACTTTCAAGAGGACCAGCATCGACCGCCTCATGAACACCTTGGTGCTGGTGGTGAGTGTCGCCCTGTTTTGCTCTGACCCGGCTCTGCCTGACTCCCCCCCCAGCCCAGGAGGGTGGCCTTGATTCCCGGGGAGGAGACTCCTGCGCCTTGAGAGATTCCTCTCTGTTCTCTCCCCCCCCCCATCCTCTTTCTGGGACTCCAGGGGCGTAGCAGTAAGGAACCTGCCTCCACCCCAAGATTAAATTACTCTCCCCCAAATCCTCCTGATGTTTGTCCTCACCAAGAAGGGAGATTCCCTACCTGAACTGAGCACTGAGGCAACCGGGTCGAGGTTTGATGGAGGCTCCTTTAAGCAACGGAGTTTATCCCGCTAACCCGCATACTATTCAAAATACACACACCGTGATGCAGCCAGGAAATATCAGCTTGCAACTGGTGCAGTTTATAGTGAATAAACCAGAAAAGAGAAACCCCCGCTGTCTGGACTTGAAGAGTTGTTACTTGGCAATCTCAGCATGCCCTCTCCCACTTGCGGGGAGAACGGGCTGGGAAGGGGTGGGGTGGGGATGCTCCACATTCCTCCCTGGATCGCTGGCCCCTCCTCTGGCCCCTCCTCAAGCCTTTCCCCAAAGTGACAAGCTGTTTAAAACCCTTCCCCTCCCGGTTGCATAGATGGCTGGAGCAGAGTCTCTCAGAGCTCTGTTACGCAATCCTGTGCCGTTTTGCCCCACTGCTCTTTATGGCTCTTTATGGCTGCCATCAGAAGATACTGAAACCTCTCAGTCTCTCCTTCTCAACAGTGGAATCCAATTTTCTCTGCTCTCCCGCAGTCAAAGCCGAGGTTTTTGTTCCTGGGTGCAGCACATGGGATTTCATAGCTGTTATTTCTGTGGGAAGTCTTTGAGGGCAGCTGCCCTCCTTTCTTTCTTTCTTTCTTTCTCTTTCTTTCTTTCTTTCTTTCTTTCTTTCTTTCTTTCTTTCTTTCTTTCTTTCTTTCTTCCCTCCCTCCCTCCCTCCCTCCCTCCCTCCCTCCCTCCCTCCCTCTTCACTGGAGGTTTTTAAGCAGAGGCTATATCTCAAAAACTAAGCAGGGTCAGCCCTGCTTAGTATTTGGATGGGAGACTACCAAGGAATACCAGGGTTGCTGTGCAGAGGAAGGCACTGGCAAACCACCTCTGTTAGTCTCTTGCCATGAAACCCCCCCAAAAGGGGGTCGCCATAAGTTGGCTGTGACTTGACGGCACTTTACACACACACACACAGATGGCCATCTGTCAGCAGTGCTGATTCTATGACCTTAAGCAGATGATGAGAGGGAGGGCAGGGAGGTTTGCACCAAACCAGTGTTTGGCTCTCGGGACCCTTTCTTGCATGGCCAAGGTAGTGCCAATCGCCACTTTGGGGTCAGGAAGGAGTTTTCCTCCAGGCCAGATTAGCCATGGATCCTGGAAGGTTGCTGGGGGTTTTTTGTTTTGTTTTTTGCCATCTTCTGGGCATGGAGCAGGGGTTGCTGGGTTGTGTGTGTGTGGGGGGGGAGGTAGTTGTGAATTCCCTGCATTGTGCAGGGGGTTGGACTAGATGATCCTGGTGGTACCTTCCAATTCCTTGATTCTTTCTTTCTTTGAAATATTTATATCCTGTCCTCTAAGTACAGATCTTGAAGGCAGTTTGTACCAATAAAAATGCTAAAAACAGTAAAACAATAATTGAACAAGATAAAAGGATAGAAAGATGCAAAAACAGAGGAAGATGCAGGCACCTGGTGGCGAGAAACTTTAGGCATCAGGTTTTTTGCAGTGGGTTTAGGGCAATGAGAAAAAGAAGTACTTCTCAGAAATTAATTTTTGGAATTAGGGCTGGCTTTCACGGGGCCAGGGGGTCTCCTGCCAGACTGGTCTTGGCAGCTCCAGGTTGGAAAATTCCTGGACGTTTGGGGATGGATCCTGGGGAGGGCGGGGTTTGGGGGGGGGAAGAACCTCAGAGGGGCACAATGCCCTAGGGCCCCGCCCTCCAAAGAAACCATTTCATCCAGAGGAACTGATCTTTGTTGTCTGGAGATCAGCTGTAGTTCTGGGAGATCTCCAGGCCCCACCTGGAGGTTGGCAACACCGCAAGGGGAGGGTTGTGCCTGGCATGGGGTGGGATCCTTTCCCTTCACTCCTGCCCCAGGGCTGCTGCCTCCTGGCTGGGCCGTGTGCTGCCCAGGGCTGGAGGGCACCACTGACGGAGAACGGCAGAAGCGGCAGCGGCTCCGGCCCCCATATGGCACCGCTCAGTTCGCCGGCGTTGGGCTCCAGTGGGGCTCCTGGGAGCTAGGATCAGCAGCCAGGGTGGGGCCAGGGGCACAGCTGCTGCTGGTGAGGGGGGGCCAGGGGCATCCCTCGGGAGGCAGGCCCACGCCGGGGGCTCCCAGCGGGGCTCCTTCCTGGCCCGCATGCAGGTGGGCCTTCTCTCTCTGACCCCAGACGCTCCTTGTCGGCAGATCTTTGCCTTTCTGGCCGCCATGTGTCTGATCCTGGCTTTCGGCAACAGCATCTGGGAGTACAAGAAGGGCTACTACTTCCAAGTGTACTTGCCGTGGGCAGAGGACGTCCACTCCGCGCCTGTCTCCGGCTTCCTCATGTTCTGGTCCTACGTCATCATCCTCAACACGGTGGTGCCCATCTCGCTCTACGTCAGGTAGGAGGGGGGAGCCAGCCCCGCCCCCCCACACAGACACCGGCTGCCTTGCTGTGAAAAGAGGAGGCGTGGGAGAGCGTTTGTGTGGATGTAGGAGAGCCATCAGCATGTCCCTGGCTGGTGGCCGCCCTGGCTCACCAACTAGCATTTCTCCCATGGTGGTGGTGGTGGTGGTGGTGGTGGTGAACCAGGCAGTGGGCCTCTGCTGGGAAACTACGGCCGACTGCAGCTTCCCAACCCCCTGCCTGTGGGGATTTAAATGCAGGGGGCTATCTTCTAGCTCCTGTGCATGGGTTACATGTGAATTCCTTCATGGAGGCCCCCCATACCCTAAGTGACAGAATTTTTGTAACGTGAAGTGGCCCCAAGTGGGAACTACCCAAGAGGCCAGCCCTGCACCCCGCTGGAAAGAGGTTCCTCCCCAGCAGAGGTGCCATCCTTACAGCTAAGGGCGGAGGTATTTCCCCCCCCTGCAAATCCCTCCTCCCATCTTCCATTTGTTCCTGTTGTTCCTCCCTCCTTCCATTCGTTTTATATCTATGCTTCTGCCAAGTGCATGTGATTCTTCATGCATCTGATGAAGTGGATTCTTTCTCCCAGAAGCTTTTCTCCCAGTCAGTGTCTCAGTCTTCCTGGTGCCACGGGGGTCCTTTTTTTCTGCCCAGGCGGCTGGAGCATTCCTTCACGCAGTCAGGCGCCTTCCTTTCCTTCAGTGTAGAGATCATCCGCCTGGGAAATAGCTTCTACATTGAGTGGGACCGCAAGATGTATTACCCGCTGAAGGACACCCCCGCCCAGGCCCGTACCACCACCCTCAACGAGGAGCTGGGGCAGATCAAGTACGTCTTTTCGGACAAAACCGGCACCCTCACGCAGAACATCATGGTCTTCAACAAGTGCTCCATCGACGGGAAGTCCTACGGTAGGAACCCCTTGAGGAGAGGTTCCCTTGCTAGATTCCCTCCCCATAAAGATCTCAAGGAGAAAATCGTTGGGCAAGAAATTGAAAGGACCGAGAGTTTTCCCGTGCTGGCATTAAGAAATGAGCAGGCTGCCCTTGCCCATGCCAAGGGACCGTGGGCATGAGAATGGGGGCTTCCCTTTAAGTCCTGTCAGAGGAAAGGGGTGTTAACAACGCAGGGGAGAGCTCTGTGGGCAGCACGTGTTGCGTGCGTTGCAGACCGGCCCAAAGAGAGAGTTGCTGGAAGTCCAGGGTGCCAAAACGCCCGTAGTTTGGAAGCTGTGCAGGGCCGGGACTTTGTCTCCCGTCCAGGCAAGGAAATGCTGGTTTGTCTGAAGAACCACCAGCTGGTCTGCAGATGCTCCTTGACCCCCTGGCAGCGTGCAGATGGTGGATGACTGCAGAACTGGGTGTCATCTGTGTGTGGAGGGGAGGGCAGCCGGCTCACAGCGGCCTCTGGGCCCTGACGGCACTGCATGCCAGGCCCTGCTGTGTGCCCAGGGTGCAGGCACACCCGCTGCTCCGTGCCATGCTCGTACCCGCTGCTTAGCCACCCACATACAGCTGCTTCAGGAATCCCCCCACCTTCTGCTCTGGCTGGTGCAAACGAAGCCAAGACTTGGCAGTATTTCGTAGCCTGGCCAGGAGAACAACACCCTGCCCAAACCAGCCATGAGCTCAAAGGCGTTGCAGCCCTTCTGCCCTCTCTCTGGCTGGAGGGGTTCAGTCGGCCGAGTGTGCTCCTGGGGCTTTGGCCTGTCTACAGGCGTGTGTATTTCTAACCCGCAGGGGATGTCTACGATGTGGAGGGACACCGGGTGGAGGTCACAGAGGTAAGGGCTGCAAGGTCATACCTTCTGCATGGGCCGTGGCTGTGTGGGTGTTGTGAAGCCCCTGTGATGGTGCACGTTTCCAGCCCTGGGCCTTGCCAGGGATCGCTGGCCAGGCCTTCTTTGCCACTCTGTCTGGTGGGGAGGCACGGGAGCTACCTGGGACTTTAACTAGCCCAACTGGCAAGACTCTAAAGAGTCTTGGAAGCAGTCTTCCTGCTAGGCTGCTGCATGCCCTATGAACTTGGTCAGAGAAGGATTTTGGCTTGTGTGTCTGTGAAACCAGGCAGGGCATATCCCATCGAGGCCGGCAGGTACAGAGCAGGGGCTTTAGTGGTGTTGGGTTTTTTTCTCTTGCAGTCTACCCCAAAAGTTGATTTCTCCTACAACCCGCTGACTGACAGCAAGTTTTCATTCTACGATTCAAGCCTGGTTGAATCTGTGAAGAGGGGTGACGCCCCCACCCACAAGTTCTTCCGGTTGCTCTGCCTCTGCCACACGGTGATGCCGGAGGAGAAGGAGCAAGGTGAGGGGCGGCAGCCTGCTAGGCTCTGCTCTCTTCTGTCTTTTTCTCTGGGGGGGGCAGAGACGGGGCCTTCCGGCCGCAGCTGACTTGGCCTCTCTCCCTCGGCCCGGCAGGCAACCTGGTGTACCAGGCCCAGTCTCCCGATGAAGGGGCCCTAGTGACGGCTGCCCGCAGCTTCGGGTTTGTCTTCCGGGCCCGCACCCCTGAGACCATCACTGTGGTGGAAATGGGCGAAACGGTGGTCTACGAGCTGCTCGCCATTTTGGATTTCGACAACGTGCGCAAGAGGATGTCTGTCATTGGTATGTCTGCTCCTGCCTCCCCAGGGACTAGCACAGGGCAGGTTCACCGGGCACTTTGCACGGGGGTTTTCTTCTGGCCCTGATCAAACCTTTGCCACTGGACGCAAAAATTGCCATTGACAACACGGACTTTCCAAACCAGAGTTTCAGCAACCTGATGCCAGACCTGAGGTTTATACTCACAGTGAATTGGTTCTTGTAGGTTTTCCGGGCTGTGTGACCTTGGTCTTGGTATTTTCTTTCCTGACGTTTCTCCCGCAGCTGTGGCAGGCATCTTCAGAGGAGTAACACTGAAGGACAGTGAAGGAGTAACAGTGAAGGAGTAACAGTGAAGGAGTAACACTGAAGGACACTGTCCTTCAGTGTTACTCCTCTGAAGATGCCTGCCACAGCTGCTGGCGAAACGTCAGGAAAGAAAATACCAAGACCACGGTCACACAGCCCGGATAACCTACAAGAACCAATGAACTCTGACTGTGAAAGCCTTCGACAATATTTTTCACAGTGAATTGTTCGGATTCTCTTTCTACCACTAGCCAATGCGGTGGAGAGCCTGAAGAGCAGAAACTGCCTCTCAGTTCTGGCAGATGGTCTTGTGTGGCCACCCAGAGATCCTGGGGGAGGGTCCTTGTGGCTTTCCCCAGCAGTCCCTCCCCAGCAGCCAAGGGAGTGTCAGCAGAAGAGCAGGAGGGGAGAGAAGGAATGGGAGGATGACTTACATGGGCTTTGGGGCAGAAACTCGTGAGCGTAGCTATCTGTCTGACCAGGCAGTGGGCAGAGATTCAGAGGGTGCTCGTGGCCCTCTTGGGTGCCGGGAGGAAGGGGGTCCCCGAGAAGAGCCACTTGAGAACCACGAAAGAGCAGCACAGCAGACAAGAGAAAGTGGGCAGAGGGATGTGGCCAGTCCGCCTCGCTGGCTCCATTCCCAACCCCTGCAAAGAGACGCTGCACCGCCCTTCCCTTCCCGCTGCCTCTGCTGGCACCCTGGGCGTCCCTCCGGCAGGGCAGCCCCTGGGCGCTCTCATGCTCGGCTCCTCTTCTCTCCTCCCCAGTGCGGAGCCCAAAGGGGGAGCTGACCCTGTTCTGTAAGGGGGCCGACACCATCTTGTACGAGCATCTGCACCCCTCCTGTGGAGCCCTCAAGGAGAAGACCACCCAGCACCTGGAGGTGAGTGGGGTCTTCCCTGGGTCTGCCACAAAGCGTGCAGGTGGGCCTCATCCAGACTGGGGCTGCGGTGCACAAAGAGAAGCTGTTTCAGCCCCCCCACCCCCCCACAATGCTCTGTTTTCCCAGCCTGGGGAGTCGCTGTTTGCCCTTTGTGGGAACTTGGATATACGTGGCTACAGTTTCAGGTTGGAAAAATGGTGCGGAGGAGGGGAGGCTGGAATCTGGCTCCAACACACTTGGGAATGAAGTCTCCAATGTGTCCTGGGGGGAAATTGCTTCCTGACCCCAAAGTGGCAATTGGCATTACCCTGGGCATGTAAGAAAGGGACTCATCCCTTCCTGCCCTCCCTCTTTACGATCTGACTAAATTCATAGTGAGCCACAGAATCAGCCTTGCTGACAGGTGGCCATCTAGCCTCTGCTTCAAAACCTCCAGGGAAGGAGAGCCCCCCAACTCCCGAGGAAGCCTGTTCCACCGAGGAACCGCTCTAACGGTTAGAAAATTCTTCCTCATGTCTAGATGGAAGCTCTTTTGATTTAATTTCAACCTGTTGGTTCTGGTCCGACCTTCTTGGGCAACAGAAAACAACTCGGCACCCTCCTCTATACGACAGCCCCTCAAGTTCTTGAAGACTGTTACTTTAAGATAGTTGTGCCCCGTAGGGGCTTCTTGATGGTGGGGGGAGCTTTAACTGCCATGTGTTTTCTGTGAAAGCTACGTGAGAGAGTGTGTAGTAGGGCTGTAGATCTTTTTTTCCGGTATTTTTCGAGTTCAGGTTTATTGAACCAGAAAATTTTCGGGAAATCTGGAAAACCCGGATTTTCTGAAAATATTCAGGTCAATAAACCCAGACCCGAATAATACCGAAAAAATTTGGCACAGATCCACGCTGCCAAGCCCCCGCCTCCCGCCTCCCTAGGACTCCTGGGGAGGTGGGCGGGGGGGAGGGCTTAGTTTAGATCCATGCTGCCAGACTTGGCAGCATGGATCTGTGCCTTAAAGGAAGGCGGGGGATTCCCAAAGCTGGGAAAGCCAAATTTAAATCGGCTTTTCCCCCGAAGTGGCTAAGTTCGGCTTCAAGAATCTCCTGCCTTTTTTTGCTTCGGTTAATCCCGAACTGGGGAAAGCCAGATCAACGTTGATTCGGGATTTTCCCAGTTCAGGATTAACCAAATCGACAGCCCTAGTGTGTAGCAGGGGCTTCCTAGCTGGGACTGAGGATGCCTTGGGGGATGAGTCTCCTGGGCCCTAGGGTTGCCAGCTCTGGGTTGGGATATAATCCATAGACCCCACCCTCCAAAGCAGCCATTTCCTCCAGGGGAACTGATCGCTGGCCCCTGGAGATCAGTTGTCTTTCCGGGAGATCTCTAGGACCCACCTTGAGGTTGGCAACCCTAGTGTCCTCCCTCTCCCCTCGGGTCTTCCTAGGAGTTTGCCGGGGAAGGCCTGCGGACGCTGGTCGTGGCCTACAAAGACTTGGACGAGGCCTACCTTGAGGGCTGGCTGCAGCGGCACCACGAGGCAAACACCGCCTTGGTGGAGCGAGAGGAGAAGCTGGCCCAGCTGTATGAAGAGATCGAGGCCGACCTGATGGTAAGTGCTGGGGGAGGGCAGACTGGGGCCCTTTCCTTGGAAGGGGAGGCTGCGCTTCGGGGGCTCCTGGCTGGTGGCCCCTTAGGCTCTTTATTGACTTAATACTTGCCTTTCTCCCCAAGGGGGATCCAAAGCAGCCTATGTCCTTCTCTTCTATTTTATCCTCCCAACAACAACCCTGTGAGGTAGCTTAGGCTGGAAGTGGCCTAAGGTCACCCAGCAAGCTTCCATGGCAGAGAGGGGATTTGAACGTGGGACTCCCAGATCCTAGTCCAGCACTCTAACCACGACACTACCCTGGTTCTCGCCTCCCTCCACGTATTCTTTTGAAAAAGCTTCTTTTGCCACTGAGCATCGCAACATCCTGTGGCAAGGAGTGCCATAGGTTGGTTGTGTTTTGTGTCAAGAAGCATTTTGGATCCGTTTCAGTAAAGTGAATCCTGTATTCTGAAACGGTGTGACGTTTCCCCTGTTCCCAGCCCCTCTCCCTGGCATCCCTTTTCTAGAGAGCCACCTGTCCCTGACAGAGCCCCTCTTTCTTTCCTCTGCAGTTGCTGGGGGCCACGGCCATCGAGGACAAGCTGCAAGACGGGGTCCCCCAGACCATCGAGACCCTCGCCAAAGCTCAGGTCAAGATCTGGGTGCTGACTGGGGACAAGCAAGGTAGGCGCAGGGCCGGCTCAGCTGGCCGGGGCACCCAGGCCGTGGTGCTGGGCTCAGGGGCCCTTTCTAGCCAGGCGTGGGCAGGATCCTTTGGGACCCCAGATAAGGTCCTTTGAAAAACTGGCGTGTCAGGAGGGTTAGGGTTGTGAATTGGGCTTTTGCGTGGCTCTCTGGTTTCATAACCCGGAAAAGGGAGAGCCCGGGCGCCAGTTCTACCCTCACTGAGGACCAGGGCCTTGGTTTTGCCCCAGCTGCGTTGCCCCAAGAGGGGAGCTCCTCCCACCTCAGGGCCCTAAAAGGTGTGGCGCTGCTTTGCTCTGCAGAGACAGCCGTCAATATCGGCTACTCCTGCAACATGCTGTATGATGCCATGGAAGACATCTTCTTCATCCAGGGCCACAGCTCCCAAGAAGTGCAGCAGGAACTCAGGTGATGTGGGGGGGGGAGCACTGCATGCTGCCTGGAGGCCAGTGGGGGCGAGGGCCAGGGGCCTCCCCCCAAAAGAGGGGGGCAGGTGTGAGTCCAACCAGGCAAACCTTCCTTCCCTACACTGGGGAGGGACCAGGGGAGAGGGCAAGGGGTCACCCTTTCTTGATCTGGCAGGCAAAGTGAGAAAGAGAAAGGTCAGCTGTTGCACATTCGTGTCTTTAGAGATCCAGCCCTTCCGGTATACCTGGCGTGAGGGAAACCCCATCCAGTGAACCCAGGGTTCCCTCACCTTCACGAGCGAGAAGGCGCTGGGAGAACTCCGGTTTACTCCTGCAGCGTTCAGATCTTTGTTTTTTGGGCCTTCATTTAGAAAAGCCAGGAAGAAAATGAAGCCCGACACCTTTGTGGACGACGACGGCTCTGAAACCCAGATCTGCACACCTGGGAAGTCCCAGATCTTGCCCGAGGAGCAGCCCAACGGGGAGTACGGCCTAGTGATCAATGGCCACAGCTTGGTGAGGATGTGGCTTTTGCACGTCATGCTGCTGTTTGAGGGATGGGGCAGGAAGGTTATCCGAGCGCTCTTTCGCCCCAGACTTCTAGATGGGCTGATGGTAGATGGAACTCTGGCAGGGTCGGCTTTTGGCTTGTGGAGCCAGACGTGTGAACGCTGCGAGGGGTGCATGGTGGTTCAGACAGTGCATTAATGGGGGCCACAGTGAACGGCCTGTTCGAGGTCTCTCGCATGGAGTTCCCCACAGCACCGTAGGACGTTGGGGATGGCTGCAGGAGACCCATAGAAGGACGGCAGTTCTGCCTTCTGAAGGGCTTGGGAAGCCCAAGGAAGGAGACAGTCTTGAGGAGCTCTTCTGCCACGTGGAAGCAAGGGCTGCAGTGCAGGGGCTGCCCGGGGGCCACCAAGCAGCTTTCCAGCTGTGGTGCTACGTTTGCTGAAGCAGCGGAGGGTGCATCTCACAGGGAACCAGCTCGGTT
This sequence comes from Euleptes europaea, assembly GCF_029931775.1. Lineage (NCBI taxonomy): Eukaryota > Metazoa > Chordata > Lepidosauria > Squamata > Sphaerodactylidae > Euleptes > Euleptes europaea. The sequence continues at coordinate 123,159,954 of NC_079315.1, forward strand.
CGAGTCCAGGAGCACCTTAGAGATCAACAAGATTTTCGGGATATGAGATTTCTAGAGTCCAAGTTCCCTTCATCAGAACTGATTCATCAGATTCGATGAAGGATATCTGGCGGAGGGAGCTGTGACTTTGGAAAGCTCCTACCCCGAAAATCTTGTTGGTCTCTAAGATACCGCTGGACTTAAACGAGCTATTCTACTGCAGATGGCTCACCCTCTGAAAGTATCTTCATCCTTGGGGAATCCCATGTTTCCCCATGGGTGTGGATCACTTCAGAAGCCACCGCTGAGCATGCCGTGTGTGATTTGAGGCTTTGCTGGACTGGGAGGGCACTGAGGAGCAGGGAGTCCTTGGGCAGGGGTCAGAGGGTCAAGGAGCCTGCAGAATGTCTATCCAGTCTACTTCAGGAAAGCTTTTGGCAATGGGCCTCCTCTGCAGGGACAAAGTTCCAGCAGTCAGCGGTGCCTGTTGGAGCAGAGTCAGACGCCCGCTTCTCCACCTGGGAGCCCCTCGGCAGCTGAGGGGGTGGCTGAGGGGACCTCAAGGGCCTTGAGAATGGAAGGGAACTGCAGAGAGCCCCGCTAGCTGCCCTCTGAGATCCCACAAGGAAGAGCTACGCTGTGCTCTCCGCAGGGCACGACGTGTTGGCCCGAGACGTAGCTGGAAGCTGCCCACAGAAGCACAGAGTCTCCGGGCAGCCCCCGGCTGGCTGGCCTCCTTGGACTCCCAGGACAGAAGTGGCCAATCCAGGGTGGGGATGGGGGAAGAGTTAGGGCTGTAACACAGGAGCTCAGAGAAAAAGACACCAGACTCAGGACGCACCTGCCCTTGTGGGTGGGTGGGGGCCACAGCTGTGGGTTGTGGCTGTGAATGGAGGGGATGGATGTGGCGGCTCACAGCTGTTGGTTGGATATGGAACAGAATGCGCCTGAGCCTTCCAGTGCAGGGTCTTGGACCTGAGGCCCTGAGGCCGGGCAGGAGAGTGTGGCGGTCTTCCTGAGCCACCCTTCTGGGGAGGCCGCCTCGTTGTGCCTGCTTCTCTCCGGTCCAGCACGCTGTCCTTTCACTCCCTCCCTTCCCCCCCCTCCCGCAGGCTTATGCGCTGGAGGGGAATCTGCAGCTGGAGCTGGTGAGGACGGCTTGCCTCTGCAAGGCGGTCATCTGCTGCCGCGTGACGCCCCTCCAGAAGGCCCAGGTGGTGGAGCTGGTGAAGAAGCACAAGAAGGCCGTGACGCTGGCCATCGGGGACGGGGCCAACGACGTCAGCATGATCAGGGGTGAGCGTGGCCCGGCGGTATGTCGAGGGCTCCCCTCTCTGCCTCTGGGGCTGGGGGAGGCAGCCTGTCTGGACCGGAGCATGGAGGCTGTGTCTGGGCCAGGAACGAGGGGCTGCATGTTAGACGTCTAGAAAGGGCCGGACTCTGGGAAGCGAGCAGCCCAAGCAGCTGCAGGCCGCTGGGCCTGGCAACGGCGAAAATGCTATCGGTGTCCCTGTCTCCACCTTCTGTTTCCGTTCCAGCTGCCCACATTGGCGTGGGCATCAGTGGCCAGGAAGGGATGCAGGCGGTGCTGTCCAGTGACTTCGCCTTTGCCCAGTTCCGCTACCTGCAGCGGCTGCTCTTGGTCCATGGCCGGTGGTCCTACATCCGGATGTGCAAATTCCTGGCCTACTTCTTCTACAAGAACTTTGCCTTCACCCTGGTCCACTTCTGGTACGGGTTCTTCTCCGGGTTCTCTGCACAGGTAGGCTCAGCCAACCCCATGTGGGCGGTCCTGTTGGTGTCCAAGACTGGTGCTAGCTTCTGGGTGGGCCTCCGTGGTTTTTTTTTGCAGAATGTGGGTGTTGAGAAGGCAGAGGGCCTCTTGACCGGGCACTGCGGCCCCTCTGGCTCTTTTGGCAACCGTCTGAATAGCGGCAGCCTGTGTCCCCCCCCCTCCCCCCCAAGGCATGGGGTTGGCCGGCTGGGGCTCTGCTGGATCCTGCCTCTCACCAGGCCAGAGAAGAGGGCCTCTGCCTGCTTGTGGCTGGCAGGGCTGCTGAGCGCTGGCAGGTGGGGCCCAGGGAAGTGAGAAGCCTCCAAGAACACAGGGGTCGTCCTGTCAGTCACGTCAGAACAATCTGCCACCCCTGCCAAGAGGCTCTTCATGTACTCTCACTTAGCTGTTGCCAACTCTGGGTGGGGAAATTCCTGGAGATTTGGCATTGGCACCTGGGGAGGGCAGAGTCAGCAGGGACGGGTTGCCAGGGAGCCCCTCCTGCCACTTCCTCCAGGGGAACAGATCCCAGTAGCCAGGAGATCAGTTGTCATTCCGGGAGAACTCCAGGCCCCACTGGGAGGCTGCCAGCCCTGCAGTGTCTCACTGAGGCTCCCAGACATGGGTGGGGCTGAAAGAGAAGGGCAGCCCTGAACATCAGGCCTTTGCGGGACCCCCTCCCCACTCCCATTTCACCACACCCCCTGACACCCCCCTTGGATTTCGCCTGGTGGTTTCTGCCATCTAGTCCACTGGGTTGCCTGGGTACGTTCCCATCCCAGTGGACGGGGGCTCCTTGCTGGTCCTCAGCTCAGAGGCCACTGGCCGGGCAGCCGCTTCCCTGCGCTTGCCCCTTGGGTGGCTAATGGGGGGGCCTCCTGTACACTCAGGCCTCCTGTACACCCCCTCACTTGCCTCCCCCCTTCTTTGCAGACGGTCTATGACGAATGGTTCATCACCCTGTACAACCTGGTCTACACCGCTTTGCCTGTGCTGGGAATGAGCCTCTTTGACCAGGTGAGGTTTGGTCGGGCCTTCCCACCCGGGGAGTCTGGCTAGTGGGGCTGGCAGTGTCTGCTCCAGAGCGGGGGCCAAGGCCTTGCCTTGGAGAGGGGGCTGTGGTTGGATGTCTTGACCTCCTTCCAGAAGCTGAGCCATCCACACCTCGACGACGGTGCCAGAAATGGCCTGGGAGGGGAGAGCCCCCACCCCTTCTGGGGCTCGGCTCCAGCCGAGGGGTCGCAGGCGAGGAGGGTTTTCCGCACTGCATCCCGAGGGCCTCTCTCTGCCGCCAGGACGTGGACGACCGCTGGAGCCTGCAGTTCCCCCAGCTGTACACGCCCGGCCAGCAGAACCTCTACTTCAACAAGCGGGAGTTCGGCAAGTGCGTGCTGTACAGCATCTACAGCTCCCTGGTGCTTTTCTTCGTGCCCTACGGGACCGTGGTCAACTCTGTGCGGAGCGACGGGAAGGCCGTGGCCGACTACCAGTCCTTTGCGCTCATGGCTCAGACCTGCCTGCTCATTGTGGTCTCCGTCCAGGTCAGCGGCCGCCGGCCACGGGCACCCCTTGCCGCTCAGCTGCGCCATGAAGAAGCGTGCCCCCACAACAGAAGACCAGCATTGCCTGGCCGTGGCAGGCTTTGCGGGGGCGGGGGCCTCCAGTCTGGGATTATCTGGACCCCCAGCCCTCTTCCCAAGTGAAGGACTTGGGCAGAGGGTCTTCTCAGAGGGGCTTCTGATCTGCACAGCCCTCATTTGCTGCCCGTTTTGTGGGCGGGTGGGCCCCTGGGATGGATCTGCAGCAGGCCTCCGCCTGCTGATGCTTCTTGAATGGACCCACCCCCTTAGATCTCCACCCCCCAACAGTGCAGCTGGGAGGAGGGGGACGAGGGCCCCCCCACAATCCCAGAGACCCAGGCAAGGTGCCTCTGGGGCACAGCAGCGGCACCTCTCTTCTGGCGAAGCATTTCTGGCCCTGAATGCAGGGGCCTCTTTGCCCGGTGCTCAGCAGCCCTGCTGGCCAACAGCAGGCAGAGGCCCTCTTCTCTGGCCGCTTTCTGGCAGGATCCAGCAGAGCCCCGGCTGGCCAATCCTATACCTGGGGTGGGGGAGGGTAACGGGCTGCCACTGTCCAGATGGCTGCAGGAGTCCCTCCTTGCCTGTCCTTGCAGATGGGGCTGGACACGGCCTACTGGACCGCCGTCAACCAGCTCTTCATCTGGGGCAGCCTGGCCGTGTACTTTGCCATCACCTTCACCATGTACAGCGACGGCAGCTACCTGGTCTTCACCGCCTCCTTCCCGTTCATCGGTAAGCACAGGGGAGGGGGCAGCCCCCTCCTGGCATTGGCCGCAGAGCTTATCCACCCAGCCTCCATTCTAGTTCCCCAGCGTGCAAAAAGTAATCAATCTTAAATTGTTTACCTGCTTTATTAGACTCCTTCCCTTCTGAAGCAGAACGTCTCTGTTTCTTAGTCCCCATTACCCAGGGAAATTGTTAAACGACTGCAGACAGCTGCTGACAGCTGCTGACGACTTTGTCTTCCAGTTTTCCAACTTAATCTTTAAACAGTTTTGCTGGAACTGGGCAAAACGTGAAGTTTCCTAAGAGACAAAAGCAGTGGGGCTGAAGCCACTCCCGTCTCAACCGGAAGTCCATACAGCCCCCTTCCCGGCTTTGGCCACAGAGCTTATCCACCCAGCCTCCCGTGAGACAAAGCTGCCACTCTCTGAGTTAATGTGTGTGTGGGGTGGGTGGGGGGAGCTGCCCTGGCCCTGGCATTTCAGCCTGGAGCTCACTCCCTAGCAGTGAAGGGGGAGTGAGAAACATGCTGAGGATGCCCAGTGTCCTAAGAAAGGTGCCCACTGAACAGCTGCAGAGGCTGAGAGAACCGATTGGGCACTCTTGGTGATTTGGGGGGAGGGGTCAGGAGGGTCCATGGCTCAGTAGTAGAGCATGTGCTTGGCATGCAGAAGGTTCCAGGCTCAATCTCTGGCAGCGTCTCCAGCTAAAATGACCAGGCGGTAGACCTCTGCCTGAGACCCTGGAGAGCTACTGCCAGTCTGAATGGACGAGGCTGACCTTGGTGGTCCGAGGGCAGAAGGCAGCTTCACGTGTGCAGGTGCGCAAGGCTTCTTCTGAACTCCTTGGGCACTACTAAATCAGGAGGCAAGCCCCCATCCCACAAAGTCCCTCAGGCCCACTCTGCTCAATGGGCTGCAGCTGCTGGGGGGGGGGTTGCTTCCGGCCATCACCATGTACGGATTCTTCTTGCCAGGCACTGCTCGGAACACCCTGAACCAGCCCAACGTCTGGCTGGCCATCTTCCTCTGTGTCACCCTGTGCGTCCTCCCCGTGGTCGGCTTCCGGTTCGTGAAGATGCAGCTCAGGCCGACCATCAGCGACAAGGTGATTCCTGAGCCTCTCCGCTGGCACGTGCTCTGTGCTGGCTGGTTGCTCCAAGCGGCTGGGGGGAGACAGGAGGGGGTGTCCCATGCTGGAACTGTCTGTTGCTCATCACCAGCAGCTGAACGTGATTTTGGCCCAGGTTGGACTGTCTACAGCTAGCGGCACATTGCGGTAGGGTTGCCAGCTCCGGGTTGGGAAATTCCTGGAGATCTGGGGGGGGGGGCAGGGACCTCAGTGGGGTGCAGTGCCGTGGAGTCCACCCTGCAAAGGAGCCATTTTCTCCAGGGGAACAGATCTCTGTCGTCTGAAGATCAGTTGTTAGTCCAGGAGATCTCCAGGCCCCACCTGGAGGTTGGCAATCCGACACTGTAGATTATGAGGGCAGGTGAGAGGGACTGGGCAGAGATGGAGCCCACTGCTTGGAGCTGAGTCTGCCAGTGGGGCCCTGGTGACCAAGCGCCCGTCTCCTCCAGTGGGTCAGCAGAACAGCGCCTGCAGGCCTAGGCCCCCTCCCTCCCTGCTGACAGGAGCTGCGAAGGAGGGGTCAGGAGGGCTGAGAGCCAGCATGATGTAGTGGTTAAGAGCAGTAGACTCTGATCTGGGGAACTGGGTTTGATTCCCCACACCTCCACATAAAGCCAGCTGGGTGACTTGGGCTAGTCACACTCTCTCAGCTCCACCTACCTCACAGGGTGTCTGTTGTGGAGAGGGAAGGGAAGGGAAAGGAAGGCGATTGTAAGCCAGTTTGAGTCTCCCTTAAGTGGTAGAGAAAGTCAGCATATAAAAACCAACTCTTCTTCTTCTCTTTGGATAAGCTCTCCGATCTAGAGCAAGCCGAGCACGACGGGCGTAGCTCTGGCCGTGAGAAACCAAGCAAGACAGCAGGGGCTGTCTCTGCCTCGTAAAAAAGTCCCAGCTGAGACCAGCCGCTCTGGCTCCTTCGTGCTCCAGGGCCGGCTGCCTGGGCGGCTGCAACAGCGCCAGCATCAATCTGCCCAAAGAAGGCATGACAGGCGGGGCCGCGGGGCCGGCTTGATGCCCAGCCCCAGCCGCCTTCCCTTCCACGTGGGCCTTGCCGGCTGTGGGGCTCTGCTGCCACCTCGTGTTTGTTTCTGTCCCACCCTTCCTCCAAGCAGCTGCGTGGGCTTACGCGGAACAGGTTGTTTGCACAGCTGCCCTGTGGGGTAGGTTAGGTGGGGAGTGTATGGCTGGCCCACGGTCACCCAGGGAGCTTTGTGGCAGGGTGAGGATTTGCATCCAGGCCTCCAAACTCCTAGTCCCACACTCTAACTGCTAGGCCGCACCAGCTCTGGAGGTTGCCTCGCTGCCCTTTGGTGCGTCCAGCCCTGGGAGTCAGTGAGGCAGTCGAGATGGCTTTGCTGTTCCTGGCTGCTTGGGACGTGCTTGGACCAGGGTCAGCCCCCCAGGGGCTCCCCCGAGACTGGCCCCGGCTAGCTGGGACCACTCTGGGTGACCACCCACCTTTGTGCTTGCAGGTCTTGTCCAGGGTCCGGGAGCTGCAGAAGAGGCCGCCAGTGCCTTTGCCCCAGAGACGTCTGCAGCGCTCCATCTCCCGGCGCTCCGGCTACGCCTTCTCCCACCAGCACGGCTTTGGGGCGCTCATCACCTCCGGGCGGAACATGCGCCCCAAGTCCCCCTTTGGGATGATGGGCTCCTTCTCACCCAACAGTGAGAAGCACAAGGCCTAGTGAGCCGGAGGGGGGAAAGCCCCCCCCCCCAGCTCAGGATTCTGCCCTTCTGCAAGTAGCCACTACCGAGCTCTCAGAGAGGAGAGACGTTGGCCCAGAGGAGAGGGCAGGGCTCGATCTTTCACAGCACATGGAGAGGACTGGCGTCATGGAGGAACTTGCTTTGTGCCAGAGAAGAAAGGAGGAGGAGAACCCAGACAGGTGGCTGGATCCAGTACACAACCACCACCACCACCACCCCGCCCCCAGGCATTTCTGACCATGAATGCTCTGATGTCTCTTGGGCATGTGGCAGGATCAGGGCCCACCCCTGCCTGGCTCAAGATGCACACTCAAAACGCCGTGCCAGGACTGAAAAGGGAGTGATATGAATGGCACTGCCAGGGGAAGCGGAGGCAGGTATGCTATTTCCTCCACCCCTAAAAGGGTGCCTTGGGGTTTGAGCCCCTGCGAGATTCCTTCCGGGCTTGTGGAGGCTCCCAGCTGCCCCACGCTTGGCCAGGGGGGCTTGTGCTGCTGGCTGGGCAGGGGCTGGGTCCCAGGCTCTGCTGGGGCAGCAGAGGTCAGCCTTCCCCCAATTCTCCTTCCAAGGGCAGCATGCAGATGTGGGGAGGGGGGACTGGCAGCAGGCAAAACTTGCCATCCACTGGCTCTGGCATTTTGCACTATTCTGCCCTAAGCACCTTCTGGCCAGCAGCCGTGCCGTCCCCTGCCTGCCTCTGTGTGCTGATGTGACCATGTGGAAAGCTGGCAGGAACTGCGGGGCTCTTACAGGGCTGAACGGCCCTGGCTGCGTGAGGAGACCTTTCACTGCCCTCTGGGCTCCAGGTTGGGGGTGTGTGTGGAATAAGAGCTCCTCAGGCCGCAGCTCAGACACGCTAGGTGCTGCACTGGGGGGCTGGGGGGTCAGGCAGGCTTCTGGACTGAAGTTCCCAGTCTCTGGTTTCTGGGCAACAGACTGACCCTCCTGGTCCCAGCACCAGAGCAATTGCTAGAAATACCAGACAGGATGGAGACCAGGTTGGAGCACTGAGACGCCCCAGGAGCTGCCCTGCGAGCGGTGGTTGCCCTCTAGCGACGTGGTTGTAATAAACCTCATGAAAAGGGAGCTCCGGAAGCTGAGAGAGTGGTGTTCATTGGGGGGGGGGCTGCCGGCTCTCTTCCTGGAGCGTGCTCTGCTCGTAGGCCCGGAGGGGTCTGCTTGGACCAGCCAGGAGCAGGCAGAGATGGGGGTGGGGAAAGAGAGAAGGGGGCGCTGGAGGGTCTCTTCAAACCTGGGAAATGGGGAAAAGGTGTGTAAAGGATATGCAACTAGGAAGTGGTGCATGTTGGGTCTTCACACACTGGCAGAATCTGAATCTCTCTCAGCACTTCCATCCCACCCTTATTGGGGCTCTCTCAGCAGGCAGACTTCCCCGCTCTTCTGCTGAGTTCTCACACCAACCCTGTCAGGTGGGTTAGGCTGGAAGGGACTGACTGGTCTAAGGGCATCCAAAGAACATCAGAGCTCCCAATTACACAAACCCCCCACCTCAAAACCAGTCAAAGGTAGAAAAATGGGGAGAAGAGGCACATGAGCCCTGCTGCATCTGAGCAAAGGCAAATAGGCAAAACCTGAAAAAGCCGAATATCTATTTGGCTTTTTAGGAATCGCCTATTCGGCTTTGGGTAGATTCCCAGGTTTTATTATTCAGCCAAAAAAAACCCCCGAATATTGCAGAAACTGCTGATTTTGAGTTTGTTTTCGGTTCAGGTTTATCGATAGGCACAGCCCTGGTCCCCAATAATTCATCCAAGTAACTTCGTGAATCATTTTGTACAGAGTGCTACCCTATTGCCTGAGTAGAAAAGCCTTCCTGAATAATTCAGTTCTGCACAGTTTGTGGAAAGCCTGGCGAGTGGGAGCCTTCCTGACCTCCTCAGGCAGACCGTTCCACTAGGTGGGGGCCAAAACAGAGAAGGCACGTGTACGGGCAGGTTGGCACCTGCAGAAGGCCCTGCCCCAAATGAGTGAAGATGTTGTGGCAGAGCACAGGGGGGGAAGGGGTCTCGCACATGGGGGGGGTCCAAGGCCACGGAGGGCTTTGTATGGGTATAGCCAATATCTTAAATTGAGCCCGGTAATTGATGGGCAGCCAGGGAAGAAGTGCCTGCTGGATGGGAGTAGCGTGCACGCTCTGTCTAGCTCCCGATAATAGACGAGCCGTGGCATTTCACCTCAGCAAATTGCTTTTGAGGGGAGACAAATGTACAGTGCATTGCAGTAGTCTAGTCTCAGTGTTACTGTGGTGTGGATCCAAACATAAGAAAAGCCCTGCTGGATCGGACCAAGCAAGGCCCATCAAGTCCTAGAGTCTGTTCACAGTGGCCAACCAGGTGCCTCTAGGAAGCCCACAAGCAAGACGACTGACTGCAGCATTTATCCTGCCTGTGTTCCACAGCACCTAATATATTCAGCATGCTCCTTCGAGACGAGAGAATAGGCGTGCATCATGACTCTAGTATCCATTTTAACTAGTAGCCCTGGATAGCCCTCTCCTCCATGAACATGTCCACTCCTCTCTTCAAGCCTTCCAAGTTGGCAGCCATCACCACATCCTGGGGCAGGGAGTTGCACAATTTAACTATCCGTGGTGTGAAAAAACCCAGGTGGCCAGATCAGCTGTATCAAGGCAAGGGGCCATCTTTCGGGCTAGGCCGAGTTGGAAGAAAGCGTTTTTTGCAACTATGTTGGGAGAGTCAGTGGCTCGGCCCTTTGCATGCAACAACCCCAGGCTGGAATTTGTCCTAAAATAGCCCCTGGCTCATTGTCTGGCCGCCCCTCCCTGAATGGTTTTTAATAGCCTCGTGGGTGCTGCTAGTCAGACGGCTGGACAAGAGAAAGCTGGAGTTGGTTGCTTCCTCCTGCGAGGGATTCTGTGTCTGAGTGGCAGGGGTTCAGCCTTTCCCCTGGGTTCTAGATGTTTTTGTGCTGCACTGGAAATGGGTCTTGCCTGCCCACTTCTTTTGACTGGCACGGGGGTGGCTCTGCAAATGTCCGACCTGTCCTAGCTGCTCCACATGCCTTGCATAGAAAGCCCAGCTTGGCCTCTGTGGTCTGTTCACGCTGTTGTGGTTCTTGTGACGAAACTCCTGTCCTGTGTGAGGTTCGGCCTGGCCTGCACGCCCCGTTCCCGTCCTGCCCAAAGGTGATGCTTGTAAGGCCAGCCTGGCTTTTCCTTGCCCTGTCTAGTGTGATCTGGGTGCCGAGGCGCGTTTTGCTCTGTGGCTCTCGGAACAAAGGAGGCGCCGGATGGTGCTCATGACGGCTGCAGGACCCGGATCCAGAGCCGCTGCCACACAGCTTGCTGGCTCCTCTGCGGCTGTCAGACCAGGGTGGACTTTGCTGCCAGCCCCTCTCTCGTCCCGGCCAGGCAGTCACTTGGTGGCCCCCAAACATCTCTTTCCGCCGTGCCTGTTGTGCCCCAAGGCCAGCTCCTGCCTGGGCCCCTGAGCCAGTCTGTGGGCCCCACTTGGCGCCCCTGTCCAGAACATTAGTTTCTCTTGTAGTTAACTTTGCCTTCCTGGTTTACCTGGCTTTGCAGAGTATCTGTCCGTCTTTTGCTTGGGGTTGGGGGGACACTTTGGGGCAAAAGAGGCATCAATTGCTTGATTTTGTTCGTGCAAGGGGGGGGGGTGGGGGGGTTGGACCCTCAGTCATGACGCAGCTTGAGCCCACACATTTTTCAATAAGCAGACCACCTCCTCTGCTAGGTGAAAAGGCTGCCTGCCGACCACCCAACCGGTGCATCCGTGCTCCTGCCCAGACCAGACGGCGCGATGGCCGTAAGCCGAGGGCCCCTCTTCCCTCCGGCCCCGGCTGCCAAAGCCCCCAGACCCCTCTGCTAACCCCAGCAGGGCAGCCGGCCAGCCCTTCGTGCCAAGGGGGGCTGAATGGAGCCTCCGCGTTCACAGGCAGTCTACCCCGCCTCGCCCCAGGGCTGGTCGCGCTGCGGGCCCCCGGCTGCTCCTCTCCTCCCCTCTCCTCGGAAGCTCCGCCACGGGCCGGAGAGGCGCCTGACGCCGTTTGCGCCCCGGAGGGGGAGGGAATCAGACAAAGACTCTGAGCCCGTGCAGAGCGCCTGGCTTGGCCCGGCGGAACCTACGGCCCTGTTGGACGTCCTAGAGAGGCTCATCCACCTCGCAGGGTTGTTGTGAGGCTGCCCAGGCGCTTTCTGCTCCCCCCAGGTCCTCGGAGGGGCGGGGCGCCTCTCTCCGCCACCGAACTACAGAGACCAGCGTGCAACGCGGCCCACGCGGTGCATGCCGGGCACTGTAGTCTCCTTGCTGCGGGCGCGCTCGGCGCTTGCTGCAATCGCCGCGGGAGCTCTTGCAGCCGTGAAGCCCGCCGGGCCGGCCGGCCGCCCTACCTGGCGGGGTTGTTGTGAGCAACGGCGCCGGCATGACAGTGAGAGCGGGCGGAGGGGCCGGCTGGCGCGCCTTTGCTGGGGGGGCGGCGGGGGGGGGAGCCGACAGACCCGCCCCAGCCCCCAGAAGGAGCCTCTCGGCGGGGGGGGGGGGTTGGGGCCCCGATCAGAAACCGGCACAGACCCCCTGCCCAGCGGCCCCAGGCAAGGAAGCAGCAGCCTCTTCGACCCCCGGCCTTTCGCCCCGCGGGGCCCCCGGAGCAGCTTGCGTCATTCTCTTTTGCATTTTACCCGTACAACAACCCTGTAAGGTGGACGAGGCCGAGTCTCTGTGGCTGGGCCAAGGTCAGCCGGCGAGCTTCCGTGGCAGGGTGGGGGTCCGCACAGGGATCTCCCCGAGCCTAGCCTGGCATCTGTCGGGGGGGTGGGTGGGAAGCGTCCGACGGGGGCCCCTGCCAGGAGTCCAGAGTCCCCCATGGGCCAGAGGTGCCAAGCCCCGCCCCCTTGCTGCGGTGCCCGGGGGGTTTCGGCCTCTTCTTGCCATCCTGGGCGACTTCCACTCTCAGAGCCGGGCATCAGAGGGAGGGGGACCAGGGAGGGGAGCAGAGGGCTCCTTGCCCAGCGCACATGTTTCCCCTTTGTTTCCCAATAGACTCCTACCCCCACTGCCTGCTTTCTTTGCACACGAGCAGGAGTTGCCCCTTCTCCCCCCCACCCCGCCCCAGGCTCGTTTGCAGCGGGGAAGGTGCAACTCCGGCAATGTAATGAGAGACACGGACAGGCCTTAGTTTCCAAACCACTGGTTCCTGGTGCCTCATCTGGTTGGGGGGAAACCTGAGGCTCCGTTTCCATCCCACCCATCTGCAGAGCCCTCCCTGCCTGTCTGCCTGCCGCTAGCATAAGCAAAGCGTTTGCCTCTATCTTATGGGGCGGGGGCGGGGGGCAGGTGCACAGCCTGTCAGTGGACAGGGGCAAGCGTGGCCTGTGCTCTTATCTTTCCCATAGTCTGCCAAGTAGGGGAAGGGAGCCTGCAGTGGGGAGGGAGCCATGGCTCAGTGGTAGAGCATCTGCTAGGCATGCAGAAGGTCCCAGGTTCAATCTCCAACATCTCCAGTTGAAAGGCTTAGGCAGTATATGATGTGAAAGACCTCCACCTGAGACCCTGGAGAACCGCTGCTGGTCTGAGTAGACAATACTGACTTTGATGGACCGAGGGTCTGATTCAGTTTGAGGCAGCTTCCTGTATGTTCTGTGAACTGCATCTCAGTCCTGGCCTCCTCGTCTGCGCAGTCTTGCTCGCCGGCCACTGTGAACAAGCAAAGCTTGGCCCTGCCTAGCAGGCACAGCCTGGCTCGTATAAACAGGGCTCTGCTGCTCTGGAACCAGAGAATTCTTCTGAAGGGACTGAGAGAGGACGGTAACTGGCCGAGAGTAGAAACTCTGTGTGGAAGTGCTAATGGCAGTCCTGTTCAGACCAAACACTGGCAAACCGTCCTGGTTGGATGGCATCCCTACCAGGCATGCACTTTCTGAATCCCTCTCTCTCCTCACTGCCCAGGAAACTCAAATCAGAAAGTAAGATCGTTCTCTGCCCGAGACCCTGGAGAGGAGGCGCTGCCAGAGCGGTACTTGATCCTCCGGAGCATCTGATGCTCACCGATACACCATGCGGTCAGATCTTGTGATACTGACTGGAAATCAGAAGCTATTGCAGACAGAAGAGTTTCATTTGCTATATTCAGGTATGGGCATAATTTGGGTTAAGTCTTGTCCTTACGATCTTACTGCTCAGTCCTGGTGAATATCCAACCTCCCAGGCCATAGTGCTATGTTGAGAGAGACTCCCGGGGGAGCTGTTTTCACATTTTGGGTTGTAGGAAACAAGGCCTAGTGAGAGGGGTCTGGAGGGTGGGCCCTGGTGCACGGAAGAGGGTCCCTGCTGTGGGCAGAGTTGTCGGTACAGAGCCAGTGGATGTGCCGTTGGAGGCCACGAGGGCAAGAGGCCCCGGGGAAGCCCTGAAACGCTGGCCCAGCTCCACCAGGCGCCTGGCTCCAGGAGTCTGAAAGCAGATGCACTTTTCCAAGTGTGCTGAGTGACCCAGACAGCCGCCCCCAAAGCCCAGGAATGCTTGTTGAATACCAATCATATTAGCAACCAGTGTCTCACGCCCTGGAGACGCTACTGTGTGGGTTCCTGCATTTTTAATTGATAACATAATAACATATAATTCACAGTGGGTAGTTGTGTTAGTCTGTCTGCAGTAGTAGAAAAGAGCAAGAGTCCAGTAGCACCTTAAAGACTTAACAAAAATATTTTCTGGCAGGGTAGGAGCTTTCGTGAGCCACAGCTCACTTCAGATACTTCTTCATCTCTGAAGATGGAGCAGTGCATATCTGAAGAAGTGAGCTGCGGCTCACGAAAGCTCATACCCTGCCAGAAAATATTTTTGTTAGTCTTTAAGGTGATAATAACACATAGTAATAAAAGTTATTTTGGAAGCTGCCTCAGGCAGGTTCCCCAGAACAGGAGGCAGGATGTTGCCCTAAATAAACAAATAAGGAAACAGAATTCAGGCTAAGGTGTTCAGCGGTCCCTGCACCAGATGCCTGTGTGGAGAAGAGGGTTACGCATGCACCTAAGTCGCATTCCTGCACAGAGAAGCATGCCGGGGCCTTTACAACGGGGATTGTCTATGGTCTGCTGTTACAGCCAAGGACAGCATGACGGCCTCTACTTTTTTATATATATATAATCTTTTTATTCTTTTTCAAAAAAAATGAACAAGAATTGCTAAATATATATCTGTATATATGCATTCAATACATAAAATAATAACATAAAAAAAGAAGACAGGGCTGGGGAATGGGAAAAAATCCAACCTGTCACACAACTGGTCTTAATATTTAGGTCTATATTTATAGCTATATTTGTAACTATACCAGTTCAGAGCTTCCTCGCCTGCTGCACTGAGTTTAAACTCTTAAAATTGTTAGATAGTCTAGGCCAGTATATGTTTGGTGTGTGCCTTGACTTGTGAATTGAATATGACGGCCTCTACTTTTGAGATGATTGGTGGGCTAAGCCCAGCACAAAGCATCTTTTTTTGGGGGGTGGGGGGGAGCTGTCATCCAACCATTTGCAGACTTGTAGTGGAGGAGCTGGGAGGATCCTACTGCAAGGCATCCCGAAGGAGTTTGTGTTTGGGCAGCAACACAAAAACAGGCCCTGATCCAGCCAGGGAAGCCATCCTCCTGAAGGGGGTGGCGATCTTCCCTGCAAGCTGTGCCTGGCCCCACCCCTGGAGGCTTTCTGGCAGTGGCGCCTGGTGGAGAGCCCTTGCAAGGGGCAGCGGCCCAGCACAAGGTAGGGATGTGAGGGCGACCCACAGCGCAGAGTTCAGCCGGCTGAGCCCAGCAGGAAAGCCACACCCAGCCGATGCTCCAGCCATCTGGCCGTGGCACCGGGCCTGGCCGGCCTGGTTTCCTGTCGGGCGTCCAGCTTGGCTGTGCCCCACAACCAGGGAACCTGGTGGATGGTGTTCTGGGGGCAGCAGCCACAGGCCCCACAGAGGGCAGGAGGGGACCTGCCTGCCAGGGAGAGGGTCTGAGCTGCATGTGCACAGTGTGGAATGTGCGTTCTCTGTTTGGGGGGGGGGCTCTTTCCATCCAGACGCCATCCAGCACTTGGAGCCGGCTCCCTTTGGCTGCGCTCTTCCTGTTTTGGGTGGGGCAGCAGTCCCCTCCCTTCTGGCCCTTGAAGGGCTGGTAAATAACCCCCCCCCTTCAGCCTTTGGCTGACTTGGGACAGTTGCCTGCCAATTCTCTCCAAATGCCACCTCCTTGATTGTGAAAGCTGAAGGAGCAGGGGGGTGGGGGTGTCTGGCATTGCTTGGGGAGGGGGGGCCTCTGTTTTCTGGCTGGCTTGTTGGCCATTTCCTGGGAGACCTACAAACATGTAGGCAGCCCCACTGGATGAAGCGGGGCTTTGTGAGGGCCAAGAGTCCCAGCAAGTGTGGGTCACCCACCCACCCTCCCGCTTCCTGGCGCAGCTGCTCCATTCGCAGGCCCTTCTTGTGTTTTCCCTCCACAACGACCCTGTGAGGTGGGACACCCTCGCTCCCGTTTCGTAGATGGGAGACTGAGGCTGCGGGGGGGGGGGCATGCCTTTCTGCTCGGATGCAGGGGGGGCTGTTTCTCCCCCCCCCCGACAGAGGTGCGCGTTGGCATGGGCAGGCGCCGGGGTCTGGCTGCTCCCCGCCAGCCGCCAGCCCCCAGCCCCCGCTCGGCTGCCGGCGCGGGTCTAAACGGGGCGGCCCCAGCGGGCTATTTCGGCGCAGTGATGCGCGCCTTGCCAAGACCGCCTGCCGGCCGCGCCCAGCCCGCCGCCCTCCGGCCCCGCCGCCCTCCGGCCCCGCCGCCCTCCGGCCCCCTCGCGCGTCCCGCACCGCCGCCTCTCCGCCCGCCCGCCCGCCCCCGCACAGCAGGCCGGCCCGGCGGGCCTCGTCCGCGGGCGCGTGGCCGCTGCCGGCTGTTCCCGGGGCCGCGGCTGCCGTGCGCGCTCGGGCTCCCTCCCTCCGGCAGCCCTCCGGGACGGCGGCGGGCGGGCGGGCGGGCGCGCTGGGCCCCGGGGCCCGCCGGGGCTGCTGCCGCCGCCGCCGCTCCGCCTCCGCCCGCCCGCCCGCCCGCCCGACGTCACGGCCGCGGCGGCGCTGGCATTGCGCTGGCATTGCGCATCCCCTCCGCAGTGCCCAGGCTGCGGCCGCCCAGCCCGCCCGCCCGCCCGGCGCGGAGACAGAGCGGCACCTGCCCGCCCGCCACCGCCGACCCCACAGCGCACGCCAGGTGAGCCGCCGGGCGGGGCCGGGGGGGCAGAGAAGAGGAGCCGCCCGCCCGACCCCTCCCTTCTCCCTTTGTGCGCCCTGGGCGTGGCTGCAACGGGCGGGGGGGGGGCGCGCTCGCTGCCTGGCACCATCCCCCCCGTTCTCGCGGCGCTGGCACAAAGGGGGGGGGCTGGGCGCGCGCAGGGCCGGCAGGTGCAGGGGCGCCGCGGGGTTGCTGCGGGGGGGGGGCACGGGTCTAGCAGCTGGAGGCCTCGATCCGGCGCACCGAGCATCCTGCGTCTCCAGCCTGGCGTGTGGGGGGGAGCTTCTGGCACCTTCCACCCCCCTCTCCGCCCAAGGAGCGGATCTCTGGCTTGGCTTTGGGCTGGGCCTTCTCTGGAGCTGCTCTCCCCTCCCCGGGTACCCCGGGCCTTGGGGGCCGCAAGCAGCTTCCCCTTGCGGGGACTTGGGTCAGGGCCGGCCGGGGCTCCCGCATCTTCTTGGCACGCACCGGGGGGCAGGCTCACCCCCCCAGGCATCGTCTCCGCTTAAAGGATCTGGCAGCAGGTGGTGCAAAAGACTTCCCTTTGCCTGAAACCCTGGAGAGCGGCTGCCGGTCCGAGCAGGCAAGGCTGACCTTGATGGACCAGTGGGCTGAGTCCGGAGAAGGCAGGTTGGTGTTCCTGGTCGGGCGTTTGGCTAGTTGGCCTCGGGAGGAAAGATCTGGGAACCGGGGGTGGCAGAGCCCCCTGCTTAAGAGGAGGAAGGGCTATGCAGCAATAGGCTCATGGTGACCACATCCATTTCTGCAGGACCCTTTCACAGAAAGCCCTGGGAGAACTGGTCATTTGGGGGTAGGGATTTGGAGGTTGTGGGCCTCCGATTCTGACCAGAAGTCCCAGCTGCACTCCACAGCCAAAGAGGTTCCTCGGACTCGCTGCAGGATCGGTGCCCCTTTGGGCCTGGAGCCCGGCCCTTCTTCCCGGGATTTTCTCCGCCACACATGGTCGCAGTGCATGACCTGGCCAGGGTGGCCCCGGACCCTGACCTGCCACCAAGGATGCTCGTCCATGGGGTGGGCTCCAGTGTCATCTAGGAGGGGCCCCGGGGGCTGCCTCTGCAGGTGTTTCTCTCTGGTCCCTCTAACTCTTTGGCAGGCCTTCGGGTAGCATGGCTTGTACAGCGGGTGCTGCCCGCCCTCTGGGCGAGAAGGGGCAGGTGCCGAGGGCACCCCTTGTGAGCCTGGTGGAGCCCTCGCAGACCTTCGCCCAAAAGTCATTCTGGTGTGGGGCTCTCTAATGGCAAACCGTTGCTCCCATTTCAGAGGCGGGGAAACTGAGTCTCCTTGGGTTCAACCCAGGCCACTGACTGTTGGTGAAGCGAGGAGGGGAGCACCCCCTTCCCAGTCCAGCTGCCCAGTGCCCACCCCTGCCCCCGTTCCCCCCAGGACGGGCATCATTTGTGGGCCCATTTCTGGGATGCAGGACTGTTTTTAGCATTCCTCTGGAGCACCGGCAGTGGAAACCTTGGGATGGTTTTCGTCTGTGGTTTTATTTGGTTGATTGTATTATTGTGTTATGGTTGATGTTGCTGGCTGCTCCAAAAAATGTTGGTTGTTAAGAACATAAGAACATAAGAAAGGCCCTGCTGGATCAGACCAAGGCCCATCAAGTCCAGCAGTCTGTTCACACAGTGGCCAACCAGGTGCCTCTAAGAAGCCCGCAAGCAAGACGTCTGCAGCAGCAGCACCATCCTGCCTGTGTTCCACTGCACCCAAAACAATAGGCATGCACCTTTGATACTAGAGAGAATAGGTATGCAGCATGACTAGTATCCATTCTAACTAACAGCCATGAATACCCCTCTCCCCCATGAATATGTCCACTCCCCTCTTAAAGCTGGCAGCCATCACCACATCCTGGGGCAGGGAGTTCCACAATTTAACTATGTGTTGTGTGAAAAAATACTTCCTTTTATCTGCTTTGAATCTCTCACCCTCCAGCTTTAGCAGATGACCCCGTGTTCTAGTATTATGGGAGAGGGAGAAAAACTTCTCCCTGCCCACTCTTTCCAAACCATTCATAATTGTATAGATAAATGTTGATAAATGTTACAAATAGATAAAGAGATGGGATGAGGGGAAGGGCCCATCTTCCCAAAAGTGGCCAGCAGGTGGTCCTCAGAAGCCCCCAGGCAAGGAGCCACCCCTCCCTCTTGCAGCGGTCAGTTTGGGGGTGCTGGAGTCCAGGAGCACCTCAGGGACCAAGAAAGCCTTGGTCACTGAGGGGTTGCTGCGCCCCTCTCCCCCCCCCCCCCCGTAATGGCTTCCAGCCTGATCCCTGCATCTCCCAGTAGACCTGGCCTACCCTCAGGGCCTGGCCAGCAAAGCTCCCCATGCCCAGAGAGGGCACTCCTGATGCATCATCCACCCCATGGCAGCTGTGGCACGGGGGGGGGGGTGTCTTTGCCACCTCTGAAGGAGAGCAGCTGTGGCTGCATTGTGGCAGGGGCCGTTGAGTGGCCGTGTGGGGGGGCTGCCTTTGCGTTCTATGCAGGGGTGGGGGCTGGGCTGCTCTCCAGCTGCCGCCAGGGTGGCTTTGGGCGGAGAGGAGCCGGCGGCTGGCTTGACAGCTCCGGAGCTGTGCCTGGCGATCCGGCCTGTTTTCTCCCGGGTCACGTGGCTCCCGTTTGCAGGGAGCTGCCTGTGTGCAAAGCTGTGCGGTGTGGCTCAGCCAGGGGAGGGGGCTCCTCTCTCTTCCTGGGGGAATCCTGGCCAGGGAAAGGCCCTCGCTGACAAGGGTGGGATTCAGAGCCAGGCCCCCCTCTGCCAGCTCAAGTCTTTGCAACCATCAGGGGCCTCGACAAGTTCTTGTTAAAAAACGAGGGTGGTTTTTCATTTTCTTATCCCCTCCCCCTTTGTTCAGGCTGATGGGTAGCCTTGGTATTGTTCCTTGTTTTATGGATTACTCGCCAGGGTGTGTGTCCCCCCCCCCCTGCATTATGATGTATTTGAATCTAAGACAGGGTGGCTGTGATTTTAGTGGCAGATTCGGAGGGGGGGTTAGGGATGCTGTGTAGAGAGCTGGACCCTGGCCCAAGCAAATGGAGTTCTTTGGGGGGGGGATCTCTTCCCCCCTTCCTTCCCCCTTTGCAGCTCTGTGCTTTGGGGGGGGGATTCCCAGGCTCCTGCTGCTGCTTGTTTGCTGTGCATGAAGGTGAGGGAGGGAGGTGAAGCGAGGGAGGTGAGGCATGGGGGAGGGGCTCTAGAAGCTGTCCTTCCTTCCCCACCCCACAAGGAACTCCTGAGCACCAGGGCGTCTGCCCAGGATGGGGGAGGAGGGCATCTCCCGACACTTTTGCTCTTCTGTGTCTGCTAACTGGGGAGGGGCCATGGCTGAGCAGAAGAGCCTCTGCTCCGCATGCAGAAGGTCCCATGTCATCTCCAGTTTAAAGGAGGAGGGGGAGGTGATATGAAAGACCCTTTCTCTGCCTGAGACCCCTGGGGGAGGAGCCGTTGCGAACCTGAGGAAACAAGACTGACCTTGATGGATGGATGGATGGGTTCATCCAGCATAAGGCAGCTTTGTGTGTTCCTGTGCTGGGGCGTCCCTTCTTCTGCAGGCCTCTCCTGGGATCCCATCTGGGGATCATTTGGGGGCTTCTTAAGGGGGAGTGCAATCCTCCCTCCCTCCTGGTAAATGTGTTGGCAACCAGCAGCACCCCTCCCTTGTCAGGACCAAGCCAGAGTTGAGTGGTCCTTATCCGCCCACTATTTCCAGACATCTGTGTATTGACAAAATTTATGTCCTACTTTTCTGCCCTTACCAAGGACTGCCGAGGTGGCTAATGATTACATTATAAAACCATTATAATAAAAAAGGTACATTATAATGAAAACGTATAAAACATACATCATTAAAACAACTTTAAGAAGAGTTAAAAACAGACTTAAAATATATACAAATCAGTTACAATTCATACAACGCATAAAAACATTGGTAAGGAAGGATCATTGAGGGAATGACAAACAAAACAGAAAAGACTCCACCCGCTGGCGGAAGTCATAGAATCATAAGAGTTGGAAGGGACCACCAGGGTCATCTAGTCCAACCCCCTGCACAATGCAGGAAATTCACAACTACCTCCCTCCTGAAGTCAGGGAGAGAGTTCCAGACATTGGGTGCCATGACCAAGAAGGCCCTCTCTGGGGTTGCCACCAACCCAATCTCAGAAGGCGGGGGCACCCAAATCAGGGCCTCCAATAATGACCACAATGGGCAGGCAGGTTCATAAGATTGCATTCAGAAGATCCACTTCTGATGATAAGAAGAAAAAGCAGAGCAGGACAGATCCAGAGCCAGGCAAGCAGGTGGGTTGTTCAAAGTCTGAACTCTCATCTCTGCTATCCAAGAATGCCCCCAGTGCCGCCTGAGTAAGACCCTTGGCCCCTGAGGCCAGGGGTCCAGAGGCAGCTTCTTCAGTGGAGGCCTCCTTTCCTGAAGCACCACCTCCTTATTTAGGCATTCATTCATTTACCATATTTCAAGTCCACCTTTTTCACCAAGATTCAAAGCAGATTACACAGCATAAATCTATAATACCATACAAAGAGAGATCTAATAAGAACCGTCTGGAGCCCCGTGGCGCAGAGTGTTAAGCTGCAGTACTGCAATCAAAAACTCTGCTCACAACCTGAGTTCGATCCTGACGGAAGTCGGTTTCAGGTAGCCGGCTCAAGGTTGACTCCACCCCGTAAACAAAGTCTGCCTAGAAAACGTCGGGATGTGACTTCACCCCATGGGTCAGGAATGACCCGGTGCTTGCACAGGGGACCTTTACCTTTTTAAAATTGATGTAATCAGTATGTGGGGGGGGGACATCAAATAAGCAATGCCCCCTCGAACTAGGATTGCCAAAATCTGAGTGAGTGTAGCAGATTAGGCATGGAACAGAGTTTGGATATAATGAAGAAAACTGGTATCAAACCAGCAGAAAACTGTGAAACGACGACAAAAGAGTATACCACATGCAGCAAACATAATACGTCCTAGACTCTGTGGAATAGCTGACAGTCCGCTTCCCTTCACTGAAGCCTCTTTCTGGAGCTGCCTGTGATCATGCAGCTGCCTTGCCTGTGCAAAAAAGCCCTCCTGACTCATTCAGTTTTCCACGGTTTGGAGAAAGCGAGGAGGGTGGGAGCCTAATCAGGCAGGCTGTTCCACAAAGTAGGGGCCATAACAGAGAAGGCCGTGTATACAGGCAGTTATAGGTCCTGCCCCATTTGCAGGGTGGCACCCCCAGAAGGCCCCGCTGAGACGAGTGAAGCTGTCGTGGTGGAGCAGAGGGAGCGAGGCGGCCCTGCGGGTGTGAGGAACCAGGGCCATGAAGGGCTTAGTGTTGGAAAGCCAAGGCTTTGAATGGAGCCTGGTGACTGCTGGGCAGCCCGCGGAGTCGCTGCAGAACGGAACTGATAATCTGCACGCCCTGTCTTGCTCTGGACAGTAACTGAGGCGCGGCATCCTATAGCCACTTGCTGTTTTCTGTGGGGTCAGGTGGTCAGATTGCCCTGGCACCAAACTTCATGCAACAGTGAAGTTTCCTTGTCACATAGAGGAGGGTGCCAAGTTGTTTTCTGTTGCCCCAGAGGGTTGGACCAGAACCAACGGGTTGAAATTAAACCAAAAGAGTTTCCGTCTAGACATTAGGAAGAACTTCCTGACCAGAACCGTTCCTCAGTGGAACAGGCTTCCTCGGGAGGTGGTGAGCTCTCCTTCCCTGGAGGTTTTAAAGCAGAGGCTAGATGGCCACCTGTCAGCAATGCTGATTCTGTGACCTTTTTCAGATCATGAGAGGGAGGGGCACCTTTGCCATCTTCTGGGCATGGATTAGGGGTCACTGGGGGTGTGGGGGGAGGTAGTGGTGAATGTCCTGCACTGTGCAGGGGGTTGGACTAAATGACCCTGGTGGTCGCTTCCAACTCTAGGATTCTATGTTGCAGGTGGAGGCCTGTGAAAATAACACACACACACACACGCAGTGTTGTTTTAAGCCACACGCAGTGGAGGCATCTGTCTTTTTCTTTATTGGGGCTCAAAGCAGCTGGGGGGGGGGGAATTTCCACTCAATGAAGAGGGAAGTTAATGTCAAAACCCTGACTCATATTCCTTCCCCCGGAGTGTAGCCTCGGCGTTTAGACAGGAGCTGGACCTCAAGGGGTCGGGGGCCGGACACTGGCCGGGCACAAGAGCCCTTTGTTCTGGGCAGGACTGCCAGGATTCTGTCCGTGAATTGGGGCAGTCGCGTCTCAGTGCTTTGCTCTGGGGAGGGCTCTTGGATGCGGAGCCTGGAGGGTGGTTTTCACAAGGTTGTCTGTTGCTCTTGGAGACAAGCAACACCCCCCCCCCCAGGCAGGATGCTGGAAGCAACAAGTGGGGGGGGTTGTTTGCAGGCGAGATGGCTTTCTGGCAGTCACGCCGGCTCTCCGGCCACTGCAGGGTGGGGAAGGAAAGAGGCCGGAGCGCTGAAAGCCCAGAAGAGGGGTTGCGGGGGTGACTCAGCATCGCAGGGATGCGGCCTCGCTTGGAGAGGCCGTGAGGAGGGGCAGCCTGTGGAGAGGAGGGAGCTTGGCCAGGGCTGGCCAGGGCCCGAGGATGACTGCAGGGCTGGTGCTGGAAATGGTCAGAGCTACAGCAAGAGCCAGCGTGGTGTAGTGGTTAAGAGCGGTGGTTTGGAGCGGTGGACTCTGATCTGGAGACCGAGTTCGATTCCCTACTCCTCCACATGAGCGGCGGATACTAATCTGGTGACCTGGATTGGTTTCCCCTCTCCTACACATGAAGCCAGCTGGGTGACCTTGGGCTAGTCACAGCTCTCAGCCCCACCTACCTCACAGGGTATCTGTTGTGGGGAGGGGAGGGGAAGGTGATTGTAAGCCTGTTTGCGGCCCGCCCTGTTGCCTCCACCTGTGAGACCCTCTCCCCCCATGGGTATAGCCCTTCCCTTCTGAGAACACCCAGTTGTGAGACCACCTGACAAAGTAGGTTCAGGCCTTTGGGGGCACTGGGCAGAAAGTGTTCATGCTCCCCCCCTATGCCCTCTACCAGGCCCCTTTTCTTGCCCAGCCACCCACATGCCCCCACTCCTTTGCACATCACTCTCCTGCCCACTCGCAAACTATCCCACCACCTGCAGTAATGGCTGCCCACACTGCCTGCATGCCCTTGCCCTGGTGGTGCTGGGCACTGGGCACAGGTAGGAGTACCCCTGCCACAGCCACCAGGAATGCGGATGCTTTGTGCCCCACCCGCACACCCTTCTCCAGCAGCGCCAGGCAGCACATGCAGCACTAGATGAGCAAAACATCAAGTGAGGGCTTGTCATCCATTTATATCTTTTGCCCGGCCACACTTTTCAGTGCTTTGTCCTCTTGTCTAGTCCTGGGACCTTACGGAAAGAGGGGAAGTTTAATAAGTCAGGCATATACAGCTGACAGCTGCTAACATGAACTGGGAAAACTCTAAAACAAAGGATGCAATACTAATTGTAAATGTTTAATTTATATTTTGTTTTTCTCTTACATTTTTTGATTTGATTTGTCTTTTGGGTTTTTACCTGTTTTTATGTTTTGTTGATATATGGTTATGTATGTCTGTTGTGTGGTTGAACAACAAAATAAAAGGTGATTCTTAATTTAAACACAACCCAAATAGCATCTCTATGTGAATTTAAAGAGAAATCTCACCCTGTGGGTCGGGGAATCTTCATACTTGATCTGTGTTCCCCTTTTCTCCCAAGTGTGGCCCTGCAGAGAGGCAACCAGGGACAACCTCCGTTTCTCAAACCGTCTCTGTGTTTATAAATTCCCTTCGGGCACATGTATAAGAACAAGTCAGAAAATTACAAGAATTTCTCATGGTGATATTTCACTGCAAAATCCTTTCCCCCTCCCCATTGCTCTGTAAAGACTTCTGCAGGGGTCAGGACCGGAGTCCAGGCCATTCTCTTAATACATGGTTCCTTTTCCAGGGTGGTAACTCCTTTTGTTGCTTCTTTTCTCTGTCCAGGTCTCCGGATGCCTTCCTGAGCTTTGCTATTGGGGTCTCTCCTGCCCACCACTGTCCTTCCATGGGTAGCTGGAGGGGTGCAGTAGCAGCAACAGCAGCGGGGGTCATTGAGAGCTCTGCCGATGATGGATAGCCCCCCCAAGCTGACCGGCGAAACCCTGATTGTCCATCATATTCCCCTGGTGCACTGCCAGGTTCCCGACAGACAGTGCTGCGGTGCCAGCAAGCGGACCAACCCCTTCTGCCCACCTGACGTGGGTGTAGCGTGCGCCACCTCCCTTCCGGAGTGGGACCTCTCGCAGACCGACTCCCTGGTCTACAGCAGCTTGCTCCAGGCTTCGGACACAGATCTGGCCCCGGTGGAGACGGTGGAAGACAAAGAAGGCCAACCCCGAGACGCAGTTGCCCCTGCAGCCATCAAGCGGCAGAACCCATTCCTGCTGGGGGACGGCGAAACTCCCAGGGACCTTTACGAAGATGACCCAAGACAGAAATCATTCCACCTTCATGGCGGCAAGGCCACCTTCCACGTGCACGAGACGGCCCTGCCGCCCTTCCGCCTGCACGACACGGCACCCGTAGGGAGGCCCTGGAGCACCACCAGCCGCTTGGATGTCGTGGAGGGCCAAGAGGACAAGTTGGCCGGCGATGACACTCGTAAGAAGAGCCGCCTGGCGCCAGACTGCATGGAGCTGGACGAGTACGGCTGCCAGCGCGGGGACCCCTGCAGCTTCTCCTTTGAGCAGGAGTGGGCCGGCGACGAGCTGCTGCCCAGCCAGGAGGCGGTTCGCAGCCGGACGTGCAGCTGCTCCAGTTCTGAGCTCCAGCGCTGCCGCTGCCACAGCCTCTCGAGTCAGTCTGAGCCTCTGGACCAGCAGATGGGCTACGTCAGCGACTCGTCCTGCAACAGCTCTGACGGGGTACTGGTGAACTTCAGCGCCCTCTACCACAAGATGAACGGCCACGCCCATTCCAACCTGAACTCAGCCAATCTGTCATGCGACTCTTCCTCGGACAGCCACTCTGACACGGGGGCTTTTTACCTGGACTTGCACTCCTCGCCCATGGAGTCGAAGATGTCCTGCAAGACGCACCACCCGGAGGGCTTGGGGAAGGCCTGTGGGTGCCGCCACCCGTCCTCGCCTATCTTGGATGCCAACTGCAACTCCTACCTGCCGCCATGCGATCCGTGCACCTCGGAGGGCTCGGACCTCACTGCTTGCTTCCAAAGCCAAGCGCGGCTGGTGGTGGCCACCCAGAACTACTACAAACTGGTCACCTGTGACTTGTCCTCCCAGTCCTCTCCCAGCCCGGCCGGCTCCTCCATCACCAGCTGCTCCGAGGAGCACACCAAAGGCAGCCCCCTCCAGCCCACGGAGTACTACCTGTTCCAGAGGCCTCCGGCCCAGCTGGAGGAGAGCAGCGACACCGAGCACTCCAGGGAAGGTTCGCAGGGGGAGGCGGAGAAGAACGCCATCGAGGGGCAGGTTTACGTCAACATTTCCCCTCCCACCCTCGCCGGCGGGAGGCAGCGTTCCCGCAGCTACGACCGCAACTTGGACCGGAGCCCCACGGGCCGGCTGGGCTCACTGGAGCGCATGATGAGCTGCCCAGTGAAGCTGAGTGACAGCCCGGCCCTGGTCATCCAGGGCTCCTCCCCCAAGCGGGTCACTTCCTTTGCCGAACTGGCCAAGGGCCGGAAGAAGACGGGCTCCTCCCCCCCGCTGCGGACCAGCAGGGACTCCTCCCTCGAGTTCTCCCCCATCCCAGAGTACCAGAAGGATGGTTCTGTCTTCCTGGGAGACCGGGGCCGGCACAGCCAGAGTCTGCCGCCCATGCCCTTGCTTCACTCCCTCCACCACAGCCCCGAACGAGGAGGGGGCACCTCGGGAAAGGACTTGTGGGGCAGGGAGGTGCCCGAGCAGCCGTTTCCTTCCGCTGTGGGGGAGGCTGGGGCCAATCCCGCCAGCAGCCTGGGACAGAAGGACACCCGAGCCCGAGCGGATGGTAAGGCTGTTCCAGAGGAGAGGCAGAGTCCGGCGTGGGCTCCTCTCTTAGCCCTAGTTGAGGGGAGGGGTGGAGGTCCCTCCCAAGAGGGGAGGCAGCCAGGACTGGGCCCCTGTGTGCAAAACAGGGATTGCTGGGGAGGCATTTGCGAAGGGACGCTTCTCCTGGGGTCAGGGGAGGGGCTCTTCCAGAGAGGCGCTAGAGAAAGAAGCCCTGGGCCCGAGGGCGGCATTGAAGGCCAATGCTTTGCTCACTGGGTTGCAGAGAGACGGCTGATTGGAGGCTTTGTGGTAGATGGAATGGGGGAGTGTCCAGCTGTTCCCCCGGGGGGTTACCACCTCTGGCATGACAGGCCTGTCCGTGTCAGGGTCCCCAATGTGGCGCCTGTGGCCACTGTGGCCCTCACCGACACCTTTCCTGGTGTCCACTAAGTGTTTCTTGAAAGTGGGCGGGAACAAGTGGAGCTTTTGCCCGACGAGGCTTCTGATTGGCCAGTGGAGATTTGATTGGCTGTGCAGATTTTTAAAAACAGCATTAGCAGCAGCTACCACCATACCAGGACCTTGGCTATGTGACCAAAGATGAGCTGCGGCAGCCGTTTCCTGGCTGGCTGCGCCTCATGCACAGGCTTACCAAATGCCCCGTTCTGGCAGGCAGTTGCCCGACAAGTAACCAGGCCAAACAGGAAAGTGGTGGTCCAGCGCACATGTGGTCGCAGAGTGGCGCAACTGAGCCACTTTCGGGTTTACCCTGGAAGTGCCACATTGTGACGGGGATGCTGTAGCACTCCCCCCCCCCCAACACTATGGCTTCCACAGAATTGGGGAGTGGGTGAGAATGCTAGAGCATCCTGTGCGATTTGGAGCTTCTAGGGTAAACCCAAAAGTGATGTAATCATGCTTCCATGCGCATGATCACCACCCTCAACCATGCCCCCAAAAGCTCCTGCCAGTGGGGAAGAGGGACCTGGCAACCCTCCTCATGCAGCAGCTGTTTTGTGGCAGCCAGAATTCCAAAGGTGCCCGCAGGCTCGAAGAGACTGGGGACCCCTGCTCTGTATGGTGGTGGTGGTGGTGAGGGGGATGGGGCTTTGCAAAGGGTTTCTGGGGTGGGTTGGTCCAGTCACCCCTCAGGAAGGAGAGTTTCCATGCCCTGGAACTGGTCTGTGAGGGAAGCAGTTGAGCCAGGCCTGTACACCTGCGCGTGGAGCCCTCCTACTGCAGCAGCCCTAGGGGGAAATGCCCGTGAGGCTGGATGGCTGCAGGGGGACAGGGTGTCGTCTTGGGTTGGTGGTGTCGGAATTCTACTGGAGGGCAGCCTCTCCACAGAGGCCGCTGAGGGCAGGAGATGCCAGCTCTGGGGGCCTCCCTGGCTGTTGCTTGGTTCTCAGGAGGTTGCTTCCCCTTCTGATTCTTCCTGCCTGGAACTGAAGGGGCAGGGAAGCCCAGTGCTTCACTGTATACACAAGATGCATTGAGCTTAAAATGGACTTTTCTGGGTGTGGAGACGGAGCGCCCTTGCTTTGGGGGTTCAGAAACCCAGAGCAGCCAAGATCTCTGGGACAGGAAGCCACACCCTCGCTGTGCTTGTTGAGCCATGACTTGTTGGCTAACCCTCTCACCTTGGGGGCTTCTGCAGAGGTAGAGGGAGGGAAGGGTGTGTGACAGCTGCCTGGGGCTCAGGTGTGGTCACCTGAAAGACACCTCTATCTAGCAGGGCTTGCCTGTCTCTCCCTCAGCAATCTATGATTCTGTGGTCTTCTGAAGAAGGGTGCTTGGAAGCCCGTTAGATTAATGCAAAATTGGTGCCTTTTGGATCAGAGCTCGTACTTGTATCTGATCAGGGGGGATCTGATTGGCTGCAATTGGGATCAGGCTGCTGGACTCAGGGTCACCCACTTGGGTCTGATCCTGGGTCATTCTGGGTGCCAAAGGCCAGCCAGAGACCCATGCCAGGGGTGTATGAACTTGGGTGGCACCACCTCCATCTCTATCGCTAAGAGAGCAGCAGGCACTTCCTGTCCAGGGACCCCTTTGTTGCCATTACATTGCCAGGGGCGGGAAGGGCCCATGGCATATAGCCTATTCTTGGCCACGCGATGCAGCCTCTTCCAGAGCAACTCGGTTGGGGCCAGGCTTGTCTCCTCCGATTGGCAGCAACTCTCCAGGATCTTTGGGGGGGGAGCGCTCTCACATCACTCCGTCCTTGATCCTTTGCATCTGAGATGCTGGGGATTGAACCAGGGTTCTCCTTCTGCACGCCAAGTAGAGACTCTGCCCCTGGGCCATTTTGGGGCATCGCGGCTGTCAGTGGGCACAAAGGGCTGTTCCTCCTCGATGCTGCCTGCGGGAGCTTCTCTCCTCCGCTTCACTGTCTGAAGTGCCTTCCTGGGCAGGCCTTTGGCAGCAGCCTGGTTGGCATCTAGGATTCGGTCCGTTTTCCTGCAAGGAGGGCAACAAGCGTTGGGCCTTGTGGAAGCCCTGACAAGCAGGCTGGCCTGCAGAGGGCACTGCCCGCGGCCCAGCCTGGGGAAGAGCTGTAAGGGGAGAGGTCTGTTTTGTGCCCCGGCCTGCGCAGCATGTGACCCTCCCCCACAGAGCTGCCCTCTCGTGTTTCAGCCGGTGGCCGGGACACTTGCTGTTCTGGGGAGGGCTCCTCCCTTGTCTCCCTGCTACACACAGCAGGAGGAACCAGGCCTCTAATTGCAAGCAAGGACCCAGGAGACAGCAGGTTAAATGCTGGGAGAAAGAGAGGGATCCTGTGGGGTTAGGGTTGCCAGGTCCTTCTTCTCCACCTGTGGGAGGGTTTGGGGGTGGAGCCTGAGAAGGGTGGGGTTTGGGGAGGGGAGGGACTTCAATGCCATCGAGTCCAATGGCCAAAGCGGCCATTTTCTCCAGGGGAACTGATCCCTATTGGCTGGAGATCAGTTGTAATAGCAGGAGATCTCCAGCTAGTACCTGGAGGTTGGCAACCCTATGTGGGGTGTCTCCTAGGATGAAAACCCTTCCTAGGAGTGGGAATGGCAGGCCAGGGGGGCAGATTCAGTGCCTTGTCCTGATGGGGGGATGATGACTGTCCCCAAAGAAAGCTGGAACCCCGAGGGATTTGCACAGAATTGTGTGTGGGGCTTGGTCATCTGTGTGTGCCATGTGGGTGTTGTGCCAAGGCCCCTCTCTAAGTGGGAAAGGGCCCACAGGCGGCCCCAGCCAGGCGGCCTCCCAGTTGCCAAGTTCAAGGGGTAGGGAAACATGACCTTCCAGCTGGCTGGGTTTCTGGAAGCTCAAAGTGGCGGTATGAAAATACTCCATTTCTGTTGCCCTCAGCTTCTGGCTCCAGCCCTGGCAGAGGTTCATCCCTGGGCTCCTTCTCCCACCAGGCCTGGCGTTGCCCACATTCCCTGCCCAAGTGGCCTTTGTTTGCTGAGGGTTGTCAGGCTTTGGCCTCTCCCCTTGGGTATGGAGCGCAGGTTTCTTCCGTTTTTCTTTTTGATTACAAACCTTACACTATCTATTTCTTTAGAGTGCCCAAGTGGACAGGGCCAACTTCTCCCCCCCTCCCTTCTGGTCCCAATATTTGGTGGCAGAGGGAGTCTAGAGCGGGGTGGGGCAGGGGAGCTGAGAGACATTGAACCCAGGTGGGTGGGGGCCACCCCCGCCCATCCATCTTCAGTGGGCTTTTTCACGGCAAGCCCCTCTTCCTTCAATTTGGCCTCAGTGGGTGGCGGGGAGGAAGGGAGGGAGAGCCATGGTTTCTTGGTCAGCTTTCCTTCCTCCCCCCCCCCCTGTGGGCACAGAGCAGGGCCCCAGGACCCTCATCTGTTGCCCCCGTCAATCACCCTCCCTCTGTGCCTCCCCCTGCAGGCGGGGCCGCAGAGAGCAAGTCGGTGGTGCGCTATAGCAAGGACCAACGGCCGACCACCCTGCCCATCCAGCCCTTCGTGTTCCAGCACCACTTCCCCAAGCAGGCCAAGGGTCCGCGGGGCCTCCACAGCCACTTCGCCTCCAGCCTCTCGCAACTCTACAGCCTATCGACAGCCAGCAGGTCAGCTGGCCAGCAGCTCTCTTCCACCTCCCAGTCCTCTGCCTCCGCCACCTCGTCTGACCAGCCCATGGTGGTGGGGACCCTGGGGCCCGGGCAGCGCTCGGCAGATGGGGCTGCTTCCCTCGGCGATGGCTGCGCCAAGAAGTCCGTCCCGGAGACCACGCGCCCGTCCCCTCTGGGCAGCTACTCCCCTGTGCGAAGCAATGTGCCTTTCTTCCAAAACGTGGACTCTTCCTCTTCCTGCTCCCCGACTCCTGAGAGCCATCCTCCCCGAAGCAGGTCCTGCCCTGCCTCTGCCAACCTCTTGTCCACCAGGCCTTCCCCGGCCCCACGAGTCAGCAGCCACGCCAATCCCGTGCACAAAAAAGAGAGTCCTCCGCTGCCGCCACAGAACGGGCTGCCGGAAGAGTATCAGCTCCAGGACGGCTCCCTCCCTCCTTTGGTGACCGACGGGTTGAGCTTGACCAGGGCAGGGGGACATGCCGACCCCAAATGGAAGGCTGGCTGCAGCGATCCCATCAGCTCTGGATCCTTGGGCCCCATAGTGCCCCGCCCCCTGAATGGTAAGTGGTCCCTTGACCCATGGAAACGCTTCTGAGAATTCGGCAGGCGTTCAGTGAATGGGGCAGGTGGCTGATGGGGCTGGAAGGCTGGCAGCCATCACCACATCCTGGGGCAGGGAGTTCCACAATTTAACTATGCGTTGTGTGAAAAAATACTTCCTTTTATCTGTTTTGAATCTCTCACCCTCCAGCTTCAGCAGATGACCCCGTGTTCTAGTATTATGGGAGAGGGAGAAAAACTTCTCCCTGTCCACTCTCTCCAAACCATGCATAATTTTATAGACCTCTATCATGTCTCCCCTCAGCCGCCTTCTTTCCAAGCTAAACAGCTCTAAGCGTCTTAACCGCTCCTCGTAGGACAGTTGCTCTAGTCCCCTAATCATTTTGGTTGCTCTTTTCTGCACCTTCTCAAGCTCTGTAATATCCTTTTTTAGGTGTGGTGACCAGAACTGTACGCAGTATTCCAAGTGTGGTCTCACCATAGATTTGTACAAGGGCAGTATGATATCAGCAGTTTTATTCTCTATTCCTCGTCTAATTATGGCCAGCATGGAATTTGCCTTTTTTACAGCAGCCGCACACTGGGTTGACATCTTCATTGAGCTATCCACTACCACCCCAAGATCCCTTTCTTGGTCTGTCGCTGCCAGCACAGCTCCCATCAGTGTATATGTGAAGTTGGGATTTTTTGTCCCAGTATGCATCACTTTACACTTACTCACATTGAATCTCATTTGCCATTTTAATGCCCATCCTTCCAGTATACGGAGATCCTTCTGGAGCTCTTCACAGTCCGATTTTGTTTTAACCACCCTAAATAATTTGGTGTCATCTGCAAACTTGGCTACTTCACTGTTTAATCCCAACTCCAGGTCATTGATAAACAGGTTGAAAAGCACCGGTCCCAACACAGATCCCTGAGGTACCCCACTGCTCACATCCCGCCATTGGGAGAATTGATTCCTACTCTCTGCTTCCTATTTTTCAGCCAGCTCTCAATCCAGAAGAGGACTTGTCCTCTTATCCCGTGACTATGAAGTTTGCTTAGCAGTCTTTGGTGGGGGACTCTGTCAAAAGCTTTTTGGAAATCCAAATACACAATATCCACAGGCTCATTCATAGAATCATAGAATCATAGAGTTGGAAGGGACCACCAGGGCCATCAAGTCCAACCCCCTGCACAATGCAGGAAATTCACAACTACCTCCCACACACACACACACAGTGACCAGAAGATGGCAAGATGCCCTCCCTCCAGTGGCGGATCTACATTTTTGGGGCCCTCAAGCTTGAGCTGTTATGGGGCCCCCCTCGCAACCATAGGGCAACATTCATTTATCGGCAGCTGAGCTCTGGGATGGTGGAGCCAAAGAGCATCTCCCAAACTGGCTAGTCCACACCCACACCCACCCACCCACACACACACACGTCCTCAGAGCGACAGCATCAGAGCTGATGTTGTGGGCCCTGCTTTTCACAGGCATAAAAGCTTTTGAGAATGAGAAAAAGAAGATCCGCTGCATTCTGATGGGGGGGGGGAGGTTAAGAGCTGCTCTTCACTCAGCAGTAGGGGAGGGCAGATCCTTCTCTCTGGGTTGGGGGCTTTGGGGCCCTCCCTACTCCAATCTGCCAGCGCCGTCCTGCCTGCCAGGCCCTCCCAGAGGGTCCTGGGAAGGGCAGAGGGTGGGGCAGAGGGTCCTTGGGGGTCTCAGCTGCTCATAGAGGGGATGGGTGAAGCCCATCACAGTCCCAGCTGTGGGCTGCCGGGGAGGAAACCCTGCCCCCCCAGCCCCCTCATGCCACTTCCCAGGGGCGTGCCACTGTGCCCCCCACCAGTCACCTGATGGGAAGGGGTCCCCTAGCGGGATTGTTGCTCCAGGACTGACCTCTGACTCACACATGCATGCGTGTACCCGCCTCACAACCCTCAGGCGACCTGTCTCGAGGGAACAGTGGTGCCTGAGGCAGCCCACAAGCGCTCAGGGTGACAGACGGTCCCATGCCCACTTGCAGAGCATCCCTTGAGGCTGCAAATGTTGCACGTGTGAATGCCCCCCAAATATTTTTGGCTGAAGGGAGGAGGAAAGGCCCCTGAAGAATAAACCGGTTGCTGAGTCTATGTGGCTGTTGGGGAGGGGCAGGTTTGTTCCCCAGGCGTCCTGCCTGTCTGAGGGGCTGCCCCCCAGCATTCTTCCTTCCACGTTCTGGAATCCTCCCTTGCCCCCCCCGCCCACCCCATTCCAATGTGCAGCTAACGCTTGCGGAATTGCTACTAACCTGCTGCCTTTGTTCTTGTCTGTCTCCTTCTCTCTTGTTCTCTCTGCCTGTGTCTCTCCGCCCCGTGGCTTGCTTGCCTTGGGGGGCTGCGTAGCCCATCACCTCTCTCCGCAAGCACTCAAGTGGCGGGAGTATCGTCGAAGAAACCCCCTGGGGCTGGAACGCGTCTCGGGGCTGGCGGGGCTGACGGGCAGCCTGGACTGGAGGCGACAGGAGGGCCGGCTGCCCTGGAGGAACCACATCTTTGAGTTCCCAGGTGCCCTGAATGCGGGATGCGCTAGCTGCAGGCTCAAGGGCGCTCCTCAACCGTAGGCAGGACTCTCTGGCCCCAACCCCATGGCGGCGGCCCCTGGCCCCGCTCTGGCCCCTTCCCTCCTCTCCAGGAGAGGGAGAGGCTCCACTTGGAGTGGGGAGCTGGTGGGGTCTCTGCCCCCCCTTGCAGGATGACAGAAGGGAAGGGAAGCGCCCGCTTCCTCTTGCTGTGGTGCAGGCCAGGGGCAGTCACTGTACACAACGTCCCACTGAAAATGGTGGCTTCATGGTGTGGGCTGGAGGTTGCCCAGAAGAGGAACCTGATGAACGGGGGGGGGGGGGGCTATTGGCCCCTTGTGTCCCCTGACCTACAATACCAACCCCCGCCCCTCAAAGTGGTGGTGCTGACGTCTCCTCCTCTGGCGAGCCCCACAGTGGTGCTGAGCTGGGTTGCCACTGCAGGCTTTAGCTTTTTTAAGCGGGTGCCTTTTTATCTCACCTTCCTCCGAGAAGCTCAGCACTCTCTCCTCTTCTGTTTGATCCTCATAACAACCCTGTGAGGTAGGCTAGGCTGAGAGTGGCTGGCTCAGGGTCACTTGGTAAGAGTGGGGATTTGAACCTGGGTCTCCCAGATCCTAGCCCAGCATCCTGATTAGTTCACCATGTTGGGGCTCTGTCAGCGGGCTCCCGGTGTTCTTGGGAATCTCCCTCCCGAGTCCCGGCTGCTCCTTGTCCTTTCCTCGGTGAGGGGTCTTTCTTCCTCTCCCCTTCTTTCTGCGTGGCTCAGCGCTGTCTCTGCTCTCTCTCCCCTGGACGGCCCTTCTCCTCTTCCCGTCCTCCTTCCTCAGTTGTAGCGAGGCTTTTTCCTCTGGAGGGAGGCGAAGTCCAGCCGTCCTCCTGGCATCTTTACGGGTGGAGGGATGTGTCTTACGCCTGGGTTGTGGCTGTTGGAGATAAAACTGCCTCGTGTGGACTTTGCCTCATGTGTAAGATGTACAAATTGGGCCCTGGGCTATGGGAGGCGACGCTGCCTGAGAGAGCCGGTCCCCCACCCCACCCATGGCAGGTGGGCTAGACTTTCTCCTCCCCCCTGGGAAGGGAGGGCCAGGCAAAGGTGCGCAGAGGCCCCCCCCCCCCACTGAAGCTGAATTCTGCGTCACCCAGGAACCAGTTCTGACACCCCCCCACCCTTTCTCGCTGACCCCTGCAGGGCAGTCCGCAAAGCCGCTGCCGCTCAACTATTCTGACTTCTTCCCGGACTATTTCTCCCTGGCCGAAAAGCCCCCCGCGGAATTCTGCCTGTCGCCGGATGGAAACACGGAGTCCGTCTCCATCGATCTGCTGCAGAAGAAGGGTGAGTCCTTTGCACTGCAGCCGCGGAGCAAGCAGAGGGGTCGCCCGCAGGCCGGTTTGGGGGGGGGCGGAGGCTTCATTTGGGCCAGGGTCCCACTCAGAGCCCTTCAAAGCAGGCGGAGCCCCAGGGGCGGCCCCTCTGGAAGGCTCTTGAGCTGTTGGGGGGGGGGGTCTCAGGCAAAAGTGGCTCCCTTGCCAGGGACCCTTCTTACTGGAGTGGCGGGCACTGCGCGTGGGGCCTCCTGCGTGCCCGTCTGTGCCCTGCCCGCTGAGCTCTGGCCCCGTTAGCAGCGAGGAGGAGGAGGAAGAGGCCACAGGGGGAGCGAGGCGTGTGGGGAGGGCGAGGGCCCGTGTTCCAGGAGGGGGCTGTGCGCGGGGTCCCCTCTTGCCCATGGGTGGTGGGGGACCGCCAGGTAATGGTGGCCTTTGCCCCCCCCCAGGTGGGCGGGGGGGGGGGCAGTCGTCTTGGGGAGAAGAATCAAAAAGGAAAACACGTCCTCGTCTACTTACAGGAAGTACTGACCACAGAGTTCCTGGCGATTCCTAGAGCTACCCAGGAGTGACAAGGGTAGCTCTAGGAATCACCAGGAACTCTATGGTTGGGACTTCCTATAAGTGGACAAGACCTTGTTTTCCTTTTCGATTTTTCTCCTGGGGTGCCCCCCCCACCCACCCCCAAACCTGCCGCCAGTTGCCAGGCCCTTCCTGCAAGGGCAGCGCTGGCCTCACACCTGGCACCTGGGCCTACAGCTGTGACTGGCTCTTGGCGCGTCCCAAGGGAGTGGCTGAGGACAGCGGGCACGCTGCAAACTCTGGCCATGGGGTTGCCAGGTCCCCCTTCGCCACCGGTGGGAGGTTTTGGGGGGGGGGCCTGAGGAGGGCGGGGTTCGGGGAGGGGTTTCAACGCCATAGAGTCCAATGGCCAAAGCGGCCATTTTCTCCAGGGGGATTGATCTCTATCGGCTGGAGATCGGTGGGAATAGCAGGAGATCTCCAGCCACCACTCGGAGGTTGGCAACCCCATCTTAGAATCATAGAGTTGGAAGGGACCACCAGGGTCATCAAGTCCAACCCCCTGCACAATGCAGGAAATTCACAACTACCTCCCCCCTCCACACGCCCACAGTGACCAGAAGATGGCCAAGATGCCCTCCCTCCAGTGGCGGATCTACATTTTTGGGGCCCTGAAGCTTGAACTGTTATGGGGGCCTCTTCGCAACCAGCAACAATAGGGCAACATCCAACAAGGCCCTGGCCCCAGCCTGATGGAATGTTCTTCCAAGTAACATCAGGGCCCTATGGAAGTTCTGCAGGGCCTGTAAAACAGCTATTCCACCAGGCCTACAATTGAGGGCAACCACAGGTTGTCATCGTTACTGGCCTCCCTCTCCTCTCCCATGGGGCTTCTGATATGAGGATTTGGCTGCTTGGCTGGGCCTCCAATGGCCCTGTAATTATATGAGTACCATCTTGTTAACTGTATTGAATGGTTTTATGAATTTTATTGATTACTTATGAATTTTAGATATATATGATTTTATTATTATTGTTGTTACCTGCTGTCAGGTAAGAGAGAGGAATGGGGATCTTCAGTAGCTGCCACCACTCTGGTGTAAGCCTAATTCAAGAAGGCCCAGAGCACCCTCCCTGCCCCTGGCTGCTGCTTCTTCCAACAGGGTATACTTTCTAGGTGACCAAATGAGGCATGAGGACCCAGGGCAGAGTAACAAACAGTTTATTAAAAAGGTCTAATAATAATGATAACTCAAGCCACAATAGGATGACAAAACCAGTAAAGGCAGGCACTCAAACAAATAAAAACCCTAACACATCTATCTTTACTGTCCCTAGCCCTCTCCTGGCACTGGGCCTCAGGCTAACTCGCCCCTTCCTGGAGGAGGGATCCCTCCGTCTGCAGCAGCCTCTCCCCAGCCCTGCTCCCTAGGAGTGAACCCCCTCTCTTTTCAGGCAAGACAATTTATTCCTTCTCCCCAGGCACCACTCTCTTACCCTTGATTGGCCCGAGCCTTCCCTCCAAATCCTCTTCCACCAAACACAAGGCCCAGAGAGTACCTGGGAGATGTAGGCCTGGTAACTGCTTTAATATAGGTCTCCCTAGGGAATGTAGGCTGCACTTGAGGACTAGGATCATGACACCCACCCCGAGCCTGTCTTTGACCAGGAATGAGGGTGGGCTACAAATTTAACTAATAAATAATAATAATAGAGAGGGGGTCATCAGAGGGCTAAAGTAGGTGTTAAAATGTACAGGCGAGACAAATGTACATTTAAAATGTACAAATGTACAAGCGAGACGAATGCAGCCTGAATTGAGAATTCAGATGTCTTTTTATGGTTCTGATTGGCTCTAGCCTATCAAGAAAATTTTGAAACTTGACCAATTACAGGGACATTTTGAGGCCATGTGAAATGGGTATTAGATAGGCTGACCATATTTCCTTGAGACAAAAGCGGGACATTGGGATGGCAAAAACGGGACAGGGGTTATGTAATATTCTGTAATCATGAAAAAGCAAGATGATAAAAAAAAAGTTTTATTACCCGAACATATTGAGCTTCTTCAGTGACAGAACCCATACAAAAATTTAGGTAGACGTAGAGGGGGACTGGCTAAAATCAAATTGAGAAATTTAAAAATAATACTGTTATTTTATACTACATACAACATTTCACTATATTTTAGTTGTTTTAGCTAATCACTATATTTCTCAAACCAAGAGCTTAAATGAAAATATTTTTAATGCTCCTGGGGCCATGTTTTCTCAATATGTCCCAACTATACAGCAATAGGAACACAAGTACATGGATGCCATATTCAGAAAAATAATGTGCAATAGGAAAATATAGGAAATATCCACTCTAGTAAATAAAAGTATTTAACTGTAATACTTTTATATAATTTTACAGCAACATGATAAATATTAATGCACTGCTGATATCATACTGCCCTTGTACAAATCTATGGTGAGACTACACTTGGACTCCTGTGTACAGTTCTGGTCACCACACCTAAGAAAGGATATTGCAGAGCTTGAGAAAGTGCAGAAAAGAGCGACCGAAATGATCAGGGGACTAGAGCAACTGCCCTATGAGAAGCAGTTAAAACGCTTAGGGCTGTTTGGCTTAAAAAGAAGGCAGTTAAGGGGGAGACAGGACAGAGGTCTGTAAAGGACATGAAGTACAGGGAGAGTGGATAGGGAGAAGCTTTTCTCCCTCTCAATACTAGGACGTGGGGTCATCTGCTGAAGCTGGAGGGTGAGAGATTCAAAACTGATAAAAGGAAGTATTTCTTCACACAATGCACAGTTAAATTGTGGAACTCCCTGCCCCAGGATGGGGTGATGGCTGCCAACTTGGAAGGCTTTAAGAGGGGACGTGTTCATGGAGGAGAGGGGTATTCATGGCTATTAGTTAAAATGGATACTGGTCATGATGTATACCTATTCTCTCCAGGATCAGATGAGCATGCCTATTATATTAGGTGCATTGGAACACAGGCAGGAGAATACTGCTGCATCATCTTGTTTGTGGGTTTCCTAGAGGTACCTAGTTGGCCATTGTGTGAACAGACTGCTGGACTGGCCTTGGTCTGATCCAGCATGGCTTTTCTAATGTTCTTCTTATGTGCAATAAGGAATTTGAAGCAGAACATGGAACATGATCAACTGTGTTCTGAATGTTCAAGTAACAGCAGAATTAGGCACCTCAACGTGGAAAACTACAACTAAAACTGCTGGTGTAGCCAAGGCATTTTGTGCCCCACGTATTCCACCAGTCCCAGAACACTTCTGCTAGTCCCAGGGGCTGTCATTCCACTGGGGGGGGGGGCTGTCATTCCAGTCCCAGAACACTTCTGTTTGTCCCAGGGGCTGTCATTCCACCCCTGGGGCTGTCAATCCAGTTCCAGAACACTTCTGCTCACCCCAGGGGCTGTCATTCTGGTCCCAGAACACTTGTTCTAGTCCCATGGGCTGTCATTCCAGTCCCAGAGTAGTGTATCTGGGTTTAAGGATCTTACTGGAAAATCCATTCCACATTTTCTTTGCAACTCTTTTTGTGCTGTAATGTATTTCAATGGAGCTCATGCAAGCCAATTGGCAATCCAGGCTCCCATTATCTTCAGTGGGCTGTGCAGCCTCTCCCATTGTTTCTAATCGGCTAGCCCGTCATTCCTATTAGTGCATCCCGGCTTCACCTCCTTGCTTTCACCCACTCTCAGAAACTAGTGAATGATCCCGGTGGCCAGAGGGCAGGGGAAGGCAAACCTTGTGCATTTTTTGGCATGCGGCTTCAGAGGCTCGCAACAGCACAGCGGGTGGGAACGTGTTGATTGACGGGCCACGTTTTGCTTCCACCCATAACTGGAAAGCTGTGCCTTTTCCTTCCAAGTGTAAAATAAAGCTGCATGGTAAGGGTGAGGCAACAAAACTGGCTTGGTTTATTCAAAATGGGACAAAATTGACATTTTAATTTAAAAGATGGGACAGCCAGGAAATATGACAAAAACGGGACTGTCCCATTCAAAATGGTACGTATGGTCAGCCTAGTATTAGAGTATATTCTAAAGTCAATATTAAGTACTTCAACCCATTGCCTTATGATTCTATCACTAAAAAACTCCATCGATTTTGCTGAGAAATTCACTCATTAAAAAAAAGTTGCTTCGAGGCCCGTCCAGGATTGGGGCCCCTGAAGCTTAAGCTTCATTAGTTTCACAGTAGATCCGCCTCTGCCTCCCTCTCATCATCTGCCTAAGGGCACAGAATCTGGCCGCTCTCTTCTGCCAGCTGCGTGCTGCCTGTTGGAAGCAGCCCCCTTTTTGGCAGGGCAAGAGGGCAGCTTCTTCCCCTGCTTGGGGAGGCGGGGGGTTTGCCCCCCCCTCCGCCTCGGGCTCTCAGTTCTGCGCTTGCCCTTGTCTTCCAGGTCTGGTCAAGGCCATCAACACGGCCGTGGACCTGATAGTGGCACATTTTGGCACCAGCAGAGACCCCGGGGTGAAGGTGAGCGGGGAATGGGGAGTCGTGGGGGGGGGGATTGTCGGCCCCTTCCCGGGGGAGGGGGGAGGCTTGTGTCTGTCTCCCCTTTCGCTTCATGAGTTGCCGGGGCTGACCTCATGAGTTGCTGCATGAGTTGCCGGGGCTGACCTCGGCCGTACCCCCGGGCAGGAAGGGACCCTCCGCCGGGACAGCCTTCTGTGGGTGGATTTATTTGGATCTGCAAACTAGATGCTATGTTCTGGGTGGGGGCCTCCCTGCCCCAAATCTGCAGAACTCAGGAGAGGGTTACCGCCCCCTCCCCGGCTGCCAGCAGGGGATGCCTTTGGCTATGTGGGTGAGGGGGCCGGCATGTTCCCAACGCATACCCCCCTCCCCAGTTCCTGGAAAGGCCCGTCTGCGATGACCCTGACCTGTGGCTCAGGCTGGCTGCCGGCCCCAGTCAGGTCTTCCTCCCTGTTTATTTATAGCAACCCCGGATGCCTGGCGGAGCTGTGTGTCTCTTTGGCCCTCGGCCTTGCGGTTTGGCCTGGACTGAGCTGAGTTCCAGGCCAGTTCCAATGGCTCTGGGGCCAGGGGGGTGGGGTGTTCAGGGACCCCCGTATGGCCTGGCCTGCTTGTCTGATCTTGGGCTGTCTGTGAAAGAGAAACAGGAGTGGCCTACATTGCAAGGCTGTTGCTTGCAAACGGAAAGCACTGTAGAAGGGGTCAGTCGCGGGAGGGGCCTGTCAGGGCCAGGATCTGCTTGAACATGCCAGAAAGCGCTGCCCTCCCCTGAGACTGCCCCCTTCAGCCTCCGTGCCCTGCATACTGGGAGCCAGGTACCACCGCCTGCTGCCAGTCTCTGTGATGTCACTTCCTGTGTTTGGAATGCAGTGGGGTGGGGGTGATGCCTCCCAGCCGTGCCTCAGTCCCCCTTCCTGGACAAGGTGTCGGGCAGGGCAGGAGAGGTGGGGGTGGGGGCTAGAAGGCGCCTGTCCTGGCAATCTCTGCCCCCCCAGCCCTCCCCCAAGATGCAGCCAGCCAGGGGACGGGTTTGCACCGGATCGAGGCCGAGGACCCGCGCCCGGGATGCCTGGGCCGTGACATGCTCTCATTCCCGCCCCCTTTCCAGGCCAAGCTGGGGAACAGTTCAGTGAGCCCCAACGTGGGACACCTCATCCTGAAGTACCTGTGTCCGGCCATCCGTGACGTCCTGAGCGACGGGCTGAAGGCCTACGTGCTGGACGTGATCGTCGGCCAGAGGCGCAACGTCCCCTGGAGCGTGGTGGAGGCCTCCACGCAGCTGGGTACGGAGCAGCCCGGCGGCTCTTGAGCTGCCGCCCTGGGGTCTCTGCCGTGACAATGACACTGCCCCCCCTTGTTTGTGGTGGCTACAGCAAGGCCTGTGTGCGAAACAGGCAAGCCTCCCCCCCCCCCCCGGAATCCGCAGGTTGCTCTGACGGGGCACATTGTGCAGCCTGCTTGTCTCTGCTTGACCCGAAAGGACCATCAGGGCTTTATTTTAAAAAACTGAGGCACAAGCAGAGGAGACAGAGGGGTGAGCAGAACCAGCATGAGGATAGATTTGGGCCAGGTGGGCTTTCGGGTGCAAATGTGTTGGGTGGGGGGCTGAGGCCTGGTTCCCCCGGACTCTTGTTGCCATTTGGGTGACCGAACCCTTATGAGATGTCTCAGGCGAGAGTCAGAGCTGCCCTCTGAACTTTAACACTGACTGATGGCAACTGGGGGAGGGGGCTAGGAGGAACCTGGTCTCTTGGGGGGGGGGCTGTTCCTTCCCAGACCCTCCCCTGACCCTCTGCCTCCTCCTCTGTAGGCCCCTCCACCAAAGTCCTGCACGGCCTGTACAGCAAGGTCAGCCAGTACCCGGAGCTCACCAGCCACACCATGCGCTTCAATGCCTTCATCTTGGGTCTCCTCAAGTAAGCAGCGGATCAACCCCTCTCAGGGCAAGGGTTTGGGGGGGGGGCTCTGCCAATCAGTGCAAGTGTGGTGACCCAGTGCTGGGAGTATCCCCCCCCTTTCAGGCTCACCGGAGGCTCATGTTCTATACCTAGATAGGGAGGAGGAAGACGAAGCTAACCCCCCCACACACCAGTTGCCTGTGACAGACAGAGATCAATGTTCACTTCAGTGCATTGAAGGCCTTAGGGAACTGTGCGCTCTTGGCCACATTTTCCCTGCTGGCAGCAGCCTTTCCAGTTGAAACCCCTGTGATTCTAAGTGCTGCAAGGGTCCGATTCGGATTGGGTCCACAGCGCAAGGACAAGGGGCTTCACACAAACCCCCTGCACTGTTTTTCCAACCGAAGAGGGCCTTGGGGGTGGAGGGGTGTTGTTTGCCCCTTTTTGGAACTGTGGGCGCTCTGGTCACTTCACCCAAGGGGAATCCCAGCATCTTCTGAATTAGGCACGTGGGAAGCGCCACAAGGCATGTGCGGGGGGACGGGGACACTGCGTCTCCATGGGGAGGTGGGGGTGGAGCCACGTTTCAGACCCGTTTCTCCTTTCCACTCACACGTTCTTCTGCCCTGAGGGCCTGGTGTCAAGGGAGAATCTGGGAGACACGGGTTCCAACCCCCAGTCAGCCTTGGCGGCCCTGGGCCAGTCACCCTCTCCCCATCTGCCAGACTACCTCACAGGGCTGTTGCAATGATCAAACTAAAGAAGGGAGGTCCCCGTGTGCTTCCCTGGAGCCCCTTGGAGGGAGGGCTGGGGAAAGACGGGGCAGGCAGCCTGGGGTGTGTGTGATGCAGCACTGGGCTCTGTTCGCGCTCAGTGCCCTGCCTCACTGCCTCCTCCTGCTTTCTTCTTCCACAGCATTCGGTCACTGGAATTCTGGTTTAATCATCTCTACAACCATGAAGGTAGGAACAGCTGGCTGGGCTGGAAGTGGGGGAGGCGGCGGCAGCAGCAGGTGTCTGCAGCTGATAAGCATTTGGAAGAGGGAAGCTGGAGAAAACTCCCCCCACCACCTAGTAGAAAAGCTCAGTTACCTGCGACTTCCTTTGTGGGTGGGGTGGCAAACAGTTTTCCGGGGACTGATGGTGGATCTTGCATGGCAGCTGTGCCTGGTGTAAAGTGCTGACCCATGGCAAGAAGTGAGAAAGCTGGAGCTCCCCCCCGCCCCGCCCAAGTCTGTGGCTTGGCTCCAGTCAGTCCCTTGCCATAGTCCAGGGGGACTGGAAATCCCAGGGCGTCCTGCCAGGTGGAATGGGCACCAGGACCTGGTGGGTGGGATGAAGGGGGAAGAAGGAGCCCTTTGGCTGTTGATCCTTAAATTCTGGGTGGGTGGGTGAGGTTTGGCATCTCTGTGGCAGCAGAAAAGAAAGATGGACTCCTTGCGATCTCTCTCATTCTGCAAACCCTCGCCAGGGCCAAGCTGCACTCCACAGTTTCCGAGGGGTGGGCCGGCGGTTCCCCACCGTGACTCTGAGTCACTCACTCATGTATGTCACCCTGCTGGGAACTCATTTTCCCCCAGGGTGACGTGCGACCGACTGATTCACAGTCAGGTTGAGGAACCCGCGCGCCACCCATCAGAAGTCACAACGTGCCCTTTGGCCCTAAGAGAGTCTGGAAATGAGGAGCAAGATTCAAGCCCCGTGTCACCTTAAAGGCCAACAAGAATTCCAGGCAAGGGAGTTTTGGCTAGCTAGACTCGAGCCCAGCCCTTCTGCTGCAGCCCAGCACAGAAGTGAGGCGTGATTCGAGGCTTGCCCAGAGCGATGTCGCCTGTGAGTGAGCATCAAAC
The DNA here is from genome assembly GCF_029931775.1 of Euleptes europaea. Taxonomy (NCBI): domain Eukaryota; kingdom Metazoa; phylum Chordata; class Lepidosauria; order Squamata; family Sphaerodactylidae; genus Euleptes; species Euleptes europaea. Next base: position 123,203,376 of record NC_079315.1, read on the forward strand.
TAAAGCAGTGGTTGGGGAGGGCCAGGTGGGGGTGTTTCTTGGTGCCCGGAGGGAGGGGTAGGGGGCATCGTGTGGGGAGTTCTGGAGCGGGGGCTGACGCGGGTGCTGTCCTCCCCACAGACATTGTCCAGGCGCACTACCAGCCGGTGGGCTTCCTGCCGCTGTCGCACGGCGTGTGCCAGGGCCTCTTCGAGGAGGTGCTGCTGTTGCTCCAGCCCCTCTCCCTGCTGCCCTTCAGCCTGGACCTCCTCTTTGAGCACCGCCTGCTGCAGATGGGCCAGGAGCAGCAGGAGCGCAAGGAGCTGCTCCGCACCCAGCAGGGCCTGGTGCTGTCGGCCCACTCCACCCTGCAGCTGATGAGGACCCGGGGCAGCGGTGGCCAGCGGAGCTGGGCGGCCGAGCAGGGCCAGGCGGAGGCCCACCTCAAGGGTGTGGGGGCCCCCTGCGGAGGCAGCGGGAGGGAGGAGGGGGCGGAGCGCCAGGAGGCCACCTCGGAGCAGAGGAAGGACAAGCAGGCCAGCTGGTGGTACCAGCTCATGCAGAGCTCCCAGGTCTACATTGAAGGGTCAGCAGCTGAAGGCTCTCGTCTCATCCGCTACGAGCGGAAGAAGAAGGTGGGCACGGGGGCGGCTGCCAAGCCGCAGGCCAAGGCCAGAAAGGGGCCTCCCCCAAGGGAAGGGGTGGTGGAAGGGGCTGAGGCGTGCCCCATCACGGAGGGACCCGTCGATGAGGCACCCCGAGTGGAGGCAGCCCCGAAACCAACGCGGGAGCCCCAGCCCTCGGCCAACGAAGAGGCGAAGGAGAAGAGCCGCCCCTTCTGGATGGGCAGCCCGCCAGACGTGGTGCTCACCGAACTGAAGCGCACCAAGGAGAAAGAACGGGGGCCGTCCCCAAGGCAGGGGGGGCCGGGGCAGAGTGAAGCCGGCAGCCCTGACAGCAGCCAGCCCAAGTGGGGGCACCTCTTTGGCTCCCGGAAGGTCGCCAGGGAGCCCAGGCAGACCAACAGGTAGAGCTGGGGGAGGGGTCCCTGGACTTGGGGGGGCGGCTTGAAGGCCTCGCATGGGGGTGCTCTCAGAGGCCCCTGGTGCCTTTGGACAGGGAGGGGTTCTGGGGAGGGAGAAGCTCGTAGTCCGAGGGACACCGCTGAGGTTAACTTCTTGCTTGACCTCGGCAGCCTCCTTCCCAGGATGCCATCTGGCTGGCTGAGCCTGGACCGGTCCATGTTCCAGCTGATGGTCCAGACCGTGGGGGCTGGCATGTGGAAGGAGGCGGCCTCGGAGCCTGAGAGGTTGCCAGCAGACTGCACTTCTTCCTGCCCCAAGCAGCAGCCGCCGGAGAGGAGCATCTCCCCGGAGACACCCTGGTGAGTGAGTCAGGCCAGGACGCCTGGGCTCAGTTGCCAGCCGCTTGGCTTTTCTGCCAGGCTTGTGGTGAGGCTCAAACATGCACCTGAGGTGTTAGCCACAAGTCTGGCTGCAGGTGGAATGCCCAACAGGGAGCAGCAGGGTTGAGAACCAGCCGTGTGGCGCAAAGAGAGGTTCTGGGGAGGGGTGGGGCTTCAGCATGGACTCCTCTGGATGCTGAGCCCTGGGAGCGAAAGGCAGCGGGTCGGAGGATGTCAGAAGAGCCCTGCTGGGCCAGGCCAGTGAGGGTCCACCTGGGCCCGCATCCTGCCTCACACAGCAGCCAACCAGTTCCTCTGGAGGGAACTTCCCCTGACTCTGCCTCCCAACGTTGGCATTCAGGGGCCTAGTAGCCACCGATGGGCCATGGGTCTGTGTAACCCCTTTCCAAGCTACCTGTGCTCGTGGCTCTCTCTACTCCCACTTGCAGGAAATTCCATGGTTTAACTCCTCATTGAGTAAAGGAGTGTTTTCTTTGGCCTGTCCTGGGCCTGTTGCCCATCAACGTCATTGGGTGCCCCCAAGTTCTAGTGTTATGGGAGAGGGGGGAGAAGCTCCCTTTATCCGCCCCACATATAATATGATAAGCCTCTGTCAGGTGTCCCCTCACCCTTCTTTTTCATAACCTGAAAAGTCCCACAGTAGAAGAAAAGTTAGTTTTATGTGTGTGTTAAGTGCCGTCAAGTCGCTTCCGACTCATGGCGACCCTATGAATCAGTGTCCTCCAAAATGTCCTGTCCTTGACAGCCTTGCTCAGGTCTTGCAAACTGAGGGCCATGGCTTCCTTTATTGAGTCTACCTTTTTTCTCTACCTTTAAGGAGTCTCAAAGTGGCTTACAATCACCCTTCTTTCCCCTCCCCACAACGTAGAATCATAGAGTTGGAAGGTACCACCAGGGTCATCTAGTCCAACCTCCTGCACAATGCAGGAAATTCACAACTACCTCCCCCACACACACCTCCAGTGACCCCTACTCCATGCCCAGAAGATGGCCAAGGTGCCCGCCCTCTCATAATCTGCCTAAGGTCATAGAATCAGCATCGCTGACAGATGGCCATCTAGCCTCCAGGAAAGGAGAGCTGACCACCTCCCAAGGAAGCCTGTTCCACTGAGGAACTGCTCTGTTAGAAAATTCTTCCTAATGTCTAGACGGAAACTCTTTTGATTTAACTTCAACCCATTGCTTCTGGTCCAACCTTCTGGGGCATCAGACACCTTGTGAGGAAGGTTGGGCTGAGAGAGTTCAGAGAGAACTGTGATGGGCCCAAGGTCACCCATCTGGCTTCATGTGGAGGGGAGGGGAGACCAACCTGGTTCACCAAATTAGCGTCTGTCACTCTTAGCTGCTACGCCACCCTGGCTCTCCAGCCTTTCCTCATAGGAAAGGTGCTCCAGCCCCTCGGCTGCCCTCTTCTGCACTTTCCCCATCTCTGCAATGTCCCTTCTGAGTTATGGCAACCAGAATGGGACAGTGTTCCAAATGGGGCCTGACACCGTAGTTCTGTACAAGACCATGACCATAATGGCCATTAGGGGAGTGAGAGAACGTGGTTGGCCAGCTTGTGGGGCTCTGCTCCACGACTGGGCCTGGCTCTGCCATGTCGTGGGCAGCCAATCTAGCCACTGTGCCTGGCAGAGCCTGCCGGGGCCCTCATTTCTTCCTGTTCCTCTTCCCCAGTGAGGTGAAGGCCCTTTGCCACCACATCGCCACGGAGGCCGGGCAGCTGAGCTTCAAGAAGGGAGACATCTTGCGAGTGTCGGGCAAGGTGGACGCTGACTGGTTGCGGTGCAGCCGAGGAGCGGAGAGCGGGCTGGTGCCCATCATGTACGTCACGCACATGGAAGACGAGGACTATTGACGGGGCGGGGCGCTCTGCCCCAGAAGCACAGGCCCATGCACTCTGCCCAGCAGGACAGTGGCAGACAAGACACACCTTCTCCCTTGTCCCCTCGCTGACCTGGACTCTGTAGGTGTTGCTGACTTGCCGTGCCCTCTCCACTGTCCAGCTCCTTGGGGGCGGGCAGGGACGCCCTGTTGCTGGGCATCACCATGCATGCTCTCTCTCGCTCCACCCGGCACCTTGTGGCGCCCTCTTTCTCCCCTCTACCAGCTCCATCTCCAGCCATCATCCGACATAAACTTTGAGTTGATGGGACGAAGGCAGCCGGGGCAGGACGGGGGTGCCCTGCTGAGGTCTGACGGGGCAGCTCGTGTCCAACTACAGTCCCCAGCATGCCTTGCTCCTCTTCCATCCGTGTGAGCAGGCGTGGGCCTCTCCCCTGCTGGTTGCTGGGAGCCCTGCTCCAGAACCCCATGCTAACGTGTATTAACATGACATTGCCGTGGAGGCCCGTGTGCAGCCCGTGGGAGCAGGCTGTGTGTGGGGGGTGGGTGGGGGGGGAAACGACAGGTGAGCCCCACTCGGAGCAGGGGAGGCCATCCGGCCAGTGTCTGTAGTGTAGTGTAGTGGTTTGGTAGCAGTCGACAGCTGTTCTGTGGTAGAAGTAGCGGGTTTGTGGGAGTTGCCCAGACAGGGGAACTGGGGATATAGGGGGAGGGACCATGCTGGAGTGGGGGAGGGGACGATGCTTCCAGACAGAGTGGGGGAGGGCTCCCTGCTCTAGGCAGACAGCCGTGGTTTGTAGGGTTTTTAAGCGATGTTAGAGCTCAGCAGTGGGAGGGCCCTGGAGGCCACCAGGCTGGTGGAACTGCCTGGCACATGGTTTTGGGGGGGAGGGTCTTCCAGGGGTTTGGGAGTCATCCACTTCTGTGCTGTGTTCCATGCCCACTGAGGTGACAAGTGGTGTAAGGAGGGGGGGGCAGCCCTTGGGCACCCCATCCCAGTGTAGCTAACGCAACAGTATTATTGCAGAGGCCAGCCAGAGCGTAGCGTCTTGGCAGGGGCCCGGCCCCCTCCAGCTGGTCCTGCCAAGGGCATCTCTGGTGTTGCAAAGTTTGCTCCTGTGTGTACATACAGCTCTTGCGGATATGGCGCCATTATTTAATTTGTACTTCTGGCGTTAGAACAGGGTGTCTTGCCTTTATTTATTTATTTATGATGCACATTAATAAAAAAAGGTGCTGACGACGAGCCGCCCTCTGAAGTGGTGACTGATGCTGCTGCCCTGCACTTGCTGTGAGATGCCCCACCCCAAGTCCTGAGCACGCATGCCAGTTGATGCCATGAGCCCTTCCAGTGTATGCTGATTGCAGGTGAGGGGGAAGACCCGTGCTGAGGTCGCTCACTGGGTGCTGGAGGGAAGGAAGGCTCCTGTGTTGTGCTGCTCAAAAATTTCCCCCGAGAAGGTCAACAAGAGATGCTGCGTGCGTGCCCCTTGGACAGGAAGGTGTGGGTTTCTGGAGGTCCCAGCTGCATCAATGCCGTTTTCCTTCCCTTAGCCCCATTGGCATAATCCACTAGCTCCTCTGAATACTCAGCTTTTGCTTTTCAATAATAAGGCTATAGCCCTTTTTATTGCCGAGATACGAGGGGAAAGATGTAGGTGGTTTTGGAAAGGAACGGGGAGGAGAAACTGATTGTGTGAACACACTGTCACGCTGAAAGCAAAATGGGAGAACCACAGTGGATGGAGCTAAAGAGTTAAAAATGAGAGGGCAGATACAATCTAGCAAGGCAGATACAACAAAAGACTGACAGGAGGGCCAGGGCTCAGCATTCAGGTGCAACACCTGGGCTGATGTAGAGGACGGGGGTGTCCTTTCTACTCCCCTCCCACAACTTGCAGAAGCCAAGTAGGGTGGGCTTTTGCCAAAAGAGACTTCTAGAAGCCTTGAAGGGGAGCAAGTAGCAAGACGGGGGGGGGGATTCCTCCACCTGCCTGACCTTCCCCACCCCGTGCCATTTCTGTTGGGCTGTTAAGGCCGCATCTTGCCTCAGGCAGTTGGTAAGAACTGGGGTCCCTGCCCTGAATGCCAGGCAGCGGTCGGGGAGGGGAGGGTGGGGTGAGGTGGGGGGGGGCCAGCACTCAGCAGGGGCCGCCTCCTCTGGAGACGTTTGAAGCGCAGAAGGGAGCCGGGATTGGTTTCAGGGGCCCCGGCCGTGCTGCGGGGCTTGGAGGAGCTCCAGCAGGTTTCCCCGGGCGGGGGGGCGGGGGGGGGCGCAGAAGGGCCGAGGCAGGGCCCGGGCCCCACAGCCCCCCTCCTCTCAAGCTCACACCCTGCCAGAAAATACTTCTGTTAGTCTCGAAGGGACTCCTGGACTCCGGCCCTTCTCTACTCCCTCCTCTCGAGCGTCTCTTCAACCCCCCCCCCCCCGCACGACGCCCGCCTGCCTGCCTGCCTGCCAGCCGCAGCCCCACTCCGGCAGCCTTGCGGAAGGTCTCTTTGCGCGCCCTTACGAATGGTGCTGCTGGCTGGGGGGGGGGAGGCGGGGGGGGCTGTCGCTTGTCACACCCGCACGAACACGCGCGAAGCTGCCTCATAGGGACTCCGACACCCCCCCCCCCCTTTGTGGGCCCACCTAGGTCAGCGTCGGCTGCCCGGGGTCTCCGGCGGAGGAAAGGGTCTTCCGCACCCCCTCCTTGCCTCGGGTTCCCGCCCACTGGGGAGGCCGCCGGGGGACGGGACCCGGGACCCTCCCGCGGGCCGAGCAGAGGCCGCCGCCCCCATCCCGCGAGGGTCATCAAAACCAACGGGATCACTTCCGGTTGCCCCGCCCCCCTCCCCCGGGCGCGTAGAGCGCAGCCGGCCCAGCATCTCTATGGTGCCTGTAGAGGCTAGAGCGACGCCTCCCTCCCCCTGCGCAGGCCTCTCCCCCTGTTTCCGCTCAAGTCTCTTCCGGGGGGCGGGGGCTCCTCTGGCTTCCGGTGTGGGGGGGCAGGGGGCGGGTCGCTGCTGCGGCCGCGCTTGGCCCCCTCACGGGAGCGCGCCTTGGGGGCGCCGGGCCGCGGATGCCGGGGGGTGGGGGGAAGGGGAGGGGCGTGCGGCGGGCTTCACTGGCGCCCCCCCCCGGCCCGCAGCGCCCCTCTCTCCCGCGTCCCTCCCTCACAACAACCCTTTGGAGTAGGCTGGGCCGAGAGGGCCGACTGGCCCCCAAACCACCCAGCGAGCAGGTACATCCGCTTCAGATCGAATCCGACGTGGAGGACGCACGAGGCTGCCTTACACTGAGTCAGACCCCTGAGGGTCCACCAGGGTCATTCCTGCCTCCTCCGGCCGGCAGCGGCTCTCCGGGGTCTCCGGCAGAAAAGGGTCTTCGCCGTCCCCTCCTTGCCTCGGGGTCCCTGGAACGGGAGATGCCGCCGGGGATTGAACCGGGGGCCCTCCTGCGTGCCCAGCAGAGGCTCTGCCTCTGAGCCACGGCCCCTTCTCCCTTAGGACAGATCAAGCCGGCCAATCTGCAAGCAACTATTGCAAAGAAACAGCTGTTTGTGGATTGAATTATGGTGCTATATTTATAATTTTTACAAGTTGTTTTTAGTGTATATAAAGTATTTTATAATGGAAAAACAGGGTATGGATTCTCTGAGCAAATCAAAGCAGAGAAATATGATTGTTACAATGTGCCCATCCCCTTTGCTTTAAAAAAACACGACGATGGCCCCCCTGCCCTCTACACGGGACAAACAGGCCAGTCCCTGCGACAAAGACTGAATGGCCATAAGTCTGACATCCGAAGCCACAACACTCAGTAACCATGCGGGGGAACATTTTAACCTTCCAGGACATTTCAGTTGCTGACTTAAGAGTAGCAGTTCTCTTACACGGGGATTTCAAAGGGAGACGAGAAAGAGAGACTGCTGGATTACAACTAATAATGAAGCTCAAGACAATGCATTCTCCTGGACTGAATAGAGACCTGGGATTCCTGTCTCATGACCAATGCTGGTCTCTCCATGCCTACTACCCCCTCTACTAATACCCCTACTACCTCCATGCCTACTACCCCCTCTACTAATCCAATCACGCCTGCTAATGTCATTTACTTGCTTTTGACATTTACATTGCCATTGGGTGTCTCATTCACTCTTCTCTACTTCAGGATAGATGGACTTAGTCTAGCTGTATCTGAAAAAGTGAGCTGTGGCTCACGAAAGCTCATAACCCTGCTAGAAATTTTGTTAGCCTTTTGGAGTGTTACTGGACTCTGCTCTTTTCTACTACGATGGTATCAGGTTGTGTAGACTTGTTGTTTCTTTTTTTTTAAGTTTTCTTGTCATAATAGAGCTTCCTTCTCTGAAAAGAGCATATGCTTTTGTTCAGGATTATAGCCGGCCTTGTTCTAACACTGTTGATATGTTCAGTTGTCAATCCGAGACTCACTTTTCCCCAGAACATCACAAGCAAAAGTGAGAGGGTTAAAATCCTTTACAAAAAAAGTAAATACCTGTATTTTTTTCATAAATAGGTAAAAACTACATCTACTTATTAGAGCAGGTGAAAAAAGAGAAGATTGCTGGGAGGAGGAAGAGGAGTGCGTCAGTGGTAGAGCATCTCCTTGACATGCAGAAGGTCCCAGGTTCAATCCCTAGCATCTCCGGTTAAAGGATTCAGGTAGTAGGTGATGTGAACGTCCACCACCCGAGACCGTGGAGAGCTGCTGTCAGTCTGAGTAGGCAATGCTGACCTTAATGGACGGAGGGTCTGATTCCATATAAGGCAGCTTCTCGTGTGAGTGTAAATACCCCATTGCAAACATGCAGTGTTGCCCAAGCATTAGGGGAAAGATGAGGAAGAGGGGATATGTTGACCATAATGGAACTTTATCTCATTCACAGCTTTAGAATATTACCATCATGTTTGTTGCTGGGTCTTGGAACGACCTCATGCTGCATGGCTGTTGTGATTGCATGATGTGGCTGCCACTTTTGATGGCTGCCCTTTATCTGTGTGCCCAACCGGTAAAGAAACCAACTATGGCTATTGCAGAATTCTGGTATTTTTTTAATAAGAGCTATTGCTATCTTGCAAATCTGTGGCAGTGGAGTGGAACTGTAAAATATATAATTTGAAGTGTTTCATGGATTGAATGTATTTAAAACCTTTATCAGCTGCTTTTCTTCCTTATGGAGCTTAAGGTGGAGGGTGGGTGGGGGAGCCCAAGGCAAAGTACATAGGAACTAAACCAAGCAGAGCAGCAGAAATAAAGGCCAAGCATAAGAAATGAGGAGGATGACTAGGACGGCTCTGACTGTGCAGGCGACTCTGGCCTTGAGCACTGACCGGATCCCGCCAGTGAAGGCACGTGGCTGGCTGGGCACAGTCCTGTTTCCCCCTCTCGGATTGGGGCCAGAACAATGTTGGCAGAGTAATTACCCCAGCAAAGGTGCACAATCTGATTAAAATGTAGATAAAGGTTTATTAAGGAACTAACCTATTTGGTAGTAAAGACTAGAAACAGTTTCCTAGCTGAGGGGGAGACTGATGGTGGAACTTGCGAGAAGGAGGAGAAGGACCTGGCCCTCAGAGTAGCCATCTGGAGATCAACAACGAACGACCCTTGAAAGGAGAGAAGGTCTTCCTGACCTCGCTGTCTTCTCTAACTGCCCACTTGCTGCCCTCTGCAAGGTCTTCTTCTCTTGTCCTTTCTACTCCAGGCATTGCCTCTTCCAACAAACAAAAGGTAGAAGAGCGGTACAGCCAAGGGAACAGCCAGGCAGGCTGGTCACCTCTGTCTGTGGGGAGAGTGGGGAGGGTAGTAGAGACTCCTGTGGGGCTGCACAGGGAAGGCTCTGGCAGGGATGGGCCAGGAAGATGCAGGTGGCTCCTCTCCCACCATTAAGAGCTCATGGCTGGTGGGGTTGAAAGCTCCCTGAAGGCCCACCAGGAGCATGCAGGTCCTCTTCAGCAAGATGGAGACTTTGGAGTCTCAGCTGCCCACCCCTCCAAAGGAATTCAGGGGTGCACCGAGAGAAGGTTGGCAACTTGGTGATGTTGGAAACAAGAGCCTCAGGCCCCCTTCACCGCCATCATCCAGCGCACTGGAGCATCGCCAGCTGTGGAACCCGGCAGGTGGTTCATCCGTGGTGGAGGGGGGATTGATAGAGATCTGTGCATTGGGAGCCAGCCAGTGAGGCTCTGGGTAATTGGCCAAGGGGCTTTGGTGGTTGTGAGGATTTGAACCCAGATCTCCCAGAGCCGGGGTCAACATTCTCACCATCACAGAACACTGGAGGTTGAAATTCGCCATCATGCATGCAAAACAATCACTTATTGCCCTCCCCCCTCCCGTTTTTGGTGCTATGTCTATATGTTTTATTAGAAGTATTGCACATTAAAATTTTTAAAGTTTTTAATGTTAAAATGTTTCAGTGTGTGGTGTGTGGCACCTTGGGGACCGTATTTAGGTAGAAAGGTGGAGTAGAAATGTTTTAAATAAGTAATACATAAGTGAAAGCTTGTTCCTGTGAGAGGCAGGGTGCGGGACCAGATGGGCCCTCCCTGGTCTGCTCCAGCCGGCTCTTCTTAGACAGCCAGCAGGTGGCGCTTTCTCCCTGCCAGAGGAACCGTTTCCAGGAGGGGCCCCTTTGGCATAAAGGGTTGGGCGGGGGTGAGACCCCCATCACAGCAGAACCAGCCGAACAGGCTGCATTCCTGCCTTCTCTCCTAGCCTCCAGATACGAATCTGACGGAAGCACTTGGCCCTGTTCTACGTGAGGGGGAGCCGGAGGCAGGCCCCCTTCTCCCTGAACCCCAGGGTCAAGCAGCAGCCCCATGGAACAAGAATGGGTTGGGGTCTGGTGTGTCCGGTCTTCTGAAGCCTGGTGTCCCTCTGCCATGACAGATGCACAGATCGCACCACCCCGCCAGCCTAACACAGTGCTCCATGCATTATTGGGTATACAAGCAAGCTTTGCATGAAATTTGGTGCCGGGGGCGGGGGCATGCTCTTGCAGCAGGCCCCAAAGTAATATGGCCTCAGTTCCTTGCTTCTTTAGAAGAAAAGGGAGGGCACCTTGGCCATCTTCTGGACATGGAGTAGGGGTCACTGGGTGTGTGTGGGGAGGTAGTTGTGAATTTCCTGCATTGTGCAGGGGGTTGGACTAGATGACCCTGGTGGTCCCAACTCTATGATTCTGTGAAAATCAGTGTCTGAAAATGCTGAACAAGCCACTCGTGAAATACGTTGCCAGTCCAGGGGAATATGCCTGACTTCTCCCTGAATGGGGGAAAAAGGAAGTCGCCAGAAATACCCTGGCTGAGAAGGAAGCAGATCGAAGGGGGAAGGAAGCAGTGCACAGATGGAGGCCCAAAGGCTTGGGGGGGGGGGCGCAAAACAGCAGGTGGGATGGGGAAGTGCCAAGAGGGAAGAAATCTTTGGCATTGGGAGTCTCTGAGTGGTACAGAGAAGCCCCCCCCCCGACCCAGGACCCTCACCAGAGCCTCTCACACACACTAATTTGGGAATGTCGGCTGGGATGCCAAGACCCACCACAGCCCCCTCCCCCGGCAAAGCTCCCCCCAGGGCCCACTCCCAACCCCCCAAACACAGATCAAAGCAAACCAGATGTCTTGCCAAGCCCAGTGCCCCCCAGGTGGTACCCCTAGCCCCCTCCTCAATTGCAGCAGCTCTGCCAGTGGTACAGGGTGGATTTGCTTCACCCGAGTTTCGAGAGGAAGCTTGAAAATCCAAACAGGCTGATGTGGCCTCCCCGCCCCATGCTCCCCGTGGTGTCTGCCTAAGGTAATAGAACCAGCATTGCTGACAGATGGCCATCTAGCCTCTCCTTGAAAACCACATTTTCCCAATTTGTCAACAAGAATATTATGGGGAACCTTATCAAAAGCCTTACTGAAATCTAGATAAACTATGTCTACAGCATTCCCCTGATCCAGCAAGGTAGTAAGTAACTTTCTCAAAAAAGGAGATATTAGTCTGACATGACTTGTTCTTGAGAAACTCGTGCTGGCTCTTAGTGATCAGATCCATCCTTTCTAAATGCTCAAGGACTGACTGTGATGATTTGTTCAAAAACTTTTCCCGGTATAGAAGTCAAGCTGAAGGGTCAGTAGTTACCCGGATCCTCTTTTGTCCCCTTGAAGATGGGGAGAACATTTGCCTGCCTCCAATCTTCCAGCACCTCACCTTCTCCAAGTCTTCTCCAAGACTTCTTAAAAATAATGGACAGAGGCTCAGAAATTACATCTGCAAGTTCTTTGAGTACCCTTGAACAGCAGCACACACCCCTAGTCACACCCTCCCCTTTCCAAAAGTGCGGCGCAAGTGGGCAGGGGGCAAACTCAGGCTCCAGCGTTGCTTTTGGCCCCGTTTTGCATCTGATGCATTCAGGGGTTTTGGGGATGGGGACTGCTACGTCTCCGGCAAGGATAGCCACTTGTTGTGCACACAGACAGTATCCTGGTAGTCCGTCCCGGCCTCGGAGAAGCCCTCTCCGGCACACGCGTACGCCCTGCCTCGGGGAACTAGTGAGGAGTGGACAGGGAGAAGTTTTTCTCCCTCTCCCATAATACTAGAACACGGGGTCATCTGCTAAAGCTGGAGGGTGAGAGATTCAAAACAGATAAAAGGAAGTATTTTTTCACACAACACATAGTTAAATTGTGGAACTCCCTGCCCCAGGATGTGGTGATGGCTGCCAGCTTGGAGGGCTTTAAGAGGGGAGTGGACATATTCATGGAAGAGAGGAGTATTCATGGTTATTAGTTAGAATGGATACTGGTCATGCTGCATACCTATTCTCTCTAGTATCAGAGGAGCATGCCTATTATTTTGGGTGCGGTGGAACACAGGCAGGATGGTGCTGCTGCACTCGTCTTGTTAGTGGCTTCCTAGAGGCACCTGGTTGGCCACTGTGTGAACAGACTGCTGGACTTGATGGGCCTGGGTCTGATCTGATTTCTTATGTTCTTGTGAGTGGGGGGGAGTGGCAGGGGAGATTCAAAGTGGGTTAATAAGGGGCCAAGGATGTGGGACTGATCCTCTAGCCCCATTTCAACGTGACTTTGGAGCGCAGGCAGCCTGGGCGGCCCTTCTCAGGCAAGTGAGACCCTGATGATTCTCCCTCTGGATCAGGGTCTCCTCCTAAGCCAAGCGCTTGGGATGGCAACTGGGGGCACACCAATCTCTGGGCCCAGGATTACCCAACCAGTTAGTTCCAGAAGACGCCAATCCTCTCTGTTCTTAATTTGACAGCCTAAATCTTATTTGTAGTTCTTTTTTTCATAAGTGTGCATCAATTAATAACCCATGTATGCAGGAAACCAACTTTTTATTGCCATCTTTTTAGAGCCAGCATGGTGTAGTGGTTAAGAGTGGTGGTTTGGAGCAGTGGAGTCTGATCTGGAGAACCGGGTTTGATGCCTCACTCCTCCACATGAGCAGCAGATGCTAATCTGGTGAACTGGATTTGTTTCCCCACTCCTACACGAAGCCAGCTGGGTGACCTTGGGATAGTCACAGCTCTCTCAGCCCCACCCACTTCACAGGGTGGGTTACCACACTTTGTATTCCCAGCGATGTATTAAGAGTTTGAAAATGTTATAAAAACATCGCTTTAAAAGGGTTTTTGGATACCACGGCTTATAAATGGTTGGAAGACGTCGTCACAGCTAAAGGGGCCAAACAAAGTGCGAACAGTATTTTTTATAATGTTTTCAAACTCTTAATACATCGGTGGGAATACATGAAAGTGCAAACAGTATTTTTTATAACATTTTCAAACTCCTAATACATCACTGGCAATACAAGTGCGGTAACCCCCAGGGTGTCTGTTGTGGGGAGGGGAAGGGAAGGCGATCATAAGCCAGTTTGATTCTCCCATAAGTGGTAGAGAAAGTCGGCATATAAAAACCAACTCTTCTTCTTCTTATACCAAATCTTCAAATGTTATCTGTTTCTCAGAGCTTTTCCTTTTTTTATTTGTGTGAGTAAAAAGTCTCTTAATCTGTAAATATTGAAAAGGTAGGATCTTTATTACCTCCTAATGACAGAATATCATCAAAGAAAGATGTCTTCTTCCTAGTGATTAGTGCACGATATCCAGTGCATCTCAAATTCTCGCCATATCTTAAATCGACCAGGGTCAAAACCAGGTTTAAACTCCTTTTCCTGAATCACAGAAGACAAATAACGTGTAGGCGGAACCAACTGGTAATAATATAATAACCAGCTGCAGATCAGGGAACCAATAATATAATTACACCCACGGAGTACTTTTTCTTAGCCTCACTTCTTAACTGGATCCAAACATCCAAAGGTAATATAAATCAAAACTCTGTTAAACGCAAATTCGGGCGAATTCTCTTCCAGGACAATCTAGAGCTGACTCTCCTAGGCAGGGAATAAGAGTGTACACTTGGAAAAGGGGGCTTAGAATATGTTACATTTGCTGTTTTGGGTTCTTTGATTTTTGTCTTCCTGCCTGTATTTTTTAGCTGCATCACGATCCACCTTGAAAGCTGTGGGTGAGGCCCGGGAAGCCAAGGCTATGAATCTCAAGTCTGGCTGTCCAATAGCTGAGTGACACAGATTGGAGATAATGGGGGGGGGGGCAGGACGGGGTCTGCTCATCACCACTTTTTTTTTCTGGCTCCGGAGAGGGATGAGGAAACGGCCACCTTTGGGGTGGGTGGGTTCCCCCCCCCCAGCAGACCACCCACGCTTGGTTCTTTGCTCTCAAAAAAGAGCAGCTTCCTCAAATATCTGGAGTCAGAGCAAGCAGTGAGGAAGCCACGCTCCACGTCGTTCCGGGTGGTGAAATCCCAGCTAGATCAAAGAGCTCCAGAAGGATCTCTTCAGAGTGGGAGGATAGAAATGGAGGGCACAGAAGGGAGGTTTGCAGAATCATGTGAGAGATGAAGAAACGTTCCCTCCCACGCTTGTAAGTCCATCCTTGGGATCACTCGATGAAGCTAAGTCCGTCCCTTCAGGAAAGACAGGCGGAAGCATTTCTGTGCTCGAAAAGGGAGTGGCTTGTGGAACCCACGGCCACAGGATGTGGTGATAGCCACCAATTTCAGAGGGCTTTACAGGGGATTAGACAAATTCACAGAAGGTTCGGCGGTGGCTAATGGAACCTCTGTGCTCAGAGGCAGCGTCCTTGTGAATGCCACTTGGTGGTGGATGACGAGGGCTGGCGGTGGATGATGCCCATTCCTCGCTTGGGTCTGGAAAGCCCTAGGGGGTAGGGCCAGGGGCCCACTGGAATGTCCTCCTGCAGCCTCATTGGTCAGTTGACTTTGATAGAGGTCTATAAAATTATGCATGGTTTGGAGAGAGTGGACAGGGAGAAGTTTTTCTCCCTCTCCCATAATACTAGAACGCAGGGTCATCTGCTGAAGCTGGAGGGTGAGAGATTCAGAACAGATAAAAGGAAGTATTTTTTCACACAACACACCGTTCAATTGTGGAACTCCCTGCCCCAGGATGTGGTGATGGCTGCCAGCTTGGAGGGCTTTAAGAGGGGAGTGGATATGTTCATGGAGGAAAGGGGTATTCATGGTTATTAGTTAGAATGGATACTAGTCATGCTGCATACCTATTCTCTCTAGTATCAGAGAAGCATGTCTATTATATTGGGTGCGGTGGAACACAGGTAGGATGGTGCTGCTGCAGTCGTCTTTTTTGTGGGCTTCCTAGAGGCACCTGGTTGGTCACTGTGTGAACAGACTGCTGGACTTGATGGTCTGATCCAGCAGGGCCTTTCTTACATTCTTATGTTCTAAAGATTCCCTATGGAAGACCCAGCAACGAAAGTCCCAAGCAGAAGCTTCCCCAGAGACATCCCTGCCCGGTCTCAAATGCCACAATCACCCCCCCCCCCAACACACACACACACACACACACACTATGCAGCAGGGTCTTTTCTGAGTTATACCATTTCATGGAAATTCCCAAAAGGTCCCTGGTAGCAGCAGGGGCCGGGCAAGGGAGATGGCTGCTGTGCGGGCAGGAGGGGCAAAACTATTCCTGACATTCCTGAGCACGTGGCAGCCAGACTATGCTGCGATCTTTCCCAAAATACTGAAGCAAAGCTAGCCTGGTCAAGAGTCCAGAAATGCAGGTGGTGCACGGAAGCCCCAGGATGCTGGGGGGAAGCAGGAGGAAAACCCTCTTCCCAACAGCATCGAAATTCGTGCCAATCGCCCGCATGGGAACGGGCCGTAGTCCTTCCTGACCACTGTGGGAAAGAGGACGTTGGACTAGACAGCGCTTGCTCCAGCAGGCGGCTCACCTGGTGCCTGCGCTAATTGCCACCCTTCAGGTCGGACAAGTTGGCAGAAACAGCCCCTGGACTCTGTGCTCAGTAGGGCATGCAGAGAAAGGCCAGCCATGGTAACGATACGGACACCAGGGAACACGGGTGCTTCCCTCCCATTGGGGCAGATTCTCTTTTGATGTGCCACCATTGCCAAGAGGGACTGGCTGTCACTTCCTGGCTGAAATATTAGTTTCTGGAATTTATCACCTGGCCCCACCCCGGTATCCAAACACTCCTCCCAACCCCCCTGCCATGTTTGACCGTTCAATGTAGGCGGCCTAAGAAGTTAAGTCCCCGTGAGAACCGTATCCGGGGAAGAGGGTTTCCACGGAGAGAGAATGAAGCCATGTGACATGACCACCCCGACACCAAGACGCTCTTTGTGCTTTGAAGGAGCACCTCTGGAAAGAGGCACTGAAACCCTGGTGCCCAGGAGCCCGCCAGCAGCCCCACCGGTCCGCTTCGCTTGTCCGGGCTGTAAACTCTGCCAACACCAGCTGGCTTCTCAGCATTCCCTTCGGCAAAGTTTTGCGCCAGATATTTTCCAGTCATTCTCAGAATGCCAAAGTGTTTGCCAAGCAGCTGGCATCTGCTTGGGCCATCCAGTGATATTTGAGCACTGAACTGTGACAGCATTTGGTTTTTGACTAGTAACAATACTTGGTGCTTCGCAGCTGACGTGCCCCCCGGGACTGCTTTTTTGGCGATGCTTGACGCAGACGTCGGGGTGGGCATGAGGGCCAAAGCCACCCACTGCCTCTGTCCACTACCTCCACCAAAGTCTGGCGTATCAGAGGGGAAAGGGACAGGTGAACAAGGGTTTCTCCCAGCAGCCGCTTCTGTGGGCTGCTAGAGCAGAGGTCAACCAGCGTCTCAGAAGGACTTCCCCGTCCTTTCTGCCACCATGCGTCTGTGTGGGGTGGCAAGGGCGGGTCTGCAAGGCATCAGCTGCCCCATCAGGTGCCCTTTGGGCAAGCCTCAGTTTCCCTGTTGTTGCTCACGTCCTGCAGCTGACAGATTGGCCTGTGGGGCTAATTAGGCCATGTGGTTTAAGACCAGCAGAACAGCAGAGGTTCATTCCTGGCTGGGCCCGACGAGCGGCCAATCTACTCCAGGAACCTGTTTCACACACTGGCCCTCCAGTTGCCCTGGGGAACAGCAATAAAAAGGGCACAGGGGCCGAGGGTGATGCTGCCTCCCAGGCCAGCCCTGGCATCCAAAGATGCCCTGCCTCCGAATCTGGCGGTTCCCTTTAGCCTCTGTGACTCATAGTGAGTGGTGAATGGGTCCATCTTCCGTGAATCTCTGGTTCCTTTCCAGAGGGACAGGCAACAAAGCCCCGAGCTCTTCTGATGCCCAGGAAATTGTCAAAGGCCATTCTTTTTTTAAAATGGCACATACACTAGGATTTTAATTTCTACTACAAAAGCAGAAGGCAACCTCATGCAATGAAAAACCCCAACTTGACAGAGCAGCCTGCCAAAAGCTTTAAGATCAATGCTGCCAATTTCAGAATACATCAAAAAAAGAACAAGCTGCCCCCCTCTCCCCCCATCTAGCCCTGTTCTCTGCCCCAGAGAAAGAACCAGGGGCACCGAACTCCCCTCTCCCGCTGCCACACCTTAAGTCCCACCTCTCAGTAGTCTTAGGTAAAGAATCCACCCCCCACTTACTCTGGATTGCATGACTAATAAGGCCGCAGCCTCTTTTGAAGTCCAGCTGACGTGAGCTGGAGAACAAAGCTTCACCAGGGTGGGGGCTCTTTGCATCTCCTGCTAGAGAGATCTCCTGCTAGGGGGTCTGCTAGAGAGGAGGCAGAGGTTCTGGCAGAAGCCACACGGACTTCTCAAAAGGCAGGCGCCTTTGAAGGAGAGCACTGAGCTGCCCTCGGATGGCGGCCTGGTCCACATGGGGCATGGCTCCAGAACGCGGGTGTGTGTGTGTGTGCTGATCACCAAGGGTTGGAAAGATTAAAAGCCCCACCTGGAATTGGGCAACTGTTGCAGAACTGGGCTGGCAAGTAGGGCTGTCAATTCGGTTCGGTCCGAACTGAAAATCAACCGAATTTCCCCTGATTCGGTGGTTTTCTGTTCGGACGGATCCGAACTCAAAACTGGCGGGCAACCGGGGGGGCCGAATTCAGCGAGTTCGGGAGTTCGCGAACTCGGCAAATTTGGCAAATTCGGCCCCCCTTCAGGGGAGCCCGCTGAAAGACGCGGGCTGCCCTTTAAACTTATCTGCGCCTCCCGGCCGGGAGGCACAGATGAGTTTAAATGACAGCCCGCGCCTCTCCAGCGGAGCCCGCTGAAGGCGGGCGGGCTGTCATTTAAACTCATCTGCGCCTCCCGGCCAGGAGGCGCAGATGAGTTTAAATGACAGCCCGCCCGCCTTCAGTGGGCTCCCGGCCGGGAGGCGCAGGTCAGTTTAAAGAGCAGCCCGCCCCCCTTCAGCGGGCTCCGCTGGAGAGGCGCGGGCTGTCATTTAAACTCATCTGTGCCTCCCGGCCGGGAGGCGCAGATGAGTTTAAAGGGCAGCCCGCCCCCCTTCAGCGGGCTCCGCTGGAGAGGCGCGGGCTGCCCTTTAAACTGACCTGCGCCTCCCAGCTGGGAGGCTCAGATCAGTTTAAAGGGCAGCCCGAGCCTCTCCAGCGGAGCCCGCTGAGGGGGGGCGGGCTGCCCTTTAAACTTATCTGCGCCTCCCAGCTGGGAGGCTCAGATCAGTTTAAAGGGCCCCCGCGCGCCTTCAGGGAATCCCTCTGAAGGCGCTCTGGGGCTGAATTTTCCCCCAAACTCCGGATCCCCCCGAATTACCGGGGATCCGAAGCGGGGGAGTTCGGACTTCGGCACGTACCGAACCCACAAGGGTCAAATTCGGCCGAATCCGAACTGTACCGAATTTTTTTTTTTGACAGCCCTACTGGCAAGAGAGGGCCACCCTGTGCTAGTCCAAAAGTGGGCCACTGCATCCAGCATAGGGCGATATTTTTTGGTCTCCCTCGATGGGCAGGACAATGGAACAGGAGGTTACCAAAGCAGGGGCCAGTGCTGCTCGGCCAGGGAGCCTGCATGGCCCAAGGTCTTTGGAGCGGCTCCTTTGGCCCTCGGGTCACAGGGTGCAGGCTGGCCTGGCAGCGCCCGGCAACTCCCCCCCAAAGCCTACTTGCAACTCTGTGGAAGGCAGGCAGAGGCAGCTGAACAAAGTGCTGTTCTGCGGCTGAGGCGGACCTTGAACCCAGGTCTCCGAAGAGCCGCCTAGCCGCTGGAAGCCTCCGGAGCTCCTCCAGGTCACAAGGAAGGGCTCCTGTCCTGAGCTCACAGGCAGAGGGAGGGGTGCTGCCTTCAGTGGAACGGGGAGCCGAGAGAGCTCCACCCTTCCCTGCTCTTCTGCTGCAACCATCCCAGGGAGAGCCAGCGTGGTGTAGTGATTAGAGCGTCGGACTCGGGTTCGAATCTCTATTCTTGCTGCGTGGCTGTGGGTCAGTCACATATTATCAGCCTAACCTATCACAAAGGATTGTCGTGAGGGTAAAATGGAGAAGGGGAGGACGACATCAGCCACTTTGGATCCCCACTGGGGAGAAAGGCGGGTTGGAAATTAAGTCAATCAATCAAGAAACTGGAACCCTCCCTTCAGTCGTCGGACAGGCTGTGACAGAGGAGGCAGCCCTCTAGCCCAGAGGGGGGGACAGAGGCACTGGATGCTCCCTGGGATGTGACACCCCCCCAATTCCATGCGACCCACAGACTCAGCTGCATCTGGGCATGTGGGGCAGGCGACAGCCGCATCCCCCCACATACACTCTGCCCTACCCGGAGCCTCAACCTGGGTGGCCCTGGGCTGCCTGCAAATGACCATATGCCTGCAGGGAGGAAGTGTCCCCCCACGCCCTCCTTAGTGTGCAGAGAGGCTCAGCCTGGGAAAAGGCAGACCAGCGCCAGGACTTGAGCCAGCTCCCCCTCACCCCGCCCCCTTCCAGGCCAGCTGCTGTGCTGAGTCAGCAGGAGGCCAGCAACAGCGCATGATGGCCCTGAACTTTGAAAGCCCATAAAGGTGGCACACGGGCGTGCCATGTCCTGTGGTTGCAGGGCAGACTGGGCCCCAGCGTGGGTGGGCGGGTGGGGGGAAGGACTATTTGGAGGGCACAACCAGCCAGCCAGGAGAGTCACACGTGCAGAGGCTCTGGTGCCTGTCCAAGGGTGACCTGGACAACCCCCCACCCCCCCTGCCTGAGCTGCTTTCCTTAGCGGTGCCCTCAGCCATTCCAAGAGAGGGCGTGGCCAGGAGGAGCTGGTGACCTTGCCAGTGCCAAGCTGGCTGCCGGCCAAGGGCTTGCCTCGCTCCCCACCACTTGCAGCGATCCGTACAACTCCTTGGCCACAAGAGGAGCATCCCAACCCCCCTGGAACCAGCACAAGGGATGCCCCTGCTCTGCCATGATGGGCAGCTGCCTTGCAGCGCCCACAGTGCCCATCACTCAGACTGCTGCACCTGCCACAGAGGGTGGGAGAGAGAGATCTGCCCTCCTCTGCCCAGGCCAGCTCCTGTCCTGTTGACTAAGCCGACTATTCACGGAGAGAAGGAGCCTGCCAGGCACAAGGGGCCTTCCTACATGAAGCATCCAGCCCAGTTAGCTGGTGGCAGGGGGCTCCGGGACTTCTTGGCACCAAACAAAGCAACAGAGGACAGAAAGGCTGCGCTTGGCAGCAACTGAGGATGGAAGACACTTTATGCTCAGGGCCAGCCCGGCAGGCTTTTGGCATCTGACACAGAAGATGCCCTGACCCGGATGGCCCAGGTGAGCCCCATCTCATCAGATCTCAGAAGCTAAGCTGGGTCAGGCCTGGTTAGTATTTGGATGGGAGACCCCCCCCCCCGAGGAAGTCCAAGACACATAGAAGCAGGCAGTGGGCAAACAACCTCAGAACGTCTCTTGCCTTTTTAGCTACCGCATCACACTGCTGACTCATGTTCAGTGTTTGGTCTACTAAGACCCCGAGACCCTTTTCGCACATGCTACTGCCTCACCCTATAATTGTGCATTTGATTTTTTCTTACCTAAATGCAGATCTTTCTTCTTCCCGCCACGGCCATCCTGAGCCCCAAAGGGCACCTGGACACAGGTCACAAGAACCAGTTGGGCAAGCTCATGCAGGAGGGGCCGAGGTCCTAGCAGGCTGCCTGAGCTATGAGGGCAGAAGCAGCTGTTTGATGGGTGCATGGAAGCCACTCGGCAGATGGCACGGGGCTTTGTACGAGGGGGAAACAGAGTCACAACCGAACGGCCACATTCTGTGCCAGGCAAAGCTCCTGGACAGTTTTCAAAGGTGGTCACAGGGGCTTGGTACAACAGCAGGGCGGAGGCTCCCTTTGGAAGGCTGCTGTCAGTGCACCAGCCTAAAGTAGTGGGCAGAAGGGGCTTTTGTGCCTGAGCATCCAAAGTCAGCCCCCTCTCCAGACCGCAAACCTTCTCCCCATCCTCCTATGAACCAACACCCAGCACACCTCCACCTGGGCAGGCGTGTCAGTCAGCTGGTGATCATTCTGCCTGTGACCAGGATGTCTGGATGTCTGTGTCAGGCGTGGGACATGGGGCCCAGGACCCTTCCTAGTCTGGGAACAACACGGTGCCTCAGCATTAGCTGCTATAGCTTGCATAACACAGCAGCTCTCCGAGGCTGTGCTCTCCCTCACAGCCCCAGCCCCCACTTCTTGCTTTGGGCCCCGCACCCAGCAGCCTCCTCCCAGACTGCTTTCTGAATTGGTTGTAATGGAGAAATGGCACTCAGTGACATCAGCACATTTATTTGTTCACACAGTGGCCACCCAGGTGCCTCTAGGAAGCCCACAAACACGACGACTGCAGCAGCACCGGCCTCCCGTGTTCCACAGCAGTAGGGTTTGGCGCCAGGGCATCTGGGCTGCCCTGTTTTCCCCAGGGCTGTCTGCTGCCTCCAGGCGCTTCAGTCGGGCCCCTCCCCAAGTGCTGAATGAGGCTATCTGCGCAGTGGAAATAAGTATAGTGCCACCAGTTTTTGACGAGTGCATTTCTTCATGTCACTCATGCTTGTGGGAGGAGATCTCCTGGGCCCAGGACACCTGCCTGGAGGGGGAAGGTACTGAGTGGCTGTGGAAGCGTGGGGCAACCCTGGCCCTATTCCACTGGGCATGCAAGGCAGCTGTTATCCAAAAGGGGCCCAATACACAGTATGCATCCCATGCCACCTGTCAAGGTCAGACAGCGTTCTGTGCCACTCTTGTTCTGCTCTTCCATCCCTGAGTGGCACTTCTGGGGGCCCAGGCAGCAGCAGAGAGGGCTGGCGTCTTCTAAGAAGAGCCAGTGGGGTGAAAGGCTGTTGACGGTCTTGGGCAGCATCTAACCCTCACGAGGCAGCATCCCTCACGAGGCAGCATCTAACCAACTCAGCCCTTCCGGCCGCTTCTGCAGAGTCTCTCCTGTCTCCAAGCAAAGCGGGGAGGTGAAGATCAGAACAACTAATATCTGGGGCAGCTCCAGGCCACTGTGGGGCTGTCCTAAAAAGGTAGTGTGCAAGCACCGGGTCATTACTGACCCATGGGGTGACGTCACATCCTGACACTTACCAGGCAGACTATGTTTACGGGGTGGTTTGCCAGTGCCTTCCCCAGTCGTCTTCCCTTTACCCCCAGCAAGCTGGGTGCTCATTTGACCGACCTCGGAAGGACGGAAGGCTGAGTCGACCTCGAGCCGGCTACCTGAGACCGGCTTCCATCGGGTGGCCGGCTCCACCTCCTGACCTTTTGTGGCCGGCTCCACCTCCTGCAGCAGCCATTTTCCGAGTGTGCCCACCTCCCTGTGTCAGAATGGCCAAGGTACTCAGAAAGGATGGGGAGCCCTTCTCTGCCTGCAGCTTTGGAGCAGAAGGGGTGCGCCCCTTCTAGCCTGGCCTCTCCCAAGCCCCTCGCCCACCCCACCCTCGTGGGCGCCCCTCTCAGAGGACTGAAGGGAGGCCTTGACTCCAGGGGGGGCATTCTGCCTAGGCCCAAGCAAGGGGGTCCCCCAAAACAAGGCAAGGGGGGGGGAGGCGTCCGGCAATTGATTACAGCGCGAAACCAGCCCTTCCTGTGACCCTCGCTGCCACAAGGCACGAGGCTGGCTGCAGGGCACATCCAGGTTCAGAGGCAGTCTACCTTTCAAAGCGGGCGCGTGGGGGGGCAAGGGCATCAGGATGCGGGTCAGGCCCAGCGCATGGGGTGGGGGGGAG